>NW_011889024.1:206606-238622 GCF_000151845.1 Pteropus vampyrus | reverse complement strand
ACAGAGAAAGAGAAACTATATTGATCCTCCCAATAGGCTTTCTGGGGTTCCCTGGCAGGAGGGCTTGGCTCATAGTTCTAGCTAGATTTGGGGATGACCCGGGCTTGACAGTCGTCACCCACGGTGACTGATCAAGCTCTACAGGGAAGCATCTCCTCTTCCTTTCCTGACTGCTTCGTAGCAGAATGTCGTTTTTCTGAAGAAGGACCAGACTTCACTACGGAGAATATATATGTCCCCAAGCCTCCTGCTGGAAACTTGGAACAAATTCTAATTCTAGTTGGCTCAAGCATGCGTGTTAGGAGAAAAATGGTCCCCTTGATGCTACTGATAATTGTGCATCATGAGAAAGTTTGAGATAGCCTTGGTGCTTCAGAAGACTTTTCAGGAAGGCAGTTCTCTCACATGCTAGTGGTTTTAAGCTGTAGGGAAAGAACCTATTTAGTAATCTCTTCAGAATATTACAGTTCTGTTATCCTACTGGCCCTACAAAGCAATCATAGTAGTATTAGTGATAACAACACAATATAATAGTTGCTGAGTGCTTACGGTAATACTAGGCACTATTTTAAGCTTTCTACTATATGCCTTATTTCATTTTATCCTCTCCACAATTTATGAGATAGATACTATGTGAGCTCTGATTAACAGATGAGGAAACAGATACAGTGACATAAAACAGTTCTGTGGTCACACAGCTAGCATTTGGCAGAGAGAGGATGGGGACTTGGTGGCAGGGGAGACTCTCTCGGCTACTGAGCTCTGCCACGTTGCTGAAGCAACCCAGGCCTCATTCTGGGGTGCGTTGTCCCTCTGATGTCTGGAAGCTTCAAGGGAAGATGGAAAGAGCTTGTATTTCGCAATCAGACTTAGGATTTTATTAAGATTTCACTACTTTTTATTCGTATGATTTTGGGGCAAGCGATTTGACCTCTGAATTTTAGTATTTCTTTAACAAGATGTGAATAATTGTGTTGGTTCTAATCTTACAATTTTTGTTTTTAACCACAGTGTGCTAATAATCATTGACCTTCGATTATTACTTTTAAAAATTGCGATGTGCCAAATTTTACTGATTCTTAAGCAAAAGTTTCACATGCAGAAATTTCTAAAAATTAAAAAAAATGAATGTTAGTATAAGCCAGATAGTTTAGATATAAGCAAAAATTTAGACTAAGTAATACACATACATGCAGGAGACATGCATTTTAGAGTGAGGAAAACCATGTGGCTTTTAGACTTTTCATCAAATAGTGAGATAGAGGCTAATATATTGGAGGTTTCATTTAACTAAATTTGAATAATAGTACAATGAATGGCATCACTTACTGAACATTACGTGCCAGTAATGAAGTGATTTACACTGTATTAACTCATTTAATTTTTATGAGAACCCTCACACAGTTTGACTAAATATCATGACTCTTGTTTTACAAAGGAGGGACTGAGGCACAGAGAAGTCAGTGACTAGTTCAAGGTCACACAGCTAAGAAGCATCTAAGACAGGATTTAAATTCATGTCTCTCGAACTCCAATCCCCGTGCTCTTAATTCTTATAACTGCCTCTAAACTGAATCTAATTGGAAGAATGATTCATAGAGGTGCAAACTGGCCAGCAGAAAAACCGAAAGTTTAAAAAGTACATTTCTTTTAATTAAGTAAACATTTTTGTTAATTAAGAGAAATGATTCATTGAATACGTATCATGTGACATCTAACTTATAAATTTAACATTAGTCAGCCCATTTAGAATAAGTTATATGTTTGTGTATAGACTTTTTTTTTTTTTTTTGGAAAACATGTCTGGGGTTAAAATGGTATTGGAAATTTATACTACAGAGACTAAATGAACTGTGAGTTAAACCAAATAGTTTATATCTTTCAATAGCATGAAGAATTTGAAACAATGCAATGAATATTTTTCTTTTAAAATTATCTCTGATATTTAAATGAGGAATTCTGAAGTGAAATTTATATCCTAATTAGTGGTGAATCATCTCTTCCTCTCCAGGATTGCACTAAATTTTGTTTGATTTTTGATTATAACCTAAAATTGGTATAAACATTCTAGATGAACATTTCATATAGTTTTCATGCTTCAGTATAGATTTGATTGTATCATATCATGCAAAAGCTAAATAATGTCTTGGCACACTGTATAAATGGTTTTTCGCAGTTGTACAATTACAGAAAAACAGTGAACAGATAGTTATACTGTGGAACATTTTGGTATAGGTATGCAAAACCCAAAGTGGTCTGTGCTGTGATGTGATTTGGGGTGAATATACTGTGTGGATCTCACCTTTGTACCATTCTGCAACAATTTATTCTAAGTTAAGTATAATATATACTCGTGTGTGTGTGTGTGTGTACATACACACACATAAAACTCTTCCTGGTTCCTACTACAATTGGACTAGATACCATTTTCAATTCATATTATAATAATGTCAAAAGTCTAGTCTTATGTTCAAGAAAACAAGATAGCTTTATAAAATTATTAAGACAAACCCCTTTTCTTCTTTGCTGATTTGTGTAAATGGGCAATCTGTTTATCCTAAAGTAGGACACAAAGATTTGTGGTTATTAATAACTTTTTGGGAAAACCCACTTATATGAAAGTCATTCTCCACGTTATTGTCACTGAAGCTAAATTGTAGCTACAATAAATGGGAACTAGCCCTAAAATATATTTTTCTCATTAAACCTGATATTTAGTTTCAACAAAATGATATCATTTTTCATTTTAAGTTAATGTAATTTTTATATTGCCTAAGAACAGTAAGTACATATTTACATATTTTCTTTATATTTAACTTTCACGTGTACATATTAAATTGACATTTGGAATGAAATAAATTTAAGTTCATATTGTGAGTCTCTGAGAATCTTTTCCTTTGAAATCAGTATATATGTTACTCATTGAAACATTTACTAACCAAAAGTATGCCCATTAAAATATTTTATTATTCTTCAGAGAATACATATGTAAGTATTTTTAGTTGAAGAATTTAGTTGTCCAATCATAAGTCATTCAGACTCAGTTGTATAAAATATTCCTGAGGGAGAATATATTCAGAAATATATTTTTAGTCTTTTTACAGAACATCAGCGTCCCGTATTTATGCCTGTATCAGTGCTCGTGTATGTGTGTGGAGAGCTGAGAAATGTGCACGTTTTTGAAAATTTCATGTAGCAAAAATCTGAAAAGCAATCAGAGTGTAGAGTCATTAGATAATATCTTTGAGTCTTCATCGCATTTTAGTTGGTTTTTAGTTGTAATTTACCCACAGAGGGCTGCTTCACGATCCGCTGTTTCTTAAAAAGGAATTTCTGGAACCCACCTCTCCTCATGCTGTGATTTTTTTCCGTTTTAAATCTAGGCTACCTTTTGACTTTCTCACAAAGGCATGAGTGGAAAAGGATGGGCGTAGGGATTTTGTGGTGATTATACATAATTCTTTGCTTAATCTGCTCTGCAACTTTAAACGACTGTGCAGCTCGAGGGAGTGCCTCCTCTGCTTTAGGTATAGATCTGATCTGGGGATAAAAATTGACAAATAAATGAGGTAAAAGTAAAGCATCGTTCAGAGTAGTCTTTTCACTGCCTTGGAGTTGGAGAACGATAGCTCTGTACATTGGCATTTGAGAGAAAAATTTGGCTATTATGGTTTTTCTTGTTATTTTTATTAAGCGAATGAAAAAGGATGGTAACGGTTCAGCCATTGGGGTGTCAGAACAGCAAATTGAGGGGGCCCCCAAGGACCTTGATGCCCATTTTTGAAGTTCAATTCCCGTCGCCGAGATTAGAGCAGCCCTTCCAAAATGAGGGTCACAAATGCATTTGTGATTTAGACGATTCGTCTGGATGCTGTCAGGGAAACAATTGGCTATTATTGAACAGAACTGCTGATTTTCTTTGTACCATTTTTCCTTTTGTTTTGGTCGTCTCCGAATGGTGAAGTCTAAGCAGTAAACAAGGAAATTCTAGTTATGTGATAGAAAGAATATGGAGATGGAAAGAGAAGACACAAAAAAGAGACGAGAGAGAAAAAAAGGCAGCTGGTCAGTTTCATGTGATGTTAGTTTTCATCCTGAGTAATTTGGTTTAATTGGAAGTATGTTTATTGAGCACGTAGTATAGAGTAGACATTGCTAATTGGTGTGTGGGTACGAATTAGACACGATGACAATCTATGTCCTCGAGGAGTGCGTTGTCTAGGGAGGGTGATGAGGTTGAGTGGAGGGAATATAAGCAAGTGTTCTTAGCGCCTGCCTCATCCACAGCCCGTGTGTGCCGTGGTTCACTTTCCCTCTGCCCTGGTTCCTGTCCCTGGTCGTAGCTGGTGAGTTGGGAACAGACTCGGCGCCCAGAGGAAGCCAGTCCATCGACTGAGCAGCAGTTCGAGATGCCTACAGCCTAATCTTGAATGGGCGAGCCTGTTAGAATCACTTTCCTACATCAGCACTATCATTCATTTTTTCAAAAATGCGTCTCAGATCCGCTTCCCCATTTGCTACCAGCAAAGCACCTCAGCCTCCTACTTGGTGGTTTCATTTGCAGCTTCTCATCTTAAGTTCCTTCTCCAGGTAGGCAGAGAGGTTTTAAAAACATCATCAGATCATGCAATTCTTCTACTTAAAAAAAATCCCAGTGGTTTCCCATTGCATTTGAAAACAACTCATCGGAGGGTGGCGGGGGAGGTGGGAGGGGGGTGGCAGATGGAGTAAAAGGAGTCAAATATGTGGTGACATTAAAGAATTAAAATCAAAAAACAAAAAACTCCACGCCATGCCCAGCACACCTTCCCATCATGATCAGCCCCCCAAAACCCTTCTCCCTCCTCGTCATTCCTCTCCTGGGCCTGCCCCCCATGCTCCAGCTGCTGAGGCCTTGTTTCGCTTCCTCCATGCTGAGGTCAGTTCTGCCCGACACCCGTCTTCATGCTTCATGCTTCTGTTCACTCCCCAGGTGCTGGCTCCTTTGACCCTTTGACACTTTTTTTTTTTTTTTTTACAATTTCAGTTTCTCTCTCTCTCTCTCATACACACACATACCCACGCACCCAAGCACCCATATATTAGATTACAAGTATCATTATTCTCTATTGTAGGTCCTGTACCTACACAATGATTAGATCCATATAAGAAGCACAATACATATGTTTAGTAAGTAAATGGCTTTACATTAAGACACACAGAAGCTGTCCATTAGTGGGGACTCCTGGAGTTAGCAGATAATATATACCCTCGGTTGAGGGTGACCATCTGGGGGTCCTGAGTACACTTAGCAGTGGCACGTGGAGGTTGACCGAGTAGGTTTTGGAGTCAGAGACATCTGGGTCTACACACTCATTTCCACCACTTACTAACGTTGTTACTTCAGGCAATTACTTAACCTATATGAACTCTCTTTCCTAATATGTAAATGGAGGTAATTACATCCTTTTACAAGATTGTTGTAAGGATAGATAATAATGTATGATAGGTAATTAGCATGAATAGTAATGAATAATATTTAGTTATACTTCCCTGTGCCAGGCCTTGGGCTGAGAACTTTAGAGTGCTGTCTTACTGAATCTCTTCATCAATCCTGCCCGATACTATCGTCCTCATTTTGCAGATAAGGAACTTGAAAAAGAGGATAAGTTTAAGGTCATATAGCCAGTAAATGGCAGAATGAAGATGAACTCAGGAATTTTAATTGCAGAATTTAATCTTATAACTACTAAGCTATACTGGCTTTCATATCATATATGAAAGAATACTTCCAAATGGAAATAATGAGCTAATACAAGGTGGCATGTAGACTTCAAAGAGAGACAACTTTGCAGAGAATACTTGCCTTCATTGTGATAGTTTTTGGTTTCCAAGTCTAGTCCCAAGAAGCCTGATTGAACTCTGTATCCTTCTAATATTTATCAGATCGTTCTACTCTAGTTGTTGGTAAACTCTCTTGTTTGTTGCGTTTTCTCTGGGTCATGGTAGATTTTTCGTGGGCTTGTAATTTTTCATTGAAATCATCGTGTGGTTCTGGGAACTGTCTATGGACAATGAATTGTGAGTGTCGTCACAGAACACATTTCCATTTGCGTCTGCCTGGGTCTCTGGATTTAAGAGCATAAACCAGTTTTTTATTTGGAGATTTCTTTACAACACAGGTAATGGGAATTTAGACCCAAACCCATTCTGGCATGAGCCCTCAGGTTTTGACTCCCGATTGGGATCTCCCCGTTCCCCCCTGGACCCCAAATGGCAGACTTCCTGTAGCTTTCTCTGCTGATGGTAGTGTCATTTTCATAGATGGGCCAGATCTTTGAGATGGTTGGATTTATTCAGGGTTTTAGATAAGGTTTCCTTTTCAAACGCCAAAGGATATGTATTTCCTCCACGAGCAGATGTTAAACCTTAGCCCCCACCCTTTCGAGCTGTGATCCGCATCTGAAACCCTTCTGGGTATCGTCCTCTGCTGATTGTATTGGCTTTACCATCACTCCTTGTTCCCATAACCGAGATATTACCCTTTTTTTTTTTTTGAGGAAATTATGAAGTTGAATTTTTGTGTGTGTTTTAGTCGGAATGTCCACGCGTTCATTGTGAGAGGTGAGCCCATTTACATGATAGTGGTCCGTCATGTTACTAGAAATCCTGAAGCACAGAAAAGTGAGTGGCTTCTCATGAGCAGGTGGAGAGGGTTGTGTGGCTAGAAAAGTGGGGTGGAGCTGGAGAAGCCATGGAGAGAGGTGGACCGTGTGTGTTCTGCAAGCCACAGGGAGGCACACGGTACTTTTGAGTAACTGTATGGCATTATTTCTGTATTTTAAGAAACTGACTTGGTAGCACTATAAAGAATGAATTGCACCCTGAGAGATCAATGACATGACAGCAAATTAGAATGCTATTAAAAATGTCTAAGACAAAGACAGTTGAGAGACCGACCCAAGTAATGGAGACGGAGGGGGTGGACAGACCCACGAACAAAGGGAAAGACGGACTTTGCAGCGTTTGGAGACTGGTCGTGTGGCAGGATGAGGGAGAGATCAAAGCCTGCACCCAGGCTTCTGACCTGGATGATTAGGAGGCTCTTTGGTTGGATGTATAATGCTTGCTTGGAAATACAGGCATGGCATTGCCTCATTCCCCGATTTACGGTGGTATCTAGGAGAACCCAAGATTGTGGTGTGACTGGGTAGGGAGGCAGTGGAATGGTCTGATGGACTTGCTTCTGGCTTAAAGGTAATGTCTGACAATCCTATTTAGCAGGTGCATTAAGCTCATCCAAGCTAGGTAGAAATCTTCTCATGTCATGAATTTCGTACTTCTTAGACTGTCAGGAAGTGGGGTTTAATTCCTTGAGCTATGCTCATGTTAACTGCATTCTCTGGTCTCCTGATTTTTTTTTTTTTTTTTTTTTTTTAGTGATGAGAAGATAGTGGGTTTCCAAGGTGACTAGCTTTTTCTTTCCTCTGTCTGGGAATGAAATATTTGGTCTATAGGTAGAGAAAAGTGAAATTAAATGAAACCATACGAATTGACTGAGGAAAAAAAAACAAAACACTGTATGTTAGCAGTTTATAAACATTTTATGCTGACAAAGCTCAGCAAGCCTGGACAGAAATACCTGCACAAATCTGATTATAAGCCTTCCCTCACTACAGCAGGAACTGGCTCAGCAAAGGGACTCAGAAGAATAACCTGATATAATTTATCCTTTCCTTTTTTTTCTCTTAAGGAGAGATGCTTGGTAGGAAATACATAGAGATCTGACCATGTGGTACTAGCACAAAGCCACATGAGTTCTTTGTTTTATAGAACTGCTTCTGCGTTTGTAGAGATGGGGGATGGGTGATGCTTCAGTCAAGCCGGTTGAGACTTAGTCAGAATTGACCTCCATCAACAAAGGCTCTTTACCTGCTTCTCCCAATTCTTCCCTCCAACTGCTTTTATTTGCTTTAGGGTTGAAACCCATAAACTCCAGCAAACATGAAAAGACCTGACTTTTTGACTTGAAAAGGATGATTACAAGCCAGTGTCTGTGTTTTCAAAGACCAGGTCTCCAATGTAGCCCCGAGCTCCGTGGAGGACGGTCACAGCTGCTTTGCGGGGCTCCGCGGGAGGCTTTGGGGTCGAAACACAACGGCATTTTAAGTTGAGAAACCTTTGAAGATCAAGATTTAAAAAGAAAAATCAATCCTACTGAAAGTCAACCATTTATAAATTGCGATCAAAGAACACTGAACTGGGAGTCAGGAGAGCTGGATTCTGGTCTTCTCTCTGCCACTACCCATCAGTGTGACCTTAAGCAAGTCCCTTAACCTCTCGGGGCCTCAGTTTCTTCATCTGCAAAATGAGGGGACGGAAGAGATTAGTGGGTCCAGACGCTGGTCAGTGGGTGAGATGCATTTAATCTTCCGAAAGAAACTTTGCAAACTTTCTAGGCAGAACTCTGCGCGATTTCGATTCGTTTGACTGGAGTGTGTCAGAAATCTTTAGTTTTGTAAAAGTCCCCTGGGGATTCAGACAGCCAGCTGAGGCTGGGAACCATGGTCCGGGTGACTTTTATTTTGTGTTATTTTATTTAAAAGCTCTTTTGAAAATATCTCAAACCTAAAATTTTTTCAAAAGAGTGTAATAAATCCCTATATATTCTTCACTTAGACTCACCAATTGTTAACATTCTCTCTCCCTCCCTCTCTCTCTGTATCTGCATTATTAATATTTTTTGAACCTTTTAAGAGTAAATTACAGACATGATACTTTAATACTTCACTGTGCATCTTCTTAGCAAGGACATTCTCTTTTATAATCATGGTACAAAGACACAATTCGAGACACTTAACATCAATTCAATACTACCTATTATACAATCGGTTTTCAAAATTTGCCAATTTTATCTATACTGTTCTTTATAGCGAGTTAATTTTTAAATATCTTTTTAAATGTTTGAGGTGATCACAAGCTTATAGAAAAGTTGAAAGTACCGGAAAATTTCATTTCTGCACCATTTGAGAGTAAGTTATCAGTCTGATGCTCTGTTTCCAGTAGTCTAGTTTGTATTTGCTACAGAGACTTCCCCGACATAACCACAGAGCAGTCAGCAAGTGGAGGAGATGAATGTGTTACCGTTGGCCCCCAATTCCTTTGTCGCCCCCCTCGCTCACGTCTGACTAGCTACCTACCATCTGGTACATCACTATGCTATTCTCTAGTCCTCAGCTTTGCCAATCGTCTCAGTAATGTTCTCGATAGAAAAATATCCAATTCAGAATCACGTTGAATTTGGTTGTCATATCTTCTTAGTTTCTCTCAGTCTGAAATAGTTTCTCGGGCTTTCCTTGACTTTCATGACCTTGATATTTTTAAAGATTGCAAGCCATTTATTTTGTAGCGCGCCCTTCAATAGGGGTTTGTTTGATGTCACTCGATGTTTGTCAGGGATGTCGCAGGTGTGGTGCTGTGCTCTCCCTCCGTCTCCACCATTTCGATGTGTCTTATTGCTGATCGTCTTCACTTGGATGGCTTGATGAGGGTGGTGCTTCCCGGCTTCTCCACTGGAAAATAACTCTTGCCTCCTTCATAATTAGAATTTTGAGAGGAGCTACTTTGAAACTATGTAAATATTTCATTCATCATCAGACACTTAACATTCATTCATGGACTTTCAGTTCCTATTTTATTCAGTGACTTATAGTCCATCACCATCTTTATTTATTTTAATCCTCATATTTTCCTGATTGGGCTGTAGAAGCTGCTTTAAGCTTTGACATATGTCCCTATCATTCTCTGAGTACTTTCTTGCTCTCTGTTATAAAAAGATGTTCAAGGATTATCTATTGGCCTGCCTGCCTATCTACCGAAAAACATGAGTTCACCCTGAAACCTTCAGTTCTTACTCAATACAGCGCCGCCACTGGATCGTACGTTTTCTTTCCATATATGTGACCCATTCCCCCAGGAGTGAGAAGTGAGAACCTGAACCCATTGTCTTCTTCTGTTTATTCTTCGAGCACCCCTGTGTTAGCCATTTTCCACCCCTGCTGTCATTTCCTCTCCCACACTGAGACCCGGCTCGCCCTGCTTGGGCTCCAACACCTCACACCATGTTGCTCCTCTCTCCCCGCCTCCTGTGAGCCCGGTTGCCCTGCTCACGCTCCGCTGCCTGCACCAGGCTGTGCCCCGCACAGGTCCCCTCCTGTCCTTGCTGGGACCCAGACACCCGCCCGCCGTGGGGTCATCTCCCAGTGCGGAGGCCTTCTTCACACTCTGGTTCTGACCCCCTCTCCGGGGCTGATCCACACGCGAAGCGAGGCTCAGGCTGCGGGGCTCAGACACCCCACCCAGCTGGTCTCCCTGGGGGTGCTCGCGCTGCCACCCCCGCTCTGGGCCATGTGGCTGCTCCTGCCCTGGCACGCGTGCCTCCTTGTTCTGCCAAAAAGCTCTGCTCCCAGAACTTAACGTTAACGAAGGTAAACTAGGTAATGCAGACTTCATTCACCCAGAATCCGAGATTTGGGAGGCGGGGGGGGGGGAGCATTAAACAATGGCTGTTAAAAAAATGATTCATAGAATATCAAATAATCTGGGGAAATAATAACTTAAAATTATGTACAAGTTTGAATCGCTGACACTTGACAGACAAAATTTCTTTATATTTGAGCAGTGTTTCTAAGCGTATTATAATTTGGAAAAGGCTGCATCTGATTTAGGATTACAGAGAAAACACTGCCAGGCAGGGGGTGTGGAAACTCTTATTTGGGGCAGGAGGTATTTCATATTATCAGATTTCTTTGAGGAGGAAGTATCAAGTATTTAAAATTGAAAATGCGAACTACTTATGCTAACAAGGAGAAGCCTCCTTATCTCCCATAAAAATTTACCTTCAGAAAGTGCCTTTAGTGGTACAAGGATGGATTTTGTTACAGAACAGGAAGAAATTGTGACCTGAGGAAAGTGACATGTTGCAATGGGGGACCACAGATGGCAAAGGTCGTCTGTGGAGATTTTTGAAGAGACAGGAGTCGGCGGTTCGAGAAACAGTCCGGTATTTTTACCACTTAAGCCAACAGCAGGTTGGTGTTTATAAACAAAAAGGCTGATTTATTTAAATACTGGAAGCCTTATATATTATCCATTAGATTATTTGCCGTGCAGGTAAGTAATAGATTGTGCTAAAGACAATACTTATAAAACCATAGTTACAGGAGTTCCAAGTTATTTGTTTTTAAGTTATGATATTTTATTAGTTGTGACACTATCAGAGAATTACAATGAATGTTTTGATTATAAAGAATTCATGAGTCCTAGTCTTGATTCCAATTACTGGGACCAGGGCTGCCACGTATGGCCTTATGAATTACGCCCTGCATAATTCTAGGGACACCTTTCACACAGACAACGATGTGAAAAGCACCTCTGATGTTAGGCAGTGAAGCAGCTCTGAAAGGGATTCAATTTGGCCATCATTTGTCTGCTTCTCGCACGCTTGAGCAACAGCAGACAAGGGCTTGGGCCCAGGAAAGGGAGAGAAATTATTGCCATTGGCTGTAGATTGTGCATATGAAATTAACAGGCAACGTCTTCCATCTGAAGCCCAAGTCCAGAGCCTTTGAATAGAAGTAGACACACTGCCACTGAACGTGTGCGTGAATACCCTGGCATTTAAGCAATTTAAATTGCAGGAACTTTGTACATCAGTGAGGGGAATTAAAAAGGAAGCAGCAGCTTTTTGCAGTGTAATTATGTTTTACTGAATTAGCAAAGTGGCGTGACCTTCCAGCGAGTCTTTGGGACACCAGGAGAATTGCGTCTCCGACAGCCAGCCCATTGCCCTGCTGAGATAGCGTCTGCAGAACTCCAGGGGGTCCATTCTGAGCGTGTTAAGAAGGAACTCTGTGAGATTAAATCCCTTTCCCATTAACAAAAAAAGGGAACGCTTTCTGTAACACCAGTCTTAACCGGCAGAGGGATTTGAAACATTTAGCAAGGTGGTTGCTGAATCCCAGAGTCTTGCTCCACTGAGGGCAGGGCCAGCTGCGGGCTAGGGTCACCCTAGCAATGCGAAAGGATAATGCTTTAGGTGAGCTCTTTCTAATGGTTCTCTTTTTTCACTTAGATGCTTGCATTTTCTATGTTGATTGAGAGAAGTTGATCTGTTTAGTGACGACTAGATACAGAAATAATAGTTAGCAGTTGTTGAGTGCTCATTGGGTGCCTGCTGCACATGGCTTGACCTAGGCTCTTACCATGCTTTACGACACTTACTGCTCACATCTGCTATCTGAGAGAGTTCGTCACATCTAAGATGTCTTCAGTTGTAAAATCACAAGATAGGAGACCTTTGTGTAATTCTGGGACCTCTACCCTCAGGTTAAGGGTAAATGAAAAATTCATGACCCAGAAGTGTGATAAAGAACTCTCCGGCTCAGTCTTGGCTCTGGCTGCAGGGAAGGTGCAAAATTGTCCTGTCAGGAGCACGTGGAGGTCCTCATGGCAGAACTTCCTTTTAGCGACAGAAATTTTAAGGCACCTCCCGATTTTAGAAATGGTGAAATATGAAAGATTTTGTCTTTCAGCTAATGAAGCGGGATATTTTTATCAGCTCCATTTTACAGGTGAGGAGAAGCTACTTGAGCAAATTTATTAAGTAGGAGGGCTGGGATATAGAGCCTGTACTCTCAACCCTTGAATTTGACCCCTTCCAGAAGATCAGGATAGTCTGGTGTATACAAAATGTATGTGAGGAAATGGTTATGTATGCTGGTTATGTCAGGAAGGAAATTTCATATATAAGGATAGAGAATCAGAGTAGATCTCTAAGGCATAAAAAAAAAAATGAGAATGTTCCAAAACTCAGTATCTTATGGTTGACCCCTCTCATCATGTTTTTGCCAGAAACATTTTCAAATGGTCCAAATCTTATTTTTCCCCGAAAAGGGGCTTTTTCTTTGATGCTCTCGCGGTTGTTCAATTAGAAGTTAAAGAACACAGGGAATAACATTTCCCTCCACCTTTCTCTACCTGTTTAGCAAAAGACATGCTATGTACATATTTTAAACTGAAAATGTTCCCTCTGATGTGCACTGTGACTATGAAGAATATCCTGAGCACCCAAAACTCACGGCTAGGTTGCACAGGTGTTTCTCATAGAAAATACTCAAAATTAACAATGGTAGTTTTTGAAGATAAACTGTTATCTTCCCAAGGTGTTTTCTAGACCCTAATTTTATTTCTTCTTTCATTTTATTTTTTGATTGTATTATTAAATTGAAAGATAATAAAGCACGTCACTTTTGGCTTGCTTTGGGTTGCTCTCACATTCCTATTTAAATAACATTTTACTGCAAACTAACATGATTATGAAACCATCTGATAAAATTGGCCTATGTGAAGATTGAGGTGCTTCTCAGTCATTCAAATTCATGGGATTATTGCTTCTTTTTAGATAAACAACTCCTGCCGAGTAGGAGAATTTTTTGTATTTATACTCCTTGAAGAAGAGTGTCCCATACGTTGGTGTTATTAGGCTTTTCATTTAGGTATATGTTTTTACCTAATATCAATAGAATTTTTTCAAAATATGGAGGCATATTAGTAGCTCCTAAATATTTCCTAAATGTCTCTAATTTGAGGCATAAACTAGTTTTTCCTGTTTTCCTGTTTGCGGAGTCGAATAAGTGGGCACTGACCCCATATTCCTGCTCTAAAATATCAACGTTCCAGGGCAGAGACAGATGCGAATAATTACATTAATGTGATATACACTGCAATAGGATTTATAGAAAATTATAGGTTGCTCGTAGGATAGAAAATGACCTGTGATTCAAGCAGGGTCGATGGAGAAGTTATCCGAACACGAACATCACAGACGAATAGACATTTACCAAGCAGACTGAAACCCAAAAGTGCAGAATTAGGGGATGTCTTTGCAATGATGTGCAGCCGGTTGGGGATGCAGGCCATGGCTTGGGGTGGGTGTTGGGTGCCGTGGATAGTAAAGGGAGATCACGCATCTGCAAAGCAGCGAGCATCAAAGTGGCGGGAGCTTCATATCTGATACCAAGTATGCTGGTAATTGTGATTTCAGGATACCGTTCTAGCCTTTTTCGAACTGTTTTCATTTTTACACGCCTCATCTCAGTTTCGTGAGCTTTTGAGTTTTCACTGGTGCGCTTGCTTTGTGGCAAGAAAACTGCATAGAGAGGAATTTTCTCGTGAAGGCTCCATCCTGGGGCCAGCTGGGGTGGGCAGAGCTCATTAGGCTCATGTGTTTGAAAGTACACACATGATTTAATAGTTAGGAAATGTGCCCAGGGAATTGAAGGACTAAAATACCGAGAGATGGTTGCTAAAATTTTCTGCCTGGGTCCCCGGGACATTTGCTGTGCCGGGAAATGGTGAAGAAAGTGCTAATGAAGGGTGCCAGCGGAGCCCTCCGCTCCGGGCTGTCATCCTCCAGAAGGTCTGGGGAGTGTAATGAGGCGAACAATCAAGTTGTTACAGTCCGAAAAGGTTAAAGCAGCTTCTGGGATCACTGTTTGTGCTTTGTGGGTGCTGGAATGTCATGCCAATAATACGCAATCCGCAGTCCAGAGAGAAGAAGCAATTAGTTCTCTGCATGGGTGAAAGGCTGCCCAGCTTCAGAAGGCATGTGAAGGCTGTGAATTCTTTTCCTTTGAGGTGGAACTGAGTCACAAAGACTCAAGCCAGTGGTGAGTGAATCTTGTCAGTCTGTCAGCAGCGTTTATTGAGTTCCCACCATTCGCATACCATGTAATTAGGTTTAAACAAGCCCGCAAACGTTTAGAATATGTGCTCCATGATGTCAGTGAGTAGTTTTCTCTCACTAGCCTAACCACGCTCTACTACACTTTTGTCGAGATGTAGGTTTGGAACAGACCATAAGTTCCACAAAACAGTAGGTTTGACTTGCTCAGTAGCAATGAAACTATGATGGGGAGGTAATCTCATGTTGATCATACCGAGAATCTCGTTCAGGTTGCCGGGGTGTTTAGCTAGTTTCATTGCTTTCGGTGCTCTTTGGATGCCATTTGCAAATTCTAGGCACTGCCTTCCACGCTGGAGAGAGAATGGTGGAGAAGACATAAGACAGTCGTTTCTCTAGAATTTTACCATTGAGGTGGCCTGCCATAGACAGAGTGCTAAACGACATCCTACTGCTCTTCCCAGTAGGGAAAAACATGGGAAAATCATCTCCAGCTTGTCTTCCACGCAGTCCACACAGGGCGGTATCACGAGGCACGGCAGGGGCAGAATCCTGGGAGCCGTGTGAGCTAGACGTGCGTGTGAAACACTGTCTCTGGTGACTCTGATCTCCTCCTGCTCCTCCCTGTGCTCCCTGCTCGTGTAAGAACTTCTGTGTCAAACTTCAGAGTGTGTACAGTTGACCCTTGAACAACATGGATTTGAACTGAGGGGGTCCACTTATATGGGGATTTTTTTTTCAATATGTACAGTACTGTAAATGTATTTTCTCTTTATGATTTTCTTAAAAACATTTTCTTTACCTCATTGTGAAAATGTAGTATATAATACATAAAACATATGTGTTGACTATATCACTGGTAAGGCTTCTGGTCAATAGGCTATTAATAGTTAAGATTTTTGGGGAGTCAAAAGTTAAACTTGGATTTTTGACTCTCTGGTTGGGGGAGTTGACTATACTGTTAAAAATGATTAAAGAAGACAATTTGGGTGATGTAAACAAACTTTATTTAGCACTTCATGAAGCAGACAGTCTCTATCCAGACTATTGTAAAATGGGGCAGAAGGCAAGAGACTTTTGTAGGATAAAGAATAAAGAACAAGGAAGAGAAAAATAGAAACTATCTGATTGGCTGGGGCCACATAGCTGTGGTTGGGGTGAGATGGAACAGGAAGTAAGTATAGAGCCCAGAATAGGTTTGGATTTTGGGGCTTGGCTGACTGGATATACTGCATTTCTGGTCAGGCAGAGAGTTTATGGGGACACAAATGATCTAAGTTTCAGGTTGCTGATGCTGTACCTCAGGCAGGTATAGCTCCTTCTTGGGTCTAGGAAGTTATTTCAGCAATATAAACCACCTCGAGATCTTGTCGAAGTGAAGATTTCGATTCTGTAGGTCTGGGATGGGTCCTGAGATTCTGCATAGCTGCCTGCCTTTCAGGTGATGCGGATGGTCCAGGACTGCAGACCACATTCAGAAGGCTCCCGTTGTGTGGGAATGTCCTTAGACAAGCAGTTGATCACGCTGTACACTTCAAACCAGTTCTTTTCCAGGGGCCTGCCAATTTTTATTGATAAGATAACATGTAACATAACAAGGAAAAAAAATGACAAGGTGGAAAGACGTAATCTCAGAACTATGTAAGTATGGTACAGAACTGACCTTTCTGAAGAAATAAATCTTGGGAAGGGAACCACATTGCAAGAGGCAAGTGATATTTTAAATCAGTGTTGACACGTGAGTGCAGATGTACCATGTGGCTGGGAGGTGAAAGTGGATAAGAGCATTTTTACCTCTGGGGATGTGAATTATCTTCCAGGCCAGCAATCTTCAGGGTTTTCCTGGAGAGGTGGGGTGATATGGGGTTCTTGACGAACTCAGCTGAGTGAAAGGGAATTGTAGAATGGTAGCAGAAATTGTGTGAGTTGCAAACTCTTTACTAATATTTGTGCTACACAGCAAGTTTATTTGATTCACACATCCCAAGTTGACGCCCTTAGGGGAGGAGAGAGTAGAGTTTTTGCAGAGCTGGGTTTCCTAAAGATTTTTAAAAATGGATTTACCTTTGGGAATGCAAGGCCTAATTGTAAATAAACTCTTGCCGCATGACATCGGCAGTCCTGGATTGGTTAAGAGCTTATATGTGCCAAAAAACGTCTTTCAAAAATGGCTGAAACTACGTCATCAGGAAGCAACTTTGAGTAGGACAGAAAACCGTAGAAATCAGGACCAGTTTCTCTGTTTTTATGTTCTTATGATGACTCTCTCTCCTGAGGAAGTGTCTGTTACATCTTCTAAATGTTTCGGATTGTTAACCATTCTTACACTCGGCGCACTACCCATATTTTGCTCCTTTCCCCTTATATTCCTTTTTTCTCATTTTTAATCAGAGAGCAATAGTTCTAGTTCCCGCAATTCCTTTTTTATGTTTTCTTAGAAGTTAACAGCAGTTAGTTATGAAAATGAAGTACAAAAAAACTTTGATATCATTTGAATGAAATCTGGAACTCCCCCAAAATTTGTCCTTGTGTTATGATTTTGACTTAGCCGACTGCGACCCTAGCATGTACTACACACAGTGCCGGCTGGTACTTTTAGAACCGAATATAAACTCAACTCCCCAAAGACATTCGAGAAAGGTCTCAAACGAGCTGCTGCTTTAAAATATAGATCATATATGTGTGTCGTTGTGTTCCTGTACCTTTTACAAACATTTTCTTCAGGAGCAGACATCAGCAAACTCCAGAGAATGGAACAACAAAGCAGCAGAAATTTTCTTCAGACTTCTAGGGCAAACACATGTCATCGAACAGAAATCCCAATGAAGAGAATACTTGTCTGAAAAATATGCTATTCTCCAATCCTTCCACCTTCCAGAAGGGTTAGAGCCTGTTGCCGTGAATCAATGAAGTGTGTGTCATTACTTCACTCCACGGTGGTGTTTCTCAAAGTGTAGTCTGCTAACTTGGGAGATTCTTTAAGAGTGCAGAGTCCTGGGCTGAACCTCAGCTCTTCTGAATGAGAATCAGTGGATTCTGCATTTTCAGTGAGCATCCTCAATTAAATATTATGCAGCTGAAATCTGAAAACAAGCAAATGAGGTTGAAGGGAAAAGTCTGCTTGAAGCTTTCCCTGGGAAAAGGTAAAAATTAGTTGAAAGTGTCATCTATCTATCCTTCCCACCCTTGGTGGTATAGGGATAATGAAATCATATCTGACTATTATCAATGGTCTGAAATTACATTATAGAGTAAGGGAGGTGATCCTGACTGACGTTACATTGAGCTTAATCAAAATCCTCATAGTACAGACTAAAGGGGACACTCTGGCAGTCTCTGTATGACCCCTTTAACAAAACCCAGTTCCAGTCTGAATCTTAAGTCCTGTGCACTACTGCTGGTGTCCTGAATGTCACAGGTTGTTGCTCTTCATAATTGCTTTTGAATGGAGCTCAAGACAGCACTGTCTTTTCCTTCCTTGGACGTATCACTACAGCTTAACTCCTAGGTCTCATCCTGGACTCATGAGAAGGCCTGTTTTAGGCCTGTCATTAGGAGAGAAAATGAAATTAATTATTCCTTTAGTACTTAGACTTTTAAAGCAGAAGCTCATTTGGGGACATGTCATGGACCAAGATTAAAGTAGAGGCACCAACCACTTATCCCCTTAACAGCCACCTGTAGGCCCAAGACAAGGTCACTGCCTGGGTGTCCTCCTCTCGGCTGAGACTTGCTGGCGGTGGGCACCATATCAGTTGTGCCTCTTGGTTGCAGCTCGTCTCCTGCTGGGCTCCTCTCCAAAAGCCAGAGAGCTAGATTGGTTTTCAGAGCATCCTCCAAACAAGCTGACGATGTGCTATAGCTGGGGACCAGTTTCCGGTCCTCTCACAGTGCTTTCCAGGGTCCTCTGGCATCAGGGCGAGAGCCTCATCCTCACTAATCCACCTCGCCTAAGGCAGCCATGTCAGAAAGGCCTCACTCCCGACTGGCTAATTCCTTCCACCTGAGGATGTGCTAGGAGCAGAGGCATTTCTTGTTGGATGCTTTGTCCTTCCTAGCAAAGCAAAATGTAGTGACTCTCAAAAAATGAAAATAAAAAAGAAATTATTGCTATTCATGTCCTTCATTTGAATAAATACACAGCAAACCTAAATATTCTTTAAAATTTCACGATACTTATTTTCCTTTTTCCTCAAGTGAGATAATCAAAACAGTTTGCTTAAAGAATTCGGTTGTCCCCTATCAGCTCATGGTCTATTAAGGGAGATGGAGCTGCGCTGATAAACGCTATGTGACTAGTACCATCAAGAAATGGCAGGTGTCCCACAAGTGTCCTTTTACAGAAGGATCAGGATGTTTCTTCTTCCTCAGAGATGCACTTCGGGGTCCCTCAGTGGGCACAGGATACTAGGTAAGGTTAAAAGCATACGAAGTAGTTATTAGTCCCCACGTTTCATTGAAATGGAATTTCATCGGGAAATAATAAACAGGAATGAAAAACAGTTTTAGCAGGTTTTTATCAAAGGCAGTTTCTTTTCAATCAGAAACCTCCTAGCTCTCCTCTTACTTTTCACAACACACCTGCTCCTTTCTCAGACGAATTTACTTCCCACGGTCTCTGTTACTTGCATAACAATTTAC
The DNA here is from genome assembly GCF_000151845.1 of Pteropus vampyrus. Taxonomy (NCBI): domain Eukaryota; kingdom Metazoa; phylum Chordata; class Mammalia; order Chiroptera; family Pteropodidae; genus Pteropus; species Pteropus vampyrus. The sequence goes on along the minus strand of NW_011889024.1, from coordinate 219,259 downwards.
AAAAGAAAGATTTTATAACTAAAGAGCCCCTTTTTTCCCCTATAAAAATAGCCTACAGCATGGAAGTAGGTGCCTCTCTTCCTTCTTTCCCTTAAAACCTTTCTCCATTCTTGATTGTCATGACCTAAGTGCACCCATTCTTTATATACCCCTCTGCTCCTTCTTAGCAGTTCCCCAGGTGGTTAGAAATGTTATTTGAAAGACACAGATACAGATGCATTTTATGCAATTAATAGGCCCTCATTAAGTGGAACCAATAGACCATTAAAATGAATCCGTGCTGTCCAAGCTCGCTCGCTCCACGTTCCTCTCTCCTGCAGTAACCTGGCCCAATGGCTAAAGAGATATGAAATCCGTCTCTTCAATCCCACTCTGTTTTAAGTGCCAAAGAAGAACAGGGCCAGATAATGATTTACTGTTCTCAGCAACAAATGTGCAAATGCTTCCATCCCAAGTACGCTTCCTGTTGAGGCTGCTGAATCAGGAGTTGCATCATTTACAATAGAAAATGGGATAATTTGCCTACTCTAACCCAGAGAGAGGCAGTATCTTGCACTAAATGGCCTGGCTGTATACATAATAAAGTAAAAATGGGCCTGGAAGCTGCCGGGATTTTTGTTTGTAGGAAATAGGATAACTCTGCTCCGTTTTATGGCACTGTTTTCTAGCTAGAGTCCAAGGGCTATTTAGTTACTAATGGCAATGACAGGGATGGCTTCCTGTCAAGATGGAGCCACAAGTGCTAGGCAGGAAGCGAGCAACAAATATTAAAAGATGTTAACTGACAGCACGAGTCAATTGCAACTGGTGGCACTGGGAAAATGGAGCGTGCCAGGAGCATTAGCAGTGAGAGACCCAGCCACTGGGAAAAGCTCCGAGGCCAGAAACAATCTCCTGGCTGCCTGAGACTCATGCTGAGGAAGGAGAGAAAGAATAAATTATGAGCACTGGAGGCCTGATCTGTTAACACATCATTATCTTTGTCAGTCGGGGTAATTAGCGACCTGACAATGCCATGGATGCACGTTCAGAGCAGCACACGTTCCTGGGGTGACTGCGGGAAGTCCAGTTTTCAGGTTACTAAAGTGACCGGCACATTCTTCTTGTACTTGATCTGGAGCAGAGAGGAGAAAACACGGAACTTTCTGGCTGAGGTGTTAAAATACAAGGGAGATACGCTGTCCTGGAGATTTCTTCAAAAATTCATGCAACGGAAGATCTTCAGACTTCTCCAACATCAGATTCTGTTCTCAAAATGATATTAATGGTAACTTCCCACTTATTGAGCACTTGCTCTGTTCACGTGTGGCAGATCTCCATGCCTCATCTCCTTCAGTGCTCACAGCGACCTTCTAAAGTAAACACTGCCATCATCCGTGTGTTATACATGAGTGAGGTAGGCTTAGGAGACTAAGTAGCTGGCAAACAGGTATAAATGTAGAGTCAGTACTTGGAGCCAATTTTGCATGATTCCAGAGGTTGAGCTTGATGACCATCTCACATTGTCTCATGTAATAATAATGATAATAAAACAAATAACAGTTATGGCATCCTCAGTTAACATTTATTGTGCTAACTTAATTGTGTGCTAAACATGGGACTAAATGTGTGAATGAATTAAGATAGGGTAACTTCTGTGACAATCCCAAATCCTTAGTCTCTTAATACAGTTGATCCTTGAACAATGTGGGGGTTGGGGTCTAACTTTTGACTCCCCCAGAACTTAACTACTAATAGCTTAGTATTTATTGGAAGCCTTACAGATAATATAAATGGTCAATTAATACATATTATGTGTGTCAATTGTATTATCCATTGTATTCTTACAACCAAGCTGGAGAAAAGAAAATGTCATTAAGAAAAATCACAGGAACAAGAAAATACATTTACAGTACTGTACATATTTATCGAAAAAAATCCACATATAATTGGACCTATGCAGTTCAACCTGTGTCATTCAAAGGTCAACTGTATAAGTTTTTGGGTTTTTTTTCTACTGCATGGCACAGCCAATGAAGTAAGCGGAGTAGGCTGTGTGGTGATTCAAAGGGCTCTGCTCCGTGCAGTCATTCAGAGGCCCAGGCTTCTTCCCAGTGAATGTTCACCATGCGAACTCCAAAGTTACCATAAAAAGAAAAAGAAAGTATGAGAAAGGCAAAACTTTTCTTTACTTCTTTAGTCCAGAATTGACATAATTTTTGGGCTCACATTCAATCATTGATAACTACAGGGCCCACCTAGATACAGGGTTGCTGCCAAGTGTGTCGTAACTGTGCCCAGGAGGAGTGAAACATTTGGTGAGCACTTAGTTCATCTCTGACATGACATTTTACCTGCATTAGCTCAGACTTCACACCAACTTTATAAAATTATTTCCGTGATACAGATGAGGAAACCGAGGTACAGGGAAGTTCTGTTGTAAGATCACACAGCCTGTAAACGTTGGAGGTGGGGTTATGGGGCAAACAATTGATCTTATGTGACAGAAATTAAGTTTCGGGAGAAAAAAAACTTTATTCTATATCTGTTGATCATTTAATGGAATTGTCACCAGCGTTTTCCTCTGTAGTCATTCTCTATGTCCAGTCATCCTCCACCTCTACCCATTTGTTGTAGTTCCCTGAATGAGCTTTATTCTGATTTCTGGGCCTTTGCGTGAGCGGCTGTTCCTCGTATCTGCTGACTTGGGCCACTCCGATGCATCCTTCACGGTTCAGCTTTGGTATCCCTTCTGCAGAAACTCTCCTCTAATTTCCAAGCCCGACTTAGGGATTCTGCTGTGAGCTCCCTTAGCATCCTGGGTTGCCCTTAGCATAGCACTTGTTGTACTATGTTTTAACGTTCGGTTAATGGCTCTGTCTTCCTTGCCATAGGATGAGTTCCACCCGGGCAGGAATTTTATTTATGTCATTTATATCTGCATCCCAGCATCTGAGACACCTGGTACATAGTAGGAGCACAAGAAATGTTAAATGAAAGAGTGAAAATGACTCTCCCTGTATTCTGAACCTACCTTTACCCTTCCATGGCTGTATCTCAATAGGTTGCTCTTCCTTCTCTTACATATTTAAAAGCATTTTTAAGTGAACCTGAGGACTTCAGTCTGGTAGGCACTGTATTTAGCCTGGGGAGATTGAAAGAAAAATACCCCATACCCTCAAGGAGCTCTCTGTCTAGGGATGGACAGAGATATGTAACTCTGAATTATGACGCGGTCTGGTAAGTGGTACTGTACAGGAACACCAGAGTGAGGTCTTGTGAGAGCACAGAGCGATTTGGGAGGTCGGGAAAGCTTCTCAGAGAGGGGGACCTCTGAGCCCGACTTTAAAAAAGCATATCAGATGGAGGCAGGGAGGTCATCCAATGGATGATGCATCACGTGGGACAAACCAGGACCGTATAAAGATTTCCTTTTTGAAGAATATAAAAAGACAACTCAACAGGCAAATGATTTAAACAGATAGTTCATGAAAGAAGATATAAGAATGGCCAATAATACATGAAAAGATGCTCGGCATGAGGAAAATGCAAATTAAAGTTACAGTGGGGTACCTCTATGTACCATTTGAATGGCTAAGATGAAAAAGATTTAAAAACCCAGTGCTGGCTGGTAAAAGAGCAAAGCGGATGGAACCCTCACACACTGCTGGTGGGGATGTGAAATGGTACAACCGTTTTGAAAAAGCATGGCAGTTTCTTACGGGATTAAACATCCTTTCCCTCAAACCCAGCCATTCTACTCCTAGATATTTACCCAAGAGAAATGAAAAAAAATCGATCCTCACCAAGATTTGTACATACATTTTCCTAACCGATTTATTCATAATAGCCCAAAACCTTAGATATCCCAATTATCCCTCAATAGGAACGCGAATAAACAATTTTACATCTGTATAATAGAATATTCCTATGGAATATTCAATAGCATAATGAATCTCAAAAACATTGAGTGAAAGAAGCTGGACGGAAAGAGTACATGTGTGATTATATTTATATAGCATTTTTAGAATGAACAGAACCAATTTGCAGTGACAGGAAGCAGATCCATGGTTACCTGGGGCCAGAAGTTGGGGGCGAATGACTAAATGGGTGTGAGTGAGAATTTTGGGGTGATGGTAATATTCTATATCTTGATTGTGGTAATAGTTACATGGCTGTGTGTATTTTTTAAAGTATCAAACTGTATCCTGGGTAGCAGAAATAGAAGTCCATTACAGAGGTTATTCCTGACTCAAGCAAACAGGACCACTTGGCGATTTCAGAACACCATGTGTTTCCTGTGTTAGGGTCTTTGATCACGCTCTTCCCTCTGTGGGAATGTCCAGCCCCATCTCTGTCGAATGAACTTCTACCAGCCTTACATTCCAACCCTTCAGAGATGTCAGTCTCTCTAATTAGATGACTCTGAGCTGTCCTGCTCTGAACCTTCCCATTTTTGAAATCTTTCAGGTCTTTTTCTTATTCTGCCTCATCTTATAGTTGTTTGTGCCCAATACTTGTCTTGTTCTCCAGTGATCTGTAAGCAGCCTGAGGGTGAGGGCTCTGTACCTCCAAGTGGATTGCTTAGCAGTGCGTGTGAGAGGGGCTGTTCGTTAGAGGTTTGCTGACATAAATTAACTGCAGCGAATTGCTTTGTAGGTCTGATGGGAGGGAGGTATGAAATCACTTCTTTTCTCATGGGGATACACTTGGAAGTGACCCGGTGTTTTTTTTTACAGTTGTTCATACTGAGTGCTCATAATGGAACTGGGAGGATATGTCCTTGGCTTAGATTTTAAAATTGAAACAGCTCTATGTGAGGTGAGCCCAGACGGATGTGTGACAGCTTCATAGAGACATGTGGCGTCGGGTCATGAAGTGAAAGGGTTGTCAGTGGAAAAACTATTATTTGTTCTGGGGAACTCCTAAAACAAAAGAAAAATAATTTCGCTTTTGTAAAACACGAAAGATGATGGATGGTAATTATTTTCTGCGTGGCTGCAATTTTGACTTCGTAACATAATATATTAATGACTGTGCTGTGTTAATTGGAGAAGCAGGTATATTAAGAATATCTGAGATGTTAACACTGGTAATGCATTTGAATACTTCATGGAAAACACCACGAAACATTCTTTTTCAATGCAATGGCTTTTATACTCGACTTTCAGTAGGGAGCTTCTAGTCTTTTCAACACAGAGAATCAGCTAATTGACAGATTCTTGCACAGTTTGTTCCAAGAAATGCTAAACCTGAGAACGGAAAGATGCAAATACTCTAATTCCTGGTTACAAAGGGGAGAAAACTAGCTGATCCTATAGCTCTCGTCAGGTGCCCTCCTGGCCATTACTCTTGGTTATAGGTAAAACGTGTTTCTGTGTAGTAATTACATGTACACACCAATGCAAATTTTGGAACTTATGATTCTAGAACCCAGACCTTTTCTGAGTTTATCCGGCCTTGGTGCGGTTCTCAGCATGTGTCCGTTTCTCGGTTGTGTTCAGGGACCTTATTATGTTCTGTCCTTGGGGAGAAGTTAAGGGTAACAGGAGAGCTCAGTTGACGGCGGCCGCCCTGCCTTTTCGTCTTCACGTATCATGCTCAGTCGTTCCCATTGGATACCGGTGAGGGTGCTAAGATCATCATCACGGTGAAAATAGTCAACATTTATCGAGCGCCAACAGTGTGCTAAGCACTTTACAAATGATTCTATAGAGTAGAAATTATTATTATCATCCCCATTTTGTAGGTGAGCAAACCAATACTTGGATTAAGTAAACTTGCCCAAGGTTACATGCTAGTCAGTCTTGGGATTTGAACCATAAATATTTCCTTATTTTCAAGTCACTTTTAAAAATGTACCCTTTCACTACTATAATCATTGTCCCTAAAATAAGATTAGGAAGAGATGAATTTACTAATGCAAATTAATCCAACAGGACTTATAAAACACTCTGATCCGAATAGCTTTATGCTCAGAATGGGCAAAGTGAATTCACATGTGGCCAGAATGGGAGACATTGTTCTCTTTTCTGCCTTTGAAATAAAGTTATAGTCTTTTGAGACTGTGTACACACACACACACACTCATTCACACACACACACTCATTCACACACACACACACACACACAGTCAATACATTTGTTTTCTTTGTCTTTGGACTTGAAAACCTAGTTTTAACAAAAAACCTGTCACTGCATGGTTGATAGATTCAATGTATATGCACCCTAGCCCCAGCATGTTTAAGGTAATGATTTTACATATTTGTCATAAATGGCTGCAGCACCCATATATTATCGAAGTGAGCTTTTCTAATGGGGATAAATGTACCGCAGTGTGGACTCTCAAGATGGCAAGATACACAGCTCATGCTCAGCGAAGCGGGTAGAGATATATTACCCCTCTGCCATGCTGTGACACGCACATATTCCATTCAAACTTCACGAGGGCCTTAAATCCAGAGAGAGATCAAAAGAAAACACAGACTTCCAGTGATGGCTTTTACAGCAGTTTTGTTGGCTCAATGATATTTGCATTGAGTGCAGAAGGCTCAGCTGCTTCTTCAAAAGAGGAATTTTGTTATTATATTATGTAAGTTTTTTTTTTCCCCTGCAAGTTTTTTTTACCCCTCTTACATTTCCCTAAATTCTTAGCTTGAAAATCCAGAGAGATTTTTTTTTTAAATAAATGATAACTCAAGGGAGAGTTCTTCCCCAGGTTAATAAAATGGGGTGTCAAAAATTTTTTTTCAAGTTACTTACAAATGATCAAAATACCTTAGGTTAAAAATTTTACTTCCTAAAGACAGTTTTAACAAAACTTGTTTCACTTTTTTTGGGGGGTGGGGAGGGTGGGGTGGGGTTGGCGTATTTCCTTCCATCCTTTTTGTGCTAGCACTTTACAAATGCAAATAAAGATGCTCCAGGTTAACGAATAAATTCTATGGGCAGATACCGTTCATTTTATTCAGAATAACAACAACAATAACAAAAAAGAGGCATAACTTGGGGAGTAACTTTGCACAAGTTATAATGTATAATCCCTGTTTTCTGCGTGGTGCTTAGACAGTTGAAGCTGGTGGGTTGTAGGGCAGGGCGAGTGTTCCAGTGGCTCCCAGGATCATTCGGCGACGCCTCTTGGCTTCACACACCAAACAAAGCCTGGTGTCAAGACTGTGTTGTGGAACCAGAGAGATCAAACATTCCGATCGCCGGCCTCTGTGGAAATATAAGTGTGAAGAGAGGTGTTAAAAATCTGGCTATCAACTCCCAGGACTAAACAAATTCTAAGATGGCGTTAAACCAAGGGGTTGGAGCCAGAATCTTAGCTATTGTAAGTTCTACTACTTTGACCTCTGCAACAGAGAGATGACTTTGTAAACGAGTGTCTTACATTTGCTCAGGAAAACAGACTTAAAGAGTCTGTCCAGTTGTGACTACGTGCCCTTGGCACGGAGAGCTGTACAATTCTCTGTCACATGGTCGAAGGCTGGAAGTCTGCATTCCAGGGCTGTGGGGGCGCTGCAAAATCAACAGAGACTCAGGCTCTCTCTAGGTCACTGCTTTGCCTTTAAGATGGTTCAAGGTGATGAATGGAACTCTAGCTAGCATGGAGAAGGGGATTAAAAAACTGATAAGAAGTACTTGACTTTTTTTTCAAAGGAAGTTTCAAGAACCTGTCTCCATACAACCTTTGTTTACATCTCATTGGCCCAAACAATTCCATGGCCACACCTAGCTGCAAAGGAAGTTGGGAAATGTAGTTTTAATTATGGGGGTTGTCTTCTCAACTAACAATCAAGAGTTCTGTTACTAACAGGGGAAAGGATATTGGGATGGTAATTATTTAATTTCACTGTAATCTTTTTCACTGTGAGAGTAAATAATTGCTGAGGATCACATGATTTTCTGATGGCAGAGATTAGAAGTAGGTCTTCTGATGGTAAAGTGCTTTTGAATCCAAAATGACTATGTAAAGTGTAAATGGGGACACTTTACATAAAGAGGGAAATGAGAAGAATAAAGGCCATTAAGATTTTAAAGTTGAGTTTGAAAGGTTGATTTTCAACATTCTTTCACTAATGCATTTTTGCATATTATAACATCGATTCTTATTCTATTTAGCTTTATTCTCTCTGGTTTAATATAGGGAAAAAATCTCCAAGACACTATTTCATACCTTCTCTTGCTTCCCTAGCTCTTAACCTCTTTCCTTCATTTTCACCTGATGACCTTGTTCGTTATTTCAACGAGAGAATCGAGACGAACGGGAGAGCGTGTCCGCCAGTCCCCACCGTCACAAATTCACACTCGTTTGTTCTGAAGCCAACTAACTGTACACTCACGTACTAGATCCCATCCCTTCTTGCCTGCTCAAGGCCTTTGCTCGGCAATTACATTCTGTTTCTCCAGCATCATTTTCTCCTCTATACAATCATTCCTGTCATCATTCTGCCTCTACAAAATCACCCATCTAGGGCAGATTTCACATCTCCTTTCAGGTAGCGTCGCTCTCCTTGAAAGAGAGGTTTTATGTTTGATATTCATTCCTTGGCTCATTCCACCAAGACTTGTCTCCCCAGCATTCCACCGAAACCTTCCTAGTCGATGCTCCCAGTTATTTCTGTCTCGTCACATCCTATGGGCATTTCTGGGTCTTGGTCTCATTTGACCTCTCAGTAGCACTTGACCCCGTCGTTCACTTGTACCTTCTAGAAGCAGCTTTTACTCATCTTGGGTAACTCTCTTCTTCCTTTGTTTTCTTCCTATGTCCCTTCTCATTCTTCTGTTCTGGCTCTTTCTCTCCCTGACCTAAAGATTTGGAGGCTTTCTAGGGCTCGGCCTCTATGGCCATTTTTTTCTACTTTTCCTATGCTCTCTCCCTAGATGATCTCATTCGCTACCATGGCTTTAAATATCATCCGTATCAAGGTGGTTCTGAATTGATATCTTCAGCCCTTTTTCCTGGGCTCCAGACTTGTATGTCTAACTCCATCCTCAGCATCTCCACTCAGATGTTTAAAAAGCATTTTCAAATTTCACAATAGAACTCTTGATTTCTTTTTCTCTCAATGGTAGAGGAAAATGGAAAAACAGGTTTCTTCCTCACTTTAGTAAACAGCACCACCATTCACTACACGATTCGGGAAAAAAACAAAACAAAACTGTGGGTTATCCTTGATGCCACTCTATTCCACTCACCTCACATTTACTATCAGAAAGTCATCATCACCAACCTCAAGATACATCTAGAACTTAATAAGTTTCTTCGTGTTCATCGTTACTTTCCTAGTCCAAGGCCCCCCGTTTTAGACTCCTGATTAATTCCTCTGCTTCTAATCCTGCCCCCCACCCCGCCCCCAATCAAGAGCACCAGAGTTATCTGATTAAAATGTAACTCAGGTCATGTAAGGCACTTTTGTGCCCCAAACCCCCAGTGGGTTTGTTCACTCAGAATAAAACCCAGCTGCTCACCGTGGTCTTCAAGGCTCTGTCTGCTCCTCCTCCTTCCTTTCCACACAGTCCCATCTCCTGCCACTCAGCTCTACCACACTGGCTCGTCACGCTCCTCGGAAATACCGAGCTTGCCACCTGCCTCAGGGCCTTTGGATGTGTCATTCCCTGCGTGGAAAGCTCCGCCCCCCGATATCTGTAAGGACCGCTGCCCCTATTTCACAAGTCTTCATTCTGATATCACCTTCGCAGCTGGGTCCGCTGTAGGTATGCGCTCCACCTTCGCCTCGACCTCCTTACCAGGTTCGTTTGAGCGCTCAGCGCTTATTACTACCCAACACTGCTTTACGCATACATAGGATATTTTTAGTTTCCTTATTCATCTCCCCTGCAGTATAAGATCCCTGAGGGGGCAGAGGCTTTGTCTTGCTTACTTTTTTATCCCCTGTGCCTAGGAAGGTTTAAGGTGTGTGTGTGTGTGTGTGTGTGTAATATGTGAATGAACAATTCTGAAGCCTTGGAGAAACTTCAGTTAGTTACTCAAAGAAAAATAAAAATTTATTTCTTTTCATTTAATCTGTTCTGAGCTGCCTAACCTTTATGCCTCTCCTCTTTCTGAACACATCTGTACAGAAACACAACTGCAGTAAGGTCCACAGCAGTTGGGGAGCAAAGGTAGATCTGATTCCCACTCTAAAAGGTTTGGGCCCCAAAGATGGCACTGTGGCCGGAAACAGATCCGTTAGCCGCTTGGCCCACAGTCCACATCAAGCACTGAGACACAGGGAGAATTGTCTTTCGAACCAAGCAACTCACTGCAAAGTGCTGGTTGCAGAGGAGCATCTTTCAAGTCCATCTCACTGGTTTGCAGAGGCATCCATTCCATACTTGTCGGAATGTATTTGGTTTGAAAATCACGCTCGGGATGTTTAGAGTTGTATCAAGGACACCCGAGGGGAAAACAACGTGGTAAAGCAGAAAAAGAGGCTCAGAGGATGGGGAGAAATTGTTTCTGTCATCAGCGTAAAGTCTTTTTTTTCTGTGACAGCATTACCTGTGGCACCTAGTCCCCCACACCTTTACTTTCCATTTACATAGAAAGCAACACACATACTTTTCAGCCTCCAGCATCTTCTGACAGGTTTTGAATAGATACCTTGAATGCCAGCGAATCACAGCCATTTTTAAGAGGGAGGTGAAAACAGCTGTTTAATACCTGAAATTCTATCCCGCCAGAGGGGGAAACATGGTTCCTGAGTGCATGTAAGTTAATCCTGAGTGGTAGGAACTTTGTTTCCTGCCCGTTATGAATACCTTGACTACAGATAAGGTGGACAGTATTCAGTTAGGTTTTGCCTAAATTTCGTTTAAACAATTAACGTCAGTCATTTTGTGTCTCTAATTGAAAAGAGCCACTATTTGGGTTCCTGCACAATAAGCTTGAGGTGCGCGGCACCAGCTTTGGCCTGTCATTCTGTGATTGCTCTCATCTCATTGTAGGCGAAAATATAAGGACTATCAAGTTTGCCTTCGGCAAAGGCCACTTTCAGTATTCAGACACCAGTTATCTGAACACCCTCACCATCACCCCTGTGTGGCTTGCTGATCAGTCCTGAGCTGGCCCTGGACCTGTCCTTTCCTTGGCTCCTCCCTTCACCCTCTTTATGAAAACAAAATCCGTTCATGGCTTGATAATGAGAAGAGGGTGAGCAGAGTTGGCCACCCGAAACATGCATTTTGGGGGATATTGGTTATTTTAAGTTGGTTATTTTTAAGAAAACAAAAGGCTCAGGAAGAACCTTTGATCTTTCCCCTTATCTGCCTAAAACAATTCAGAAAACGCTGCTCCGGGAAGGGAGATCACCTCGGCATAATAGGAGCTAAGTACGGCAGACAGGGAGGAATCTAGCAAAGCCTGTTTTACTCCCCTCTGTGTCCCATTGTTTTGGGGTGATTTGAATTTGTTTCCCACACGTTTGTGCTTCCTCATCTAGCTGTAAATTTCCTGCTGTTCCTTTGAAGTCTCAGACTCCTGCCTCTTCCTTTCTAGTCCAGAAAGGCATATAAGCCTCTACTGACCAATTGTCTTTGGGTCCCCTATTCTTATGGAACTCCCGTATGTACATACCTAATAAATTTAGTTATTTTCCCCTGATAATCCATCTCACATCAATTTGATGATTAGACCAGCCAGAAGAACTTAGAAGGGTAGGGAGAAAATTATTTCTCCCTCACACAATCAAATCCATTTAAATATTGAAGAATCAAAAACAATGTGTAACTTCCCATGGATGTATTAATAGGAATAGGGTATCTAATTTAGAATTTTAGCCAAAAGATATTTGGCGACTGGGATAGAGAAAAATGTCCCTCAAACCATTTTATTTCATTGAGGTGGCCCCCTCCTCAGCTCACCAGTTCGACTGTCTTCTTCTTGGGAGTAATTTTGTAAGTCAAACCACGTTCCGTTTGGCCCTTCCCCTTCCAATTAGGCTTCAACTCAGACCTCTACCCTTGTAGATTTGGTACAGTCACACCGGGCTCTTAAACCTTTGTGTTTAATTTCTTTCAGATTTTACTTATAATATTGATATATGTCTTTGGAAAGTCAGTGAAAAATGTTTCCTTGTAAATTTGGCAAAAAGCTCTGACTCAGCTAGAGAGAATTATTAGCTTAGAATACCTTCTTATTTTTTGGATGGCAACTGCTCTCGGACAGAGCAGGTAACTCATCTGGAAGAATTTCAGTAGGATCAATGGAGCATTCTGTAAAGGAACTAAGCCATCTAAGCATAAATCTACTGTTTTTGGTCTTAGATCTAAAACCCTGATTTTTCTAACTCTTTGGTCATGCTCTGTGTTAAAACAGTCAGCTCTTCAAATCCTTAGGAGGGGATAGCATCTTTAGGATCATGCTGGACTTTTATCCCAATATCGAAGGCTAGAAGGCAGTGTGTTTTATCTTAGGTGTCTCTACGTGGCCAATAGCAGGATGATTTCTAACTGAACTAAATCCCTTTATCCTTTATTTTTATGATAATAGAAATACTCTGTGAATACTCTGGAGGGTTTGGGTTAAGGGAAAGTATCATTTTTAATGTTTACTACTACACTTACCACTTGAGAACATATATTGTTTATTTTCCTTTAAGAAATCACCTAAATAGATTAACTGCTCTATATGGCTTTGGAGAAATGGAAAGCACAGATGGGAAAGGTAC
>NW_011889024.1:193035-206556 GCF_000151845.1 Pteropus vampyrus | reverse complement strand
GAAAGTATCATTTTTAATGTTTACTACTACACTTACCACTTGAGAACATATATTGTTTATTTTCCTTTAAGAAATCACCTAAATAGATTAACTGCTCTATATGGCTTTGGAGAAATGGAAAGCACAGATGGGAAAGGTACGGGTGACCACAACAATACACTCGCAATTGCCATTTAGCTTATCCCTTTGTCATCCTCTGTTCCACCTCACTGTGGCTGGGAATGCGAAAACCAAACCGAGCGCCCCCGACCGAGTGCCCCCAACTCAGCAGAGGGATTGCTGAGCTCAGTGTCCCCAACATTGCTTCACTCATGTGGATGTCACCTTTTTGTGGGCCAAGAGTGCCACTGGGGGGGCTCCTCGCCCTTCATTATTCTTTGATGCGAGCAATGCAGATGTGGCATCAGAGCCTGCTTTCGCCCTTTTTTTTTTTTTTTTGCTGGAAAGGACTCAAGACATTCGCGATTATAGGGCATCATGGCCAGTTGCTCCTAGCAAGTGGCTAAACCGTTGGTACTGAAAGCATGATCCTTGGACCAGCAGCATCAGCATCAGTCAGGAGGCTCGTCAGAAATGCAGAATTGCAGGTTCCAACTCAGACTCGATGAATCAGAATCTGCCATTTAACAAGCTTCCTGGTGATTCTTAGGCATATAAGGTTTAAGTTTGAGAAGCACAGCCCTAAATTCATTTATTTACCTTCGGCTTCCAGAGAAGTGCCACAGGCATTACATTTCTGCCTTGTTCCTTAGTCCTTATGTCCTGAGGTAGGATAGTATGGTCTTCCTTCTCTGCCTTCTATCCTGGTTTGATGACGTCAACCTCTCAGTTTCGTGTTTAGATGTTCATACTTAATAGTTGATCTTTGGGAAAAGAAATCAATATTTGCCCACAAGTCATTTCTTTCTGGACCTGTTTCAAAAGAAGAAAAGACTTGACGAGTATTCTTAGCATCTGCCACAGCCTTTATTAAGCTGCAAATCTCGTAGGTCATCTATGATGATGACTGAAGTGTACAAATACTGTTTGAAAAGGCATTGCAAAAATTCTTACCTAAGGCGTGCCTCTTTATTCCTTCACTGAAGAAGCTAACACAAAGACCACTGGGGCAAGTCTTCAAAGGAGGCAATTCTCTGCAGAAAGAGGCTCAGAGGGATTTGCAACAAAGGACTTCTCAAAATCAACAGCAGCTTGCTGACACTAGAGTGGGTCGGAGGATTGAAAACATGATTAAAACAAAATTAAGACACAATGGCAGGAGCAGAGAGACCTTGTGGGGCCTGTGATCGGGTCCCGTGGAAGGAGAAGAATGAGCCAACAGCTTTCTGGAGATTGGGAAAGGAAGCTGTTGAAGTTGATGGATTGAAATGGTGTTTCTTTCTTGTATTCTTAAAAATAATTACGATTTTTCCCCATAGATATCAGTAAACACACAAGTCTAGAATACAACATCATATGTTGCTATGAAGTTTTAAAATCGTTAAGTTGAATAACTGTTATCCTAGACTCAAGTAAATATAGTTCCTGAAATTTAACTGTTCTTGCAGGTTCCCTGTTCAATTAATATAATTTACATATGCAGACCCAGACACTGACTGTGCTAGCAAACAAAATGACAATACGAGATGCGCTTATTTAAGACCGGGGTTCACGATGTTTATATCAGTGTGACAGCATTCTCTATTATCAATTTGGAAAAGAATTGAAGTTACTGAATTTTCCAAGGGTATTTGGAAAACCAGTAGCAAAATAGGGCTCCTTGTCAAGACATGGCATCTTGGGACAGGAATCCAGAAAGCAGATTTCTCACAGAAAACATTAGAGCCTCAGCATGTCACATGCATTTTGCGCTGTGCAGCTCACTGTACAGCCTTACATGGCCTCCATGAACGTCATTCCACAGTGACACAATGCGACAGCCGTGAATATCGTCATGTTCCCAATATCCTCCTCATAAACTTTAGTCATATTCACTTTTGGTAGTATTTTTTTTTTTTTTTAATTCTCTAATTAGCCCAGAGCCATGTAAAGTTTATAGACTAGCTCCCAAAATGCTCTTTGCATATCTTGCCATGTGACGTATGAAAGGAATCCGACAAAGGTAAATGCTAGAGCTGTTTTTTGTTAATCGGGGAATGTGGCAGAAGGCTGTTTCAGACCCCCTCCCTCAGAATTACAGTTCTAAGCTGGCATTTATATAAATGCACAAGTTCAAATGGCATTTATAATAAAACATTTCACCAGCATTACTCACTCTCCTGTGTTGGCTGGGAGTGCGGGCTCTGGGTCCACATCTGCGACCCTGACTAGCTCTGCGATCTTAACCTTCTTCATGCTTCACGTGAAGATGGTCATAATATCTCCGTACTTTGTACAATTGCTACGAAGATTATATACGATGACACATCAAACCGTTTAGGAAGCATCTGGTGTAGAGTCTAAATAAACACCTGGTCCCCATTCTCTCATCTCTTGACTCTGGGTAGAAGGCTCGTGCGTCTGGTCTTCCTTACCCGTTGGATGGAACTGTATTATGGCAGATATTATAATGGCTTCTTGCGCCTCACTCAGAGGCTCAAACACCTGGCTTTCCCAGCCCAGAGAGGCAAAGGCCTGGAGTGCTGGGTCCCAGCACATCCTTCTAATAGAAGGCGCTGTTGCTAATTACGGCAGCGCAGCATGAGTGCCTTACTTGGTTTAGAAACCTAAGTTCAACTTCCATACCAACCACACTTTGATGACATTATACTTTCACCCTTCTAAATCACCTTTTATTCATTAAATTTGGACTTTCTTATATCGGGCGATGAAAATTCAAGCTGTTGCGTAGTGAAGCTTCGTGCCAGACAATAATTCCTCTTCAGCAGTATTTTTATGTGGTTGGTTGTTCAAGTATTTGGATATTTGATTACATTTGATTATTTTTAAAAAAATTATTTGGAAATGAAAACCTGAAAATATTAAATGTAATGATAACAAAGCAGTGATGGAAGTTCTTTGAGCTGCTGAAAGTGACAAATCTTTAATTCAGAGACTCATTGACTTAAAGATGGTTTCTGTGTATCAGCCAAGGAAGATAAGGAAAAATAAAGAATCCGTATTTCATAAATGTAATCACACTACTAAAGAAGTCTTGTTTTTGGTGTCTATGAACATGTGCCACGATCCAAGAGTAGGGGCTCATTAAACATTTGGGGAACACGTGAGTGAGGAATTATTGTTTCACATAATCACACTCCTTTTATGTGCCTTTATCTATACCCATGCCTCCTTACGTTTACTTAGAAAAATATCCCTTAGCCTTAAAATTATTCTTTGCCTATTGCGCTCATTTTTCTACTCATTTTTCTACACTGTGCTGTCAGGCTCAATTATGGTTATTATTGAACTTAAAAATGCATTCGGTGTTTGATGGCTGGGGTATACCATCTTTAAATCCACTTTTTCCTGCAGCCTTTCATGTGCTTGTATAAAATTCACCATGATGCATGGGCATGTGTGTATTTTTTTAAGCAATTCCCTGAGCTTTAGGTTCTAATTCTTTCTCAGAGTATTGTGATATCCGATGACTCCAACTAAGAATTTCCTGGGTGAGTTCAGAGAGCATCTTGTCAGCTGGCTTTTGATTTTCAATAAAATTCAAGTTCTCACAGTTTCCTTTCTGTCCAAGGGCTGGCGGGCCGCTGTAATTTCAACGGCCGTTGCTGCCGGGCAGATTTGCAGTGCAAAATCGTTGAACCACAGGGTGAAGATGAGGTTTTGTCGCTTGCCCTAAGTTCTTTTCCGCTCTGGTTTCTCAGGAGCATTCCATTTCATAGAAGAGCAGAAATATTAAAAAGCACACCAAAACAGGCCTCTCTGTATCTGTGTAGATGGGAAAAGGTTATACAGACCACATTCAAAAAGAGTAATACAGCCTACATGTTGAAATCTCATTGGCTTTCTTTTGATTTGTCTAGTGAGCAGCTGAAGAAAAAAATATAAAAAAAAAATATTCTTGGATTTTTAACCAGGGAGTTTAGACTCTCCAACTTGCTTCTTTGGCTCCATGAATCATTTTTGAGGTTCTGTGGCATTGAATTGGCTACCCGAAATTGCTGGACTTGGGTAAAGAAATATTTTATGTCAGAGAATCATAGATTTTGAAGTTCAGCCTGACTTTTTTCCTGTTTCCCTTGTTTTAACTTCCTTTACGGAACATAATTATTTTTCATGTAAAACTACAGGAATCTTAACTGCACACTCTCCCTGGACAACCCATCTCTCTTTTACCCTGTGTCTCATTTGATCTGTTTCTCCTTTTTTCTTCTCTTTTTCATTCAGGGCAGTATGAGTATGGCAGCTATTTTGCAGGAAAGATCATCGCACTATTTTGTTTTAACGTTCACATGCTCAACTTGAATTCCAGTCTCTTTAGACATCACGTAAGAATGGCACATATTGGAGTTTTAAGATATAATTTCTTTTCTTTCCACTCTGTGTCTCCAGCAGCCCTGTAAATAGCTCATTGCTTTGCATTTCTCAAGCATTCAAGCGTTTATAGAACCTAACGATCTTGATCTCTTACTTTCTTTTTATAAGAAGAAAATGATTGCCGTAGATGGCACAGTTCCCAGGGAATCTGCATGAAAAGTGGTAGACGGGCTGATGTCAGGGTATGAACAACAGCCATAGGTATGTGCTTTTCAAGGAGCTGTTCCATCAATTCAGCTGCCACATTTGATGGTATAAGGACTATACCATCTTTATTTTCTGAGAGAAAAGATATTATTGAGATGTATTAAAAAATGTCCTCCATCAGTTTCCTTTTGAAATTCAGCACAACAGCTCACATCGTCCCCATAGCAAAGGAAAACAAAACAAAACAAAAAGAAAGTAATGGCAAATGAATGAAACAGCTGGGGCCAAATGGGAAGGGAGGGTTACTGTAGCAGGGTGACTGTCCACAGAGAAACAAAGCCAAGTACGAATAGCGATTAGTAACTTATTTTTCTGTACACACTAACTCACAATAATAAGCCCTTCAGAAGTAATGTTTGTGGCAAGAAAAACTGCTTAAAATCTTTCAAGACTCTGCTAGTATTAGACTTGGTTTTCTTTAGTTACATGCTTATTTTAGCTATTTTCAACTCCGGGATTCCTGGGTGGGAAAATTCCAGCCACTATAGTTGGATGTGAAAAGGGTCAGTCTAATCTCAGTAACTGGGGTGCAGCGGCTAGATAGACCCATGGATTCAGTGCAGGATTGGAGCTTGTAAGCGGTCATCCAAATAGAGAATGTGGAACTGGAGTCCTACTGTTGAGGAGAGGGAAATGAGGCAGTGGGAATTGACAAAATTTATCTAATAATGACAGTCATTGTATACAGGGCCCAGCTCTAAGCACTTTACATGGTTTATCTCATTAATCTTCATATAACTCTGGGATGGGACTATAGTGCCTGCTTTACAGGTGAAGCAATGGAAGCGTGGAGAGTTTAAGTAACTCGCCTGAGGTCACACAGGAAATAAGAGCCAGAGCCAAGATTTGAACCTCTTGTCTTAACTCTCACACTCTCCTTCAAGTAGGCAAATAGCTTCACGGAGACCTTGTCTAGAGAGTGACCACCTCAGAGACTCGTGCTGAAGGTGTGTGAATGAGGTCAGCTAGGAAGCATCTGGAGGCAAGTAACAGCTTATAATTTAAACACATTTATTGACACAGTATCTGCAAATTCAGAGTTATTGTGGTCGACAGGGCTGAATCCTGGTCCTCTTCCCTGTGGTTTCTTTGGCTCTGCCCTCCTCTGAGCGATGGCTGGTAGAGATGGGGCTGCAGCACAGAGTGCTGCCCAGAGGAACAAGGAAGAGCTCTCTAAGATGCTCAGAGCAACTTCTGCCTGCATTTCAGGACCCTGAGCGGAGTCTCGTGCCCACGGTTAATCCAGTCACTGGCCAGGAGCATTGGACTGTGTACGGACCGTCAGGAGCTGGGGCGGGGCTAACCTTTCCTGAGCCACGTGAAGTTGGGGGGATGCCTGGTTACCTAAATAAAATTGCAGATCTTGAAAAGGGAAAGGAAGGGGACTAGGAGCTTGGTGGCCACCTATAATGGCTGCTCCAGAGAGGTTGTATGTTGGTCTGGGAGCTATTGATTGTCACATAAACCCGGGGGCTCACTGCTGTGGTCTGGTAAATAGGAGGAGAGCTCGACTCAAATCTCAGTTGCTTGGTTTGGTATATAGTTCTAAAAGAGAGCTATAAACAAGGCATATTGGATGCCATGCCATTTACCTACCATCTTAGGATTTCTTACATCTCTTTTGGCTGGGAAAACTGGTTTGAGGCAGTGACCTTGGCGAAACACAGGTAGAAGGTTGAGTGGGCCTTCCTATGATTAACAGAGCGAAGACGATCATTACAAAATGAGGCTAGACATTTAGTGTGTCAAGTTGGCAGGCCTGATCTACTTTGAATTCTATATATAATGCTCTCTTCTATTTAGTATATTTCTCAAAATTTATTTTTATCATTGGCTCCTTTATATAGGACGAGAAAAATTATTAGCTGACTGATTTTTTTTCCTAAAGACAACTGTGAAGTTGGTAAAAGATTTCTTCGGTCCCCAATGTTGTGCTTCGGGCAGTAGTGTAGTGGCAAATACAGCATCCCACACTGTCACTCCTGTCTCCAACTGCCATGGCAGACATCAGTCATTTATCATGGTCCTCTTTCCTGCTGAGCATGGTTGCAGCTGGAAATTATTCTCCATTCAGTGCTCAAGGCAGCTACTGTAGAACTGGCACAAGAACTGGACATTATTTTGCATCTTTGCTCCTGGAACTCTTGCCTGTGAGAGGCGGCACGGGAGAGCAAAGGAACATTCTAGAACTATATATCTAATTAAGTAAGTGAGCTTTGACTCAGACGTATTCGGAATCAGATAGTCTTGGGTTTGAATCCGGGCTTTGTCACTAACGAACTTGGCAAGTTAACTTACTTCTCTGTGCCTATTTCCTCTCTGTCAAGTGAGATTGATGAAACCAATTTCCTAGGCTATTTGGTGATATTAAATGAGATGGAATATGTGCTATTTTTACCAGATTGCACGGCTCTCTAAATGTTGCCTTTCTATCAAAACCTAGACCAAAGACATAATATGATAAATTTGTTCTCTGTAACATGCAAAAAATATTTGCATTTTAACAGGAAAGTCCCCTTAATGAAAAGAATTAATTGTCATAGTGTTTTATGTTATGTTTAGGGGTTGAATGTTTTGAGTTGAGGCTTATTTGCTCAAACCACTCAGGGCATTATTGGTTCTACCTAAAGACACAGCTTGATTTTGGTTTCCAAAATGTCAAACTTGGCAGAGACTAGTGTTTTAGGGAATTACAGAGGGAGGAGAATCCATAATCTCTGCCCTTGAGGAAGTCAAACCAAAAGAACACAGTGACAAATAAGCATACTGTAGAATACAAATAACTAAAGCCTGGAAATATACCTATATATGCTAAAGTATAGCTCCATAAATGTATTTACTTCTAAAATATCTGCATAGGCTGACAGATCAGTGGAATAGAATAGAATCTTAAGTAGGTCCAAATACTTTAGGGAATCTAGTGTACGATAAAGGTGGCATTTTAAGTCAGTGAAGAGATTTAATAAATGGTATTAAGTCAACTTTTTAGCCATTCAAGCAGCAGTTGGATCTCTTTGCTTTAAAGAGAAAATGCAAAACTGAAAGTTTTATAAGGTATCATGGAAAAAAAATTTAAGTAATCTTAGAATGGATAAGATCTTCTTAAGAAACAGCCTAAGTAGACATTTTAAAACAAGAGTGATAGGGATAAAGTTTGCAATAAAATATTAAAACTCCACTAAGAGAAATACAGTAATTAAGGCAAAGACAAGACTAAAAAAAAAAAAAAAAATCCGTACATGTCCAATTGTATTCCAAAGAGGTCGTACCAGTTTTTAGCACACCTGCACTGTGTGTGCAGCTATATCCTCAAAACATATACAGGTTCTTACATGTCCACAACAAAGAAAATACTAACAGACCTCACAAGATAGACAAAGGATATGAAAAAGGAGTTCAGAGAGAAAGAATATCATTTGAAGACTATGAAAAACCTTCAGTCTTTTTCATAATTAAAGAAATGCAAATTCAGACCATGAGATTATTTTTATCTATCAGGTTGGTGAAGTTATCAAATTTGGAACTTCACAGCGGATGAGGGTGTTGAGGATACAGGCATATATACAGTGCAGGAATAGTAAAAATTAGTGTAACCTTTTTGTAAAGCAACAGGGCAACATTATTGAAATTTAAAATATGCAAACCTTGCAAGTCCCAATTCTAGGAATTTGTCCTCTGGTTTTATTCTCACAGCTATGCAGAGAGGTCTGGACATAAATTGTTCATTGCAATATTATTTGTAATAGAAGAGGAAAATAACCCCCAGGAACCAGAAACAGCCTATACGTCTGCAACAAGAGACCAAAATATTTTGATGCAGTCATTATTATATTTTGTTATATAATAAAAGCGTGTATCTACATGTGCTGATTTGCACAGATCTTTAAGATATATTGTTAAGGTAAAAGGAAGATACTTAACAGTGTCTATAGACATATATTTGCTTGGAAAAGTTCTGAAAAGTCATCCAGGAAACTGTCGACTGTTTTCACCTGTGGGGAGTAGCTAACTCTGAGGGACGAGGCTGGGAAGGAGACTTACTTTTCTTTGAACATTTTTTTGTCCTATTTGAATTTCTGACCAAAAGCATGTGCTATTTTCATAATAGAGGGGTGGGTTGATGGACAGATAAGCATGAAAAACAAACCAATTGCATGTGAATTTCTTTTGTCCATACTGCACTTACCACCTGTCTCACATCATCGAACGAAAAACAAGAAGGAATTCTTATCAGAGCATGAGAAATTGAAGCATTTCTGAAAAATGGGGAGCAGATGGATTCCAGGAGATAGACCAAATACACATGAGGAAGAGACTGTCGTACAGGTTGAAGCTATGTGGCGGGCAGTCCTCTTAGCTCACAGCAACAGAGAGCGGGAGGGAGGGTCCTTGGAACGATCAGCCTTTAACATCAACTGGCCTTGACTGGTTGCCTCTTCTTGCACTTTACTTCTTCTGGAATGGGTCATAGAGTTATGTGCCTTAGCAGATGAAGTCGTTTTCGGTGTTGGGTCTGCAGAAGTAGAGCAGTATCGTCATTAGTTATCACGGCCGGGAAGGGCTGGGATTCATCTTCCCAGAAAAGAATCTATCAAAATGTCCCACCAAGACCCATGTCTCATCATTCCTCCACAATCATCTTGAGCAGGCCGGAATGGAAAAGCCAAGGAATTGGAATTTTCATAAACAAAGGTGCTTAAACAGGAAAGATTCACCAAACATTTGAAGACTAGCATCCCTATAAAAGTAAGACACTAAATCCAGTGTGGAGAAGAACTAACATCCAGAGAAAAAGAGTTAATATAACAAACAGAAGATATTTAAACAAATATAGTTAATATCTTCAGGGATATGCAATGGAACGTTAAGGCTATTGTAATCATGAACCATAAAGCATATTTAATTAAAATATGTATATTGAAATAAAATCATATGGTAATTTTTCCTTAATATTATGAGTAGTTAATTTTTCCATTAGTTCAACAAGTATGTTGAATGTATTCAGTGTCAGGCACCGCTAGATGTTGCTAAGTCTATGAACGGCATACTTTTCTATGCTATTTGGAAAGTGTTTTCTTATTTGCTCCTTAACATATTTCTGTAAAGTGAACAGGGTACAGCAGCCTTTATTATATCTCATTTTACGCATTTGAGATTGTGTTTAAGGGTAGAGTCAAGTTTTTGTGTGTGTGTGTGTGTGTGTGTGTGTGTGTGTGTGTGTTTACAATGAAACACTTAGTGACAAAGCAGAGATTCACATGAGGGATTTTAAATTTCAAATACATAGCGCTTCTAAATCACATGGTCTTCGTAATAAAGATAATGCTTATCCTGCTTTATAAAGTGAAATAGTCACTGTGACTTTTTCTGAAGTCAGGGCGCAGGAGCACCGAGAAGATGCGCCCGTGAGAATGATTGGGTTTTTGTTTTCTATTTGTATTTCTTAAATATCACCAAGTACAATTTTGCTAGAGGCAGCGTCTGTGTGTTCATAACAGCTTGGTTTTATGGTCTCAGGAAAGAACATAGTAGAAAACGTAGTGACATGCCTATAAAAAAAAGTTTTGTGGGTTGTCTGTTTTAGCCTGAAAGGAGTAGGTCATGAGGGTGACCACAGATATATCAAGAAAGTTATAAGAGCTTTTTAAAAATTTCAGCTGAAACTCTGCTTATCCCCCGATCTTGACAGTGATGGCGTGAGCCGAAGCCGAGGAAAAGCTCCTGATCTCCCTTGTGTCTCTGTTTCAGGACTTATTTTAAGACCGAAGCTTGAATTTGCAAGGACACTGGGGTAGCTGTCCAACCTGATCACAAATGTCCTTATCCCCGTGGACATCCTCCAGAAATAAAATAGTTTCCTCAATTCTATTTGGATTCGGAGAGCTTGTAAATAGAACCGGCCTCCGCGGGTGAAGCAGCGCGATGGATGAGCTTGGTGCCATTGAACTGTAAAGTACCATGAAGAGTGTCTGAAAGTTGAAATTAACTTTTTATTAGCATGACACAGCTGTGGGCTGTTTCATCTTGTCAGCAGCAAATTTCTGGTTCTTTCGCTCGCCTTTTTATAGACCTCACATTGGTTCACCTCCAGCTATTCCTGCCATCCGAACAGGCACTGTCCTGCTCCTTGTCAGCTTTTTCTAGTCCTGCCGCTTCTTTATGTGTTTTTTTTTTTGATGTTTCAAAAGAAGCGTGGAATGTGATAGAGCTTTCATTTTCAAATGTGCTTTTACTGGCTTTGATGCGTATCAGAGCAATAGCCTGGAAAGACTGGGTGAAGGAGGAACGGAGACCAGCTCCCCCAAGGGCTGACCGAATACCTCAGTTATGCTCTATTTTCATATCTGTGTCAAGAATGTGGGTTAAACAATAAGTCTTCACTTCCCCAGACTTTGCTAGCCAGCCACCTGCCAGCTTTGTTGCCTAGACACCTGACAAAATACAGACCTCCAGTGGTCAGACTCACGCCAGATCTGAAATGGAGCAATCCTTGATGTAGCAGTGCGCGTGCCCTTTTTTTTTTATTTCTCTCTCTTCAATATTTAGGGTTAGGTAGGCAGTTCACGCCATGTTTTCTCTGTATCTTGTCTCTCTCCATTTAGCCACTCGAATAGGCATCTCGCTTTTGCTTATGACTATTTAAAGCCATGACCTCTTGAACGAAATAACCTGTAACAGCTGAGAATGGGTGACTATTTGCTCTATTATGTAGTTTTGACTTCTGGAACATCATGTTTCAAATTGCAGTGGACACAAAAGGCCTCCTTATGGCATGCAATAATAGTACATTTTGTTCTCAAAAGATTCGCTGAGCTTAGATGTTATACAAGGTATCTTAAGGATTAAATTGGAACGGCGACGACAAAAAATAAAAATTTGACCTAAATGGTAAATATTTCTCGCTTTAAAATATTCAACTATTTGAATTTTCTGTGATTTTAGCAGCTTGGGAAAGGAGAGTATTAAGACTCTGCTTTGTGGAGCCTCTCAAAGTTAATGACCTTGAAAAGGTTCTTCCCTAAAGGATATAAAGATGTCTAAATTAACACCATTTGAACTTCTTTATTTGAATAACTGTACTTTCCCACAGTAAATCCACTAAAAAGTCAAATTCTCAGTTAAAACTAGAGGCAAAATCAATGGGCCAAAATTACTGCAAGGATAACAGAGTTTTGATTGTTTTGTGTTTAGATTTCAACCATCACTTCATTAGGTTTCCCCAGATTTATTTAATATTCTTATCAACTTGAGAATAATGCTTCATTTGTCTCACAGGAATCTAAGAGGAATATGCATCATACAAGTTAAATGAAAGAACGAGCTAATTATCTAAGGAAAATATACTCTGTTTATTCAAATTATTGTTCTCCGGGCATTCTGAGAATATGATATCGAGTGGAGATATCTGGGCATCTTGTGGTTCTTTTACCCCTTGATGAGACTCTTCTAAAAGTGTTAATTTGGCGAATATGTGATGTTAAAAATGACGGATTTAATAAACGTAGCTTGGAAATGTGCTCCAGCACCTACTGTGAATTAGGTAGAGCAGATCCGGCGACGAAGAGCACAGCTGTTTGAAATGTGTCGGGACTGGAGACCGTGGTCATTTTGCGTGATCTCACCAGGCAGAGGAGGTAAGGATTTGTATTTCTAGGCTTCCCAGGGCAAGGAGCCCTTCCCTACCCAGGTGGCCTTTCTCTTCCTGATTGAGGCAACCCAACAAAACATCCTCTGAGTGGTTGGTTGTATTCTCTACTACAGGGGATACAGCTGGTTGTATACAGGTTTTAGCTGGATATTTCTAAGAGTTATCTTTAAAGTCTGTTTAATGTTTTAAGAACAAAGTTTCACATTTATGGCGTATTGTACAGTAGATATAAGCGACTTTAAAGAGTTAGGCTTTGACATTTTATAACTGGAAGTCTGGCTGTTCACCTTGTAGAGTTAGTGACAAAGAATATGAAATAAAATACCTTAACTTTGGAGAGGAATATCAATTGCAAATGATGTTCTGCTCGAGAAAATATGGAGACAATTATGCATTTGGGCTTTTGGTTCAGACTAGTCCATGTTTCACAAGTGAGCTAGCCTGTTTTCCTTAAGTGCTTCTAGGAATTCTCCTTAAAGAAAACCACAAAATTAGGAATATAAGCGAGTATAAGGACAGTGCATAAAACTCAGAGGTCAAATATGTAAAACTGAGAATTAGCTCATTTAAAAATGGTCCAGTAAATTCCATTTAGAATGCTGCCCTTGAGATGTGGCTTATTCCATCCACTTTGAATATTTCAGATTGTATGTTGAGAAGTTACATTGACTTTCATTTCTAAAGGTGAATGTGCATTTTAGTCATGCAGTGATTTTGAAGAATGTACTTAGTATTTTTAGGGCTTCCTATTTATTTTTTTTATATATTTAAATTCTCAATGTAGATGATGCAGGCTTTAATCAGAGTCCAGAAAATGAAATGCTGTTGGCCCTTCTGCCTTCCATCTCTCTTTTCTATATTTTTTTTTCTGGAAGTAACTCCTACAACTAATGCTATATAGGCGTGCATCCCCTCTTCTATGCTTTAATATGTGTTCATACACATCATGCTATATGCTACTTACACATATAAACATACTTTTTAAATACATGGGATTAAATATACACTTTGTGACTTACAACTTGCTTCTTTCACTTAACGTTGTGCCATATTTTTCTATACAGGTCCATTTAGTTTCACTTTGTTCTTTTTAATGATTGTATAGTATTCTACAGCACGAATATGCCATAACCGATTTAACTGCTCCATTTTTGGTGATCATTGTGACTGCTTCCATTTTTTTTTTTTTTTTT
>NW_011889024.1:190837-192985 GCF_000151845.1 Pteropus vampyrus | reverse complement strand
GGCAGAGGAGGTAAGGATTTGTATTTCTAGGCTTCCCAGGGCAAGGAGCCCTTCCCTACCCAGGTGGCCTTTCTCTTCCTGATTGAGGCAACCCAACAAAACATCCTCTGAGTGGTTGGTTGTATTCTCTACTACAGGGGATACAGCTGGTTGTATACAGGTTTTAGCTGGATATTTCTAAGAGTTATCTTTAAAGTCTGTTTAATGTTTTAAGAACAAAGTTTCACATTTATGGCGTATTGTACAGTAGATATAAGCGACTTTAAAGAGTTAGGCTTTGACATTTTATAACTGGAAGTCTGGCTGTTCACCTTGTAGAGTTAGTGACAAAGAATATGAAATAAAATACCTTAACTTTGGAGAGGAATATCAATTGCAAATGATGTTCTGCTCGAGAAAATATGGAGACAATTATGCATTTGGGCTTTTGGTTCAGACTAGTCCATGTTTCACAAGTGAGCTAGCCTGTTTTCCTTAAGTGCTTCTAGGAATTCTCCTTAAAGAAAACCACAAAATTAGGAATATAAGCGAGTATAAGGACAGTGCATAAAACTCAGAGGTCAAATATGTAAAACTGAGAATTAGCTCATTTAAAAATGGTCCAGTAAATTCCATTTAGAATGCTGCCCTTGAGATGTGGCTTATTCCATCCACTTTGAATATTTCAGATTGTATGTTGAGAAGTTACATTGACTTTCATTTCTAAAGGTGAATGTGCATTTTAGTCATGCAGTGATTTTGAAGAATGTACTTAGTATTTTTAGGGCTTCCTATTTATTTTTTTTATATATTTAAATTCTCAATGTAGATGATGCAGGCTTTAATCAGAGTCCAGAAAATGAAATGCTGTTGGCCCTTCTGCCTTCCATCTCTCTTTTCTATATTTTTTTTTCTGGAAGTAACTCCTACAACTAATGCTATATAGGCGTGCATCCCCTCTTCTATGCTTTAATATGTGTTCATACACATCATGCTATATGCTACTTACACATATAAACATACTTTTTAAATACATGGGATTAAATATACACTTTGTGACTTACAACTTGCTTCTTTCACTTAACGTTGTGCCATATTTTTCTATACAGGTCCATTTAGTTTCACTTTGTTCTTTTTAATGATTGTATAGTATTCTACAGCACGAATATGCCATAACCGATTTAACTGCTCCATTTTTGGTGATCATTGTGACTGCTTCCATTTTTTTTTTTTTTTTTTACTTACTTGAAACAAAATAAGCATGACAAATAAACGTCAATGTGCATACATCTTTGTGCACTTAAAAGAGAATTTCTTTGAGGTAGATTCAGAGAAATAGAATCACGGAGTCGAAGGGCACGCACACTTTAAGACTGGACAAATTGTCCTGGGGTAGAACCTCAGCCAGTATATGTTGGGAAGAGTGTACTGACAGGACATTATTAACTAGTTATAGCTAGCATCTATTTTGATGAGCCAAGGCGTGTGTCACATTGGATGCTAAATACTTTGAATTTCATCCCTGAATTGCCTTCCAAAAAGATTTTTTTAATTTATACTCTTCTCAAAAGTGTGCAAGAATGCCTGTCTTTTGTCTTCCTTATCTGCATTTAACATACCTTTTTAACTTACCAATCTGAGAGATTGAAAATGAAAAATGGGGAGCCACTTGCTCAATGAGTATAAAGTTTTAGTTTTGCAAGATGAGTAAGTTCTAGAGATCTGCTATGCAAATTGTGCTTATACTTAATACTACTATCTTGTGCATTTAAAAAAATTAGGAGGGCAACAAGAAACTATGCAGGACAGAAGGGTTTGTCAAAAGATATTCGACAAGATGAAGACCCATCATCTACAACCAAGGATACTTTATCCAGCAAAGCTATCATTTAGAGTTGAAGGACAGATAAAGAGTTTGTCAGACAAAAATAAGCTAAAGGAATTTATCACCACCAAGCCAGTATTACAGGAGATGTTGGAGGGACTTCTTTAAGAAGAAAAAATACAAAAGACTCACTTGAGATTAAAAGACACACCCACACTAAAAGGAAGAGGATGGAAAAAGATATTGCTTTGATGGACCTAGAAGGTATTTAAGTCAGACAGAGAAGGATAAACACCATATGATTTCACTTATATGTGGAATCTAAGGAACAAAAAGAACAAACA
>NW_011889024.1:177933-190787 GCF_000151845.1 Pteropus vampyrus | reverse complement strand
AAGGAAGAGGATGGAAAAAGATATTGCTTTGATGGACCTAGAAGGTATTTAAGTCAGACAGAGAAGGATAAACACCATATGATTTCACTTATATGTGGAATCTAAGGAACAAAAAGAACAAACAAATCAAAAACAGACACAAATATAGTGGACAATTTGATGATGAACAGAGATGAGGGAGGTTGAGGGGCTGGGAGAATGGGGTGAAGGGTTAAAGAAATACAAATTAGTAGCTGTTGGATGGTCACAGGGATGGGGAGCATGGCATAGGGAATGCAGTTAGCATTCATATATTGGCTAGATGGAGGGATAGGGGAGAGAGAGAGCAATTGCGGAGATTGTTTTATGAACTATATAGGTGTCTAACCAATGTACTGTATACTTGAAACTAATTTAAATAAATTTTTAAAAATGTAAAAAATTAAGAAGGCAGATCTCATGTTAAGTGTTCTTACACCTGTAAAAACATGACATTGTATTTTAAAACTTTATGGTTCTCCGATTACCAGTGACGTGTTGTTCTTTTAAAAGTTTATCGGTCATTTTTGGTTCTTCTGGGAATTGCCTGTTCATTTGCTATGCTCATTTTCACTGGATTGTTTGGCTTTCCTTAATAGATGGCCAAGTCATTTTTATATATGGTAGATATTAAGACTTTGTAAGATACACTATGGATATTTTCTCTCTGTCAGTCACTTGTCTCTAACTTTTTTTTTGTAGTCTTTTATTATAATAAAATTAAAAGTATAGTTTTAATAAACCAGTTTATTGGGATATGATTGACATACAAAAGCTGTACATATTTAATGTGTTCAACTCGATGAGTTTGAAGATAAATATATGCTTATTGAACCATCACAATTTAGGCCATAAACATATCCATCATCTCCAAAAGCTTTACATGCCTTCTTTATTACTTTTTTTATTAGTGGTAAAATTTATCCTCTTAGCAAATTTTTAATTATAGAATATAATATTATTGACTATAGAAACTGTGTTGTCCAGTTGATTGATAGAATTTATTTTTCTTGCATAACTGAAACTTTGTACCTTTGACTAACACCTCCCTGTTTCCCCCTGCTCCTAGCCTCTGGCAACTACCATTTTGACTCTGCTTCTATGAGTTTGACTCTTTTAGATTCCTCATGTAAGTGGTATGGTGTAGTAATTGTCCTTTGATGTCTGGCTTATTTCACATTAGCATAATGCCCTCCAGGTCATCCATGTTGTTGCACGAGGCAGAATTTCCTTTTATTTTTCTGAAGGCTGGATCATATTGTGTTGTACGTATATGCTGCATTTTCATTATTCGTTTGTTCGCGGATGGACATTGAAGTTGCTTCAGTACCTTGGTTTTGTGAATCTTGCTGCAGTGAACACGGGAGTACAGATATCTCTTCGAGATCCTGGTTTCAATTCTTTTGGATGTTTACCCAGAAGTGGGATTGCTGGGTCATGTGTAGTTCTATTTTTAATTTTTTGAGGACCCTCCATACCGTTTTCCGTAGCGGCTGCACCAGTGTACGTTCCCGCCAACAGTGTACAAACTTTCCCTTTTCTCTAAATCCAGGCAGACACTTGTTTTCTTTCCTTTCTTTTTCCTTTTTCCTTTCTTTCCTTTGATTTCTCCCTCTCTCCCTCCCTCCCTTCCCCCCCTCCTCTTTCTTTTCTTTCTTTTTATGATACTCACTTTAATAGGTGTGAAACGATATCTCATTGTGCTTTTGATTTGTGTTTCCCAGATGATTAGTGATGCTGAGGACTTTTTCGTGTACCTATTGGTCATTTGTACATCTTCTTTGAAAAAAATCTCTATTCAGGTCCTTTGCCCATGTTTCAACTGTTTTAGTATTTAGGTAGACACTATGTATTTTTTGGATATTAACCCTTTATCAGATATAGAGTTTACAGATATCTTCTCCCATTCAGTTGGTTGCCTTTTCATTTTGTTGATTGCTTCTTTTCCTGGGCAGAAGCTTTTTAGTTGCTTTTCTATATACCAATAACAAACCATCCAAAAAGGAAATTAAAGAAACAATCACATTTACAATAGCATAAAAATTAAATTGCTTTGGAATAAGCTTAACCAAGGAGGTGAAAGACTTGTACATTGAAAACTATAAAACACTATTGAAAGAAATTAAAGCAGACACAAATTAATGCAATGATATTCCATGTTCATGGTTTGGAAGAATTAATATTGTTAAAATGTCCATACTCCCCAAAGAGACCTACGTATTCAAGCTACCCCTATCAAAATCTCAATGGCATTTTTTATAGAAATAGAAAAAAAACAATCTTAGAATTCACATAGAACCATAAACCACAAAAGACTCTGAATAGCCAAAATAATTTTGAGCGAGAAGAACAAAGCTGGAGGCATCACAATTCCTGATTTCAAAATATATTACAAAACTACAGTAATTAAAACAATATGATACTGGCATCAAAACAGACATATAGATCAATGGAACAGAATACACAGCCCAGAAACAAACCCACACATATATGATTAACTGATGCTTGACAAAGGTGCCAAGAATACACAATGAGGAAGTGATGCTATTGATAGTCTCTTTAATGGTGCTGGGAAAACTGGATATCCAAGTGCAAAAGAAGGAAATCGGACTCTTATACCATATACAAAAATTAACTCAGAAAGGATTCAAGACTTAAATGTAAGACCCGAAACCATAAAATTCCTAGAGGAAAAGGTAGGGGAAAATCTCCTTGACGTCAGTCTTGGCAGTGATTGGACGTGGCATCAAAAGCATAGGCAACGAAAAGCAAAACTTGACAAGTGGGTCTGAAAAGCATCAGACTGAAAAGCTTTTATACAGCAAAGGAGATAATCAACAAAATGAAAAGGCTTTTTAATATTCACGAGCTCAAAATTGTCACTTTTTTTCTCCAGGAGTTTTCTGTTTTATGGATTGCTTAGGGAGCCTTTTTACGTTCTAAAGTTATAAAAATATTTCCCTGTATTTTCCTCTAACACATTCACATACATCTTTCTTTAATCCATCTGCAGTTTGTTCATGCTGTATTCAGTCTTGCAACCCCGGTTGAGGGACTAGAATATGAACTTTTTTCCGTTACCAATAGCTGATATTCTCTATGTCATTTATTGAATATCCATTTCCATCACTAATTTGAAACTTTAACTTTATTATAAATTTTATAACTAAAATTCCACTGTATGTTTGGGTATACTTCTGGACTCTATTGGCTTGTTTTTGTATTTCTGCACAATTCCATATTTGTAGAGTATTTTAATATGTTTTTCTGTCTGGTAGGGCAATATCTGCAGATGCTCGGTATTAACTTAGACTTTCTCTTGATTTGATTCTGTCTTCATATCCTGATTCTCAAAACAGTATTTTTGTTTTTTGTTCCAATATTATCAAATTTTCTAGCTTTCAGCAAATGGGTTCCGGTTTTATTCAACTGTTACCAATGCTTTTTCTTATTTTTCCACCTGTTGAGCCGGTACTTCTAGATATAAGTTGCTTCTTCCTCCCCTCTTGCTGAGTCTTTTATTGGTTGAGATATTAATGAATTAATAATTGTTTTTTAGGTGGTAAGTTGTAGGCAGGGACATTTTTCACAAAATATAGTTTCCTAAGTTTTAATTTTTAGGTTCACCTCATTCTTTTTTACCTGCTGTATAGAATTACATGGTATAAACATTCCATAATTTACTTACCTACTCCCTTTTTCATGATTGCTATAATTGCTTCTATTTTATCTTTTTTTCCTTTTCACTTTATTCTTTTCCAAACAAGGACGAGATAACCAGCAATGTACATATATTGCTGTGTACTAAAAATGAGAATTTCTTTGCGGTAGATTCCTAGAAATGGAATTGCTGCATCAAATCTGAAGAAACCGTGTCCATGTTATTTTACAATGAAATAAATGGCCGTCTTATTTTAAGGACAACTGTAAATTCAAGATGGCAGCGACCTTTCTGGTCCCCTCTATCTTTCTTTCCCAAAACTCCCTCCTGAATAATCATGAGGGTGGAACGCAGAAACACAAATACTTTCATTCATGAAACCAGGTGACTCACGGAACCTGAAGATAATATGTGAGGATGGGCAGGTGATTGGAGGGTGTGGAAGCTGACCTGCCAGAGATAAGAAATACAATGCTGGCAGAGAAGATGGTAGCAAGAAGGAAGCTGAGTCATGGAAAGGATCAAGAATCACCACAGAACTGAGTCAGAGCTGCTCCAGACTTGGGAACCTGGCAAAGTGGAAGGTGAGCCGAGATCTAGACTGAACACAGGGAATTACGTAACTGACGAGATTTCCACCACCTCCCTGACCTGGTTCCCAGAATGCCCACAGCCTGCTGCCCAGAGAGGAGGGGGGTGGATGTCTTCCTCTGAGGGAGCTGTCCCATGAGAAGACTTGCCGAGAGAGCCATCTGAAATCTTTCAAGCATTGATGCCACCAGAATACACACGTGTGTTTATCTCCACCAGATCTGTGTTCCCTAAGCTTCATATTCAAATCCAAACTTCAGCTTTGAATTTTTTAAAAATTTCCTCCTAATTCTGCTCTTTTTACAGTTTTCTCATCCTAATGGTGTTCCTGCCATCTAGCTAGTCTCTCAAGACAAAACACTGAGTGGTCTTAGATTCCCAGTCTCTGCTTCTCAATAGTGCAGTCTGTCAAGTTTCACTTTTTGAGACTCTCCCTCGTCTGTTCTTTCTTCATAACTCCTGCTTTAATTTATAGTGCAGCATCCCTCCCCAGAATGACCGCAGTAGTAACCTTCTAACTAGTCTCCACCCTTCAGTCTGGCCTCATTAAACCCATCCTCTGCGGTCTGCAGAATGCTCTATCTAAAATGCATGTCTGAGCATCATCTCCAGGCCCCCTTAGAACCTTCTGTGCTGCTGTTCCTGTCTCACCAACCATGTCTCCCCTCGCAGCCTAACGCAATGCTTCTGAAATTTATATGCATCGGCGTCATCTGAGTAATAGTCCTGGGACCCCTCACAGATTTTAAATCAGCAGACCGCCCTGGGTGTTTCTCTGCAGGTGTCCTTGGCTCACATTGAGAATCGCTGGGCTAGAGCATCCTGTCTGAATTCCCTAGCCAGACATTTATGGCCTTTAATGCCCTGACTCCTGCCTACCATTTGTCTTCTGACTTCTCATTCTATCTTGTGTTTAAGAGTTATCAAGCTGTTATTCCCCCCGATGGTACCATTTTGTTTCATGTCTGTACACATGGGACCCCACCTACCTTACTTTAGTACTTCAGTGTCTAGCTCAGTTCCAGGTACATGAGACAGGAGTTCTTAACCCAGGCTCAATGACTCAGAGAATCCGTGATGTCCTGAATTGATAGGCAATATTTTGTGTGTTTGAGAGAGAGTGTGCGTATGTGTCAATGTATATGTGTTGTTTTTCTAGGCATTGGGTCCATGAGAGTTCTTCAGCTTCTGAAAGGAGGGTGAGCACTCCAATGAAGATGTTGAATGGGAATTTGTTGAATGGACACAATCCATTTGAATGATGAATTTTTTTTCTCAGGCCAACACAGTTAATTACTAATGTGGGGGGGAGGGAGGGAGAGAGAGAGGGAGAGAGGGAAAGAGGGATAGAGAGAAGGAGAGAGGCAAACAGAGAAGGGGGAGTAAAATCAACATAGTTCATTTAGAGGAGAGGAAGATACGTTCACTGGTAGCTTTCATTGCATCTCCTCAATATAGTTTAAATGGGGAACTAATTTTATGTTTTAGAATAATTCAGGCCAAAAACACTTGCATATGTCAGTTATCCATTATAGAACATAAGTCATTTTGTTTTTAATATAAAGTCTCTGATAATTGACTCTGCTCTTTTTCCCACTGATTGTGTTGATTTACCGAACTCCGTTCCAGATCAATAGAACCATACAGTTAAATTTTCCCACCCCTTCATTGACTGTATCCACCGGCTATTTTGGTGCCAGAGAACAAGCCTCACTGTCTGTAATGCAGACCTGGCTGTGGGCAGCCCGCCCAGGGCCTCCCTGTTGGAGTTTAGCCCATGCTGGGGTTCCGGATCAGGACACTGGGTTTCCTGTCAATGTGTTTTCCGGTTTTGTGGTCTTGGGACAATCTCTCTGTCTCTACCCCTGTGACTTAGAATTATCTGGTCAATCTTGGCTTTTTCAAAGTATACTCGTGCTGGGTGTCATTCAGCCTTACCTGTGGATACATAGCATTTAAAAAATTAGAAGCTGGGGTGAAAAGTCATGATAATTAGAACAGTAAATCAAGGAAATAGGTTCAGTCAGGTACTCCCCCTCATGCCCTCCTCATTAATATTACATATTTAAATGTAATTTGTTAGTCATTTCCTATTTAAATCTCCACAGCTTCCTTTCAATTTTATTATAAACCTAAAACTTTTTAAAAATAATGCCTTTAATAAAAAAAAAGAAACATGACCAATTTAAAAATGTAATTACATATTTAAATGTAATTTATCAGTCATTTCCTTTAAAATTAATAGCTTGTTTTATTTTTAAAAAGTTTGGTAAATTCAGTTAATGTTTAATAGAGTTCAAAGTATGTAGTGAGTTATTAACCATATACCAAATGGAGTTGATTGGTCACGTTTCCGGTTTCAAAAAAATTTTTTTTTCATTAAAGGTATTATTATTTAAAAGAGTTTTAGGTTTATAATAAAATTCCCACACGTTCCCTGCCCCCACACATGCATAGCCTCTTCCGTGATCAACATCGTTCACCAGAGCTGCGTACTTTTTCACAAGGAAGAACCCGCATAAACACAAAATCACCCAAAGTCCATACTTTACCTTCAGGTTCACTTTTGGTGCTGTGTACTTTATGGATTTGGACAAATGGATAATGATGTGATTCCATCATTAAATGTTATACAGAGCATTTTTACTGTCCTGAGCATCCTCTTGTGCTTCACCTAGTCGCCTCTCCTGGCCTGGCAACCACTAATCTTTTTGTTGTGTCTATAGTTTTGTCTTTTCTAAAATGTCATTTGGATGGGGAGGAAGTAGGGGAGGCAAATGATGACTGAACTACCACCCAAATAGAATCATCTTGACATATCTGAATGAAGTAGGACCCTGACAGAAACATAAATGTTACCTTTAGCCCAGTCATCTAAGTACCAGTGAGACCCTTCTAATGATGCTTTCTCTCCTCTTCTTTTCCATATCCTTCTGCCCTCCACAAGCTGTTTATTACAGTTCTCTGTTAATACTCCCAATGAAACGTTAACTGACTTTTCCACAGTATGTAGTTTCCTGTGCCTTGACTTAGTTTACTGCTTATGAGAAAGGGAGAGGGGGAGAGACAGGGAGGGAGAGCGAGCACAATTTCTAATAAGCTAATAGCTATCAGAATAGATCCAAAGAGCAATAAGATAGAAAGATAATAGGTAATTGTGGGAGGGAGATATAAATGGTCTTTGAAAACAAAACTGAATTATAGTATTCATTAACTTCTGATTACCAAGAAGTTAGAAACTGGATATTCCATTTTTAATTCTGCGTGTCCTACACAGGATGAATTTGAAATCCACTATTGCTCTTTAATTTCACAAAACCATTGTTCTAACGTCTGTATTCCCAGAATTGATTTTCTTTATTATTTTCCCTTCATAGTTAAAGGATTTTTACATTCAGCTTCAAAGGCTTCTGATTTGGGATTTGTCTCATGGAGAAATTTGAGCAGAAGGGATGCCCAAAAGTTAGCCTCTCCAGGCAAAGCAGAAGTGAGAGTTTTATGAGAAGAGAAAAAATGATTATGGAAATTATGTTGATACAAACTTCCATTTTCTTATACAAGTAACCTTTTCCGTGGCTAGAGTTTCATGGTTCAGCATTTTTAGATGTAAATATTTTTTCCTGACTATGGCATAAATAAGTTTCGAGTAGCACAGAGGAATATTTGGCTTTGAAATAAGTGACCTCTCATTTAAAGGGCTACCTGAGAGATGCAGTGAAAGCAACAGTCGGAGTTGGGGAAGTGATGGTGTTTATTATTTATCAGGCCCTCCCAGGTCCCCGTTGGCGTATATACGAGCCTGACTGTCTCTGCACTTGCTCCATTAATCACTTTCTCTTTTAAATTCAGGAGAATCATGCTTGGTGTACAGGGTCAAAGACAAGGTAAAACAACGAGAAAGTCAATTATGGTAAATAAGCCTCTGATAGTAAGTTAGAGGTAGCTGCATGATGGTTTTGGCATCAGCCATTAAAAGCAGTCTGCTTTCAATTTATACCATTATGAATAACTATTTATAATCTCTATTGGTAAAAATCTATGCCTGCTAAGGTGATAAGGTATACAATTCTCGTTCCATTTGCAATTGTTTGAAATGTAAATATACAGAATCTGGAGATAACAAAGACTGTGTTTTTACGAGAGGGATTTTTTTGTACCAAGAACCCAAAAATGCTTACCTAAAGGTGACACCTGCTTTTTCTGCTCACACCATCGTCTTCTCTCAGGTTTGTCTATTGTATACAGATTTTGAATCTTTCTAGAAGCGTATAGAGTGAGTTTGTACATATTTCCTTCTTTGCAAAGTTTTATTTATCCTTAGAATAGAAAAAGGAATGGAACCTCAGTTTTGTACAAATGAATCTCATTATCGGGAAGTCAGAGCGGTTAGTGGTTTCTTTCCGAGATAAGGACTCTTAACATCAACAAACTCACCATCCCTCTACTCATAATAGAAAGCTGTTAGACATCGAGTAGCATGTTCAGTGCATGCCAGTGTCGTTCTCAGGATTTGCATGCGCTCGTATGTGTGAAACAGATTTGGTCTCTGAGCAGTGCAACTTAGAA
Organism: Pteropus vampyrus; assembly: GCF_000151845.1. Lineage (NCBI taxonomy): Eukaryota > Metazoa > Chordata > Mammalia > Chiroptera > Pteropodidae > Pteropus > Pteropus vampyrus. The sequence goes on along the minus strand of NW_011889024.1, from coordinate 181,951 downwards.
TAGCATTCTCCCCAAGGTCACCACAGCCAGCTCCGCGGTTGCAATCTGTCTGAAACATACCGCCCACTCCCCCTCAGGGCCCTTGCTCTGTTCTTTCTCTCCTTGTAATTCTTCCTCCCGAGATCTTTGCCAGACTGGCTGTTCCTTGCTAGTCTAGATTCAGCTCAACTGCTTACTATACACAGAACCCTTTCTATGACCACTCAGTCCTAAAGAGCACTCCCACCCCGTCCTGCAGTCACTTTCTGTTACATTTTCTGTCCTGTTGTTTCCATAGCAGTTATTACAGTCTGGCATTACGTTATTTATTGGCTTTATTTCTCCGCGAGCCTATTCTTCATGAGAGCAGAGAGACTTTGCCAGACTTGTTGCCTGCGGTAGCCATGGATGCTCCCGATAGATATTCATTAGATGTTTGTTGAATGAATGGAAGAGAATAAAAAGCAGTTTGCAGAAACTCTCCCCGAGGAGGCCAGCCGGGCTTCCTTACACGGAAGTCTCAGGGAAGCAGAAGGGCAAGAAATAAAGCTGCAAGGCGTCTTGAAGTTGAGGCCCTGAAGTCACACGACATCACTTCGGCTGCATTCTGTTTGTTATAACAAGTCACAGGACAGGATCGGCCACATCAAAGGAGGGAAAATCATTCCACCTTGAGGAGAAGAGTGGCAAAACCCCTTTACAGAGGCATGTGCTTCCAGGATTGGGAGGCGTCGATGCAGCCACTGTTGCGAACAGCCTATCAGACAGGATTGACCCGAATCTATCAGTATGTCTGCAGGCAGCTAGCTATACTTAGAATTCATTTGTAGATTCCAGAATACGATCTACCGGCAATGACTGAACAGTCTACAGAAAAAACAGTGTCATTTACTGCACACATGTGCTGGACATATTTTATGGTATAAGAGAACGTACAAGATATACAGTAGTTTCTGTTGTTGTTTCCCGTTCCTCTCAGCGAAGGAACGGACCCAGGATCATCCCATCTGGATCCCTTTCCCTGTCTCTTATATCATGCTTTCTCTACACAGTGAAGCTGTCTGTAGGACTTCTGTTTCAGAATCCTGTGACTCCAAGCTGATCTTTACTCATGCACTTGTTCAAAATTCCATCTCGGGGTACTCAAAGAAATCTCATAATGCACTGGGTCTGCATTGTTAAAAATCTAACCTAAGAGGGCTGTGTCTGTGTTCTCTGCCAACATCAGGTTTTTATGCTCCGGCACAGCTTGCTTTCTTCATGTCATAAAAAACAGAAAGGGTTTAAAACGACTCTGTGACGTGAAGAATCTTCTTCTGCTTGGAATCTGAACTGCAAATAAATCCTGTATTTGCCCAGAGCTGTGACAATTCCACTGTGTATCCGATATAATGCTTTGGGCTGCAAGTAACGGAGGACCTGACTCAGATTGGCTTCGACAATGAAGAAATTTATCATGCCCTGTAGCCTTAGGTTTGATTCATTTACGAGCTCAGTGGTGGGCTCAGGTTCTTTGCTCACATTGTGAACTCTAGTCTCTTGCTTTTGTCTAGCAGGAGAAAAAGAAAAACACTTCTGACCATCCACGGATGTCTTCTGTTTAGTCTGATGAAGTGATCTCAGGTCCCATGTCCACCCCAAAGCATTAACAGCCCCCTAGTTGGCTAAGGCTGGTTGTGAATTACCCCTGGAGTCAGGAATGTCACCAAGCCAGACATCATAATTGGGAAGGGGATCTCTGAGTAAAATGTGGGTTCCGACAGCAGGGTAGAATGGAGGAAAGATGTTCGGGAAGTATCTGAAAGGGCCTTGTATTACGGCTAACTCTAGTGAACACCTCTGAAAAAGAGCAGCCCCGGATAACGCAGTAACGGTAAAAACTAAAACTAAAATAGTTAGAAATAAAAATTAAAGGGAAAATTCCAAAGTTTCAAAAGACACTTAAAAAAATAAAAAACTGATATTCCTGGGTTTTACGTATTTGCTATGAACAGAGATGCGACATGTATCCCTCCGCCTCCGCGGAGTGTTGTGAGTACAGACACGAAGACATAGAGGTGATGTGCTTACACCCCGAAAAGTAAAACAGGATCCCTCTACATTTCAGAGGAAGGCCTTGGTTTGTTCTCAAATGTCTTTCTTTCCAAAGAAAGCTATTGTCGGCATCGACCTGAGGTCACCCGATGGGCGTGGTGGTGGGGGGAGGTGGAGATGCAGTGAAAAGGGAGAGTCTAGGGGTGTCTCGTTCGGCTCACTGCTGTATCATTAGCACCTAGAACAGCACCTGGCACAGAATCGGCACTCTGTAGACTGTCGTTGGATCAGCTCCTGCACATCCTCCCGGGAGGAGCACGGAGGTGAGGGCAGGTATGGGAACAAGGGCTCTCTCGTCTGCGAGCAGGAATGGGACAGAAGGGGAGTGCCACCTCCCTGCTCAGTTGGTTGTTTGCAAGGTCAGGGCTGCTAGGATAGCCTCCCCTCAAATTGCCAGGTTCTTATTTATTAAGCAGAAATAAAACTAGTGACTCCTTCGGAGAACGAAACATCCCTAGTTAATGTCTAATGATGGGATTTTAAGGAGAAAATTAGAGTTCATGAATTTTGTCATGTTTCATGTAGCTTTTAGCTGTTCTTCAGGAAAACGTATTAGCCATGGAGTGAGTGTAAAGCACCCTGTGTGTTTTGTTTGAAGATGTCGATGCGCGTGGCTGCCCTTCGATGCTAGTGCTATGGAATTTAGATATGAGCATTTTGATAGAAGCTAAATCCCTAGCATCTCACAATCCTTTGATGCCGCACCATCGAGTGAATAAGGGTCTTTGGTTTGTGGCAGGGGGCAATCAATAGGGTGACCGCTTCATTTGCCTAAATAACCGTTAGATGCTAGGGATATGTTTTTTAATTTGGGGAGTCCTCTGATTATTGTCATTCATATTAATTCAATGTTCCAATTCCCCGGTCACCGTAAAGGAGATGTGGTCTCTTGGGACTGTAACCGATGAATGCGCAGAGCCTCAGCGTGTGTGTCTGCGTGATGGCATGGCTGTTATCTGCCAAAAGGCAACAGCTCTCCTTTCCTGGGTAAGAGCGGTCAGTGTCAGACCTGCGCTGGGCGCTGCACGTGTTTTCTGAGTAATCTTTACAAAATAAACACCTGTGAGTTAGGTGTTTATTTTCTATCTACCCTCACCCTCCTCCAGTCTGTTATTAACACAGCAGCCAGAGTGATCCCGTTCAAATATAAGTCAGATTATGTCACTCATCTGCTCACCGCCTTCCAGCAGCTTCCTGTCTGTCTCAAAGTCCAAGTCTTTGCTATAGCCTATGAGTCCTGTGATTTGCCGCCTCCCCTTTACGTGTCTGACTCCATCCTCCCTTCCTCCTTTCCTCTTGCTCCATAAACTACGCTGGCCTTGTACAGCTTTCCTGACACTCTCACTCGGGGGCTTCGTACTTCTGTCCTTTTTGTTTGGGATGAGTACTTCCAGGACAGGCACGTGGGTAGCAGCCCACTGCCTTCGGGTCTTTATGAGAAAGTCACCTCCTCACCAAGGACTTCCCGAGCAATCCTAACTAAAATCTCACTACCCTCCCCAGCATCTCATATCTTCCTTTCCAGCTTTAGGTTTTTTTTTTTTGGTATCAATTTTGCCTACTTGCTTTGTTAATCGTCCTCCCCATTAGGCTGTAAGCTCCCCAAAGCAACCCAAATTAGGCTGTTTTGTTTTTTTTTTAAACCCCTCATCCCCACCCACAAACTTACACCCAGCAACTAGAACAGTGCCTGTACCATGTGAGATACACAATAAATATTTGCTGAACGATGAGCGATTTCATTCTTTTTTTAGTCATCAAATATTTATTCTGCATTTACTAAAAAGCCAGGCATTAATGCTGGACATGTGTCAAACAAAAACGAATCGGAGAGACACAGTCTTCGACCTTACAGAATATAAAGTCAACAGAGGAAAACAATAAAGCAGAGCCCATTTTCCACATGTGGACTCTAAATTTCACAGAAATTAGTGAAATTCCCCAA
>NW_011889024.1:125197-177883 GCF_000151845.1 Pteropus vampyrus | reverse complement strand
GTTATCTGCCAAAAGGCAACAGCTCTCCTTTCCTGGGTAAGAGCGGTCAGTGTCAGACCTGCGCTGGGCGCTGCACGTGTTTTCTGAGTAATCTTTACAAAATAAACACCTGTGAGTTAGGTGTTTATTTTCCATCTACCCTCACCCTCCTCCAGTCTGTTATTAACACAGCAGCCAGAGTGATCCCGTTCAAATATAAGTAAGATTATGTCACTCATCTGCTCACCGCCTTCCAGCAGCTTCCTGTCTGTCTCAAAGTCCAAGTCCAAGTCCAAGTCCTTGCTATAGCCTACGAGTCCTGTGGTTTGCCGCCTCCCCTTTACGTGTCTGACTCCATCCTCCCTTCCTCCTTTCCTCTTGCTCCATAAACTACGCTGGCCTTGTACAGCTTTCCTGACACTCTTACTCGGGGGCTTCATACTTCTGTCCTTTTTGTTTGGGATGACTACTTCCAGGACAGGCACGTGGGTAGCAGCCCACTGCCTTCATGTCTTTACGAGAAAGTCACCTCCTCACCAAGGACTTCCCGAGCAATCCTAACTAAAATCTCACTACCCTCCCCAGCATCTCATATCTTCCTTTCCAGCTTTAGGTTTTTTTTTTTTTGGTATCAATTTTGCCTACTTGCTTTGTTAATCGTCCTCCCCATTAGGCTGTAAGCTCCCCAAAGCAACCCAAATTAGGCTGTTTTGTTTTTTTTTTAAACCCCTCATCCCCACCCACAAACTTACACCCAGCAACTAGAACAGTGCCTGTACCATGTGAGATACACAATAAATATTTGCTGAATGATGAGCGATTTCATTCTTTTTTTAGTCATCAAATATTTATTCTGCATTTACTAAAAAGCCAGGCATTAATGCTGGACATGTGTCAAACAAAAACGAATCGGAGAGACACAGTCTTCGACCTTACAGAATATAAAGTCAACAGAGGAAAACAATAAAGCAGAGCCCATTTTCCACATGTGGACTCTAAATTTCACAGAAATTAGTGAAATTCCCCAATGTCTACTGTCCTTAAGTGGCACAGCTGGGATGGGCACCCAGGAATTTAAAATTATACTGACAGCTCTCTTAAATGCCACGCTGGGATTGGCATAGATACTTACACACACTACTACTACTACTACTACTACTACTACTACTACTACTAATTGTTCATGTTTGTGTGTAGTCACAATACCCTTCGCTGAGTAGGAATTTCATTGCTGGTTGCGTCTATTGGGATTGTTCTCTAATGTATTAAGGATTAACATTAGATGAAGCTCATCAATCATTATTATTGTGGATAAGCTTCACTGGATCTGCCCTTCAAGAGCATCAAAATAAGAATAACAACTATTTCATCTCACTTGTTCTAAATAAAGAAAAAGTCCTTTAGGTTATTATATGCGTAAGACAATGGGAAAATAAAGTCTGCTAAGTGGGCATCTTATGGTTTACACTAGGAATTCTTTCTGAAAAGGTTAGGTCACCCATTACGTTTCAGCTTTACATAGTAACTATAAATTTTTAAGTTTGATATTTTTGGTCAGAATGGGTTTTAAGTATGGCACTTTGCTCCCTTTAATGAGCAATAACAAAAGATGCTATTGGCAAAAAGTTCTGCCAGATTCATGCTGTACCTTATAGAATGCAAAAAGGCTTGGCTCTGTAAGGTCCTTGTGCTTTTTATACCCCGTGATTTTTTTTGGTGAAAATGCATGTGAAAAGAACATGGTTATTTTTCTCTTTCATCCTTTCAGCTTTGCTCTTGGTGAGGAGAGATCTTTTAGTGAATAAATGCCATCAGCATTAGAAAGAGATAACCTTGTTTTTATTTTTTTTGTAAATGTTAGTCTCTGAAGAAGAAAGACTCACTGTACTCCTCTCTGGCTGGAACTGGGAACACAGCAAAGGGCTAGCTGCAGGAAAAAGCCAGGACCAGGGAGGAGGAAATGAGTGGGACCGAGGGAACCATGGGAAGGGACTTCCCGCCGACCCTTCCAGATGTCCTGAGCCTTATGTGCAGCATCCCGTGTCAAACCCATTACGTAGGTTTTATTTGTAATTACCGTGTCTTGAGCTCCCAGAAAAGACGTGGTTATCACATGATGCGTCAGTTATGTGCATTTCTCAAAACCCCGAAAGACAAATGCTTTGATTTAAACATGATGATATTAAATTTAAAGTGAAGGTGTGAAGAAATGATCACTTGATATGATTTTCCCAATATGACGGTAGTTCCATGGAAAGTACAGGAAAATCATAAAGGTTTATAGATGAGCTAAAACGTTTATCCCAAACTTCTTCGTTGTCCTTAGAACTAGCATCAAACATATAAACGCCTAAGTGAATTCAGTGTCGTGTGAGGTATGCACAGTGTGAACTGTACAGCTCTCGCTTTCATGGTGCTGTACAGATATGGGACAGTCAAGGTCACCTCTTTCTAGATAAAGGAAAGCACAGTAACATGTTTTAGTCCTCTGAAATTGGTCAGTTTGTGGATGTGCTGCTTTTGGAATGAAAGTTTCTAAAGTCTTCTGAATAAGAGAGCATAATGTCTCATTATGCAGTCTTACAAGTTCAAAGAAAGCACAACACAATTATAAAGTTATATTTTTTCAGAGATAAGGCATTCCATATTTGGTTCCAAGTCATTTTAAACGATCAACTCTGGCTACAGAGGATGGAAAATCAGGCTTATTGCAAATGTTTGAAAATACTAATAAATGGACTCTGAAAGGAGGGTCAGTTTTGTCACACTTATTTCAATTTCCATGAAATTAGGTCTTTTCTGCTCATTTCCAGTTTTGTTAGATATTCTGATTCAATGAGACCATGGCATGACTGAACTGTGTATAGGTGAGTTGTTTCTGTTCTACTTCATGTCAGTCAGATTAGTCTATATATTTTTTTATTTATCGAAAATAAATTTAACCCAATATCTAAATGGTATTTGCAAAATTCTCAACAGAATTGAGATTATAACCACTTGGAGAATCCAGGCAAATCATTCATGCTAAAAGTTATTCCGATCATATGTTTTCTGGAGTAGTCTGACTATGCCCAACATTTTCATCATGGCGAACTCATCTAAGTATTTTTAATCCCTTATACATCTGCAGTCCATAGTCATCCTGCACCTAAGACAGTTGCTGATGTCCAGAAAACAGTCAGCTGCTACCTGGACTATAGGGTCCCAAAGAGGCGCTTAGATTCAGCTCCTTCTTGTTGGCCTTGATAGAAGTCGATAAACGTGTTACTTTATATAGAGATTATTCCATAACTGAACAGGATGGGAAGAGGAGAGTCTTTTTATGTATCGGAATCTTCATTTGGCAGTCATAATGGGGAAGATGCCTTCAATATTCTTCCCCATAATACACAGGTGGAGCCAAACTTAGACACTCTCTGAGGAAGGTCATTAAACAGATGAAAAATAAGAAAGCATCTGGAAGTGAGAGCATCCCTGCCAAACATTCACGCTAAAGAAAAAATAGCTCTGATAATGTCTCTGTATTCTTCCCTCGAGATTCAAGAATGAACGAGAATGCTATGTGGTTCTAAGAACGGTGAAGATCGTGAGTTTTACGTAATGATATACATCCAATGATGGGGTCAACACTCAATCCTGAACCAACATATGCAGAGCATATGTTTAGATAAAAGAGTTTTCATAAATGAGTATCCATGAGAAAACTCTAATTTCTATTTTGGAAAGACAATAGTTCCTGTCCTAAAGAGGGATGTTTTGACATGGAAATTTCACCTCTCTGTACAAGGAACTTCTCTTTCATCTAGTCTCTAAAGCTTTTCTTAGAAAGGGCTGTAGAAAAGGTTTTCACTCCACTTCTAGATGTTTTTGTTGAGGAAAGAAGCTCATCAACAGCTTAGCAACTTGAAATGAACCCGAAGCCTCTTTAATTTCTGAGAGATGAATAGCATCTTCAGAACTCTAGATGACTTTGTATACTTTCTATTCATTAGAAGATTTTAGAAGAGCCTTGTTTACTGGAAGTGCACAGGATTTGAAACCAGAAAACCTAAGCGGGAATCCTGTTTTTGACATTTTCTGGAAAATTATCGAGCCTCTGTTTTATCACCTCTAAGCTAGATGTAGTAATAACACTTGCTGACAAGGTCTTTGCTACTGTAGTCACTACCACAGTGATAGTCACTCCTTCCTCTTGTAACTACTTTTTAAAAGTGTTCTGCTTGCCCTTGTTCTTAGTACTCTGAAATTTAAAAAGCGCTTTATCGTTACATTTGTCTTAATATGTATGTGTGGTAGGTAAGTGTATTAGTCAGATATTGCCATGATAATGCTATATTACAAACAACTATAAAAATCTCAGTGGCATACAAACAAAATCGTGTATTTCTTACCCATGAGATCAGCTGGCGTGCAGCTGACCAATGCTAGGCCATTGGACCCAGGCCGAGGGCTGAGTCCTGGTTTATTTTATGTATTTCTCCTCTTTTGGACCAGTAACTTCTTGAGGCACGTTGTTTTCGTGGCTCAGGCAGGAACACAAGAGTGCGAGGTCACTTGCCCCACTGTACTTGCATCACATTTTCTAACCTCCCATTGGCCAAAGTGAGTCACATGGCTGAGCCCGAATCAAGATATGCTGACTTACGCTCACATGGTACATCATAGGTATGATGTGTACTGTTATTTCAGGGGATAGAAGAATTGGGACTAATAATTCACTCCTTTGAATAGGGTCTTTAGGTGACTCGCTTCCTCTTTGAAGAGGAAGAAAATACAACAAAAAAATATAAAATACATTTTTAAATTGACAGTAGATCTAAGTATAAAGATGGGCTACAAATATCATGTTGTTTTCTTTTTTTTTTCTTTCTTTCTTTCTTTTTTTTTTCTGCTTAAAGTGCTTAGACAACTCTTTTCCCCCAGACAGGCTGGAATTTATACATGAAACTTGATATCTTGACAGTTTGTGGATGTATCAATCATTGTTTAGATACACCTTTCCTTGGTGGTTTACCTTTAAATTTGTAGATCAAGGGGAGTAGAGAATATACGAGTATCTGGATCATGGTAAATATTCAGCTGTAGTAATCTCCATTAGGTTTTGAGAGTCTTATCCCATTTGCTCACTGGTCACCTTGGCCAGAGGCAAGCTGCTATAGTCTAGCTCTCTGACATGGATCCTTCAGTGATTACTCATATTGTTGGAATCACAGACTCACAGAATGACAATGCGGAAGAAAATTTACAGAGTGCCCACCCCGGTACCACTGGTTTTGTTAATGGCACGGTGGGTTCAGAGACATGAAGGGCCCGTGCAAAGTGACACAGGTAATATGTCCCGGTGAATTCTTGGAGTGATATCTGTGGCATACATGTTGCTGCAGCAGCAACAGGAATGAAGTAGATAGATTTCAAGGTATTTATGATTATATTAAGGATCTTCTTTCAAGTTCCAGATTTGGCCGTGAGGGCTTTTAATTCCAGGGGAGAAGGGCCAGGCAGCTGCTGGAATTCTAGTTCATGTGGCTGTCACATCTTCACACCACCACATTCTTTGCCAAGAAGGGGGAAAGATATGTACAAAGAATGAGAGGCAGCCTCAGAGAAGAAAATCTAGTAGTTACTAGTTTTCCTTTCTTTCTATGATGGCCAGTGATCAGTGATTGAATCATTCAGGTCTTAAATTATTCATGGCCCTACCATCCTGGTGGTCTGTGTAAACAAATCAAAATCTAAGTTGTTTGCTCCCTATTTTCTCTCTCAGATTTCTTGCCAGTCTTCATTCATTTATTTTCTAACATTTCAGAATCATTTTGTTAGCTTCCAAATAATTCTTTTGAGATTTTACTCTAATTACACACTGCTTATTGATGAATCTGGGGAGAGTTCAGATATTTACTTTATGGGATCTTTTAATTCAGGAAGATAATATTTATTTTCATTTATTTAAAATTTAGAAAAATTTTAGCAAGGTTTTATAGTTTCTAGCGCAATTTTTATTAACCTCATTTTTTTCATGATTTATGTTTTTAAATTGTGGATATTTTGATCTGATTTTGAGGCAGTGACTTTTAGTTGATGCCCAGAATGCATTCTCCTCTTTTTCCTTAATAGAACTCTTGATTTTTTAGTTGGACACATGGTTATCTTGAATGAAGACATTACTCAACCCGGTTGGCCATTAGGTATAGCCATGCGAGGTAGTTGTGGCCAGTGGTGTATGAGCAGAAATATCCTCTAGTGGTTCTTTAAGGGAAGTTGTATGTCTTTCTTTGTTTCTTCCTTCTCCTTTCTGGCTGGAATGCAGTGATTGCTGGATCTAGGAGCCAGGATATTCCTTAGGGATGGCAGGGTGAAAAGCTGGAAGAAGCTGCTCCCCAGTGATTTTGTGGAATGCCATCCCCTTCCGCACTGTTTATGTGGGGGAATGATCTTTGCATATTTAAGCCATTGTTTATTATAGTCGTTTTTATCATTTAACCAAACACAAACCTAACTGCAATTATTTCCAGAAAAGGCCTATGGGGGAATGGATTTGTTCACTCAAATACTTCTTGGATGTTATCCATTGAGCTCACCTCTGAAATAGCTAACACTTACGATTTCATAGCTTGATACCTAATATATTGGATATAATTTAAATTTAGTGGCTTTATTTATTGCGTTGCTATTCTTAATGAGAAAAATAATTTAAAAATATTTTATATACAAGCCTTTTGTTATACACATGCAAAAATGAAATTTGAGATAATTATCTGGAAGCAAAACAAATCTATAAGTTAAACCCCTAAATGGATTGTTTTGTGTCAGCTATGTGAATTTTTCTCTCCTATTTTCTGAATAATTACTTCAAAACAATTCCTCAAGTAGTTGCCTGAAAACAATTTGTTTATAATGAGATTCATCTAATATCAACATTTACTGAACATCTATTAAGCACTGTACTCCGATATGCACTGATAATAATAAAATAACGTTTCTATAGCCTTTTATAGACTGTAGTTTGATTATCATTAAAACTATTTGATATAAGAAAAGAAATATCTCATCTGAAGAAACCGAGGCACAGAGAACAAGAGCATTTCATGTCACACATCAAATAAGTCCTAACTTATTAGGACTCCAGTTTGAACCCAGAATTTCTGACTACAAATTTTGGACAATTTCCTTTAATCTTTACTTCCCTTTATCATTTGATTTCAGGCCCGCTCTTTGAAAAGAATGTTAATTGCGTGTCGGTGTGTTGGATGCTGTTCTAAGTGCACTAGCTATATTAGTTCATTTCATCTTTATTACCTCTCTTGGTGTAATTAGCGTTGTTATTAGCCTTGAGTGAACCAAGGTCTGGAGAGGTAGACTAATTTGTCCAAGGTTAACATAGCTAAGTACTTAGTGGAGATGGGATTTGAACCCAGGCACAGAGATAGAGAAGCCAGTCTCTTAACCATTAGGGAACTGTGCCTTTTCTTCAGGAACATATTTATTCTCTTTTTGTTAATGTTCATTTGCCTGATTTGCCCACTCCTTGTAGAAGGTTAAGCTTTCATTAGAAACAAAAATCTTCCTGGATTTACTTGTCTTTTATCTAGAGAAAACTGATGGTAGCCCATTTTCTCTAGGTTTTAAGTTCTGAAAAGAGACTTTATGCAGATATTTTAGAGATGTAATAAGTTTGCATGCACAAATGTAGACGCTCGCAAAAATGTTTGATTCTTAAAGCAGATCTGTTCTTTGCTGCTGCATTAATGGAAATAAATGGTTGAGAGTGGATTTTAGTCTACTTGTGCCAGAAGCACTGTGTAGATTCAGCCCACATTCTACTATTCTTGGGTTCATTTTTATTGCTTTCCTTGGAAGTGCCTCCAGTGTTTTATAGTTATTACACACCGTGATATCCAGAACTGACCAGAGCTTTCTAGGTGAAATTCTCTTCAGTATCATGATTCCTTTGAGCTTACAGCAAAATTACATTAGGCTTTTCTTTCTTTCTTTCATCCTTCTGTTTCTCTATTGTAATGCAAGCCCATATATCATCTGTTATCTGTTCTTTCCTTCAGGTCTTTTTTTTTTTTTTTTTTTGTCATTATTGCTTTCCAAGTGTTTTGGATTATTTTACTTAAGATAAATTAAGTTTACTTTGTCTGCAGCAGGATAGTATTTTGCTATTTCCATCTTTTCAGGATGACTTCCAAATTTAGAATCACTTTTAAATATATGTCCCAATTACCCATTTTTACATCATAAAAAAATGTAAGTTAAAACTACCTGCGATCGACTTATTGTTATGTCTACTTTCTTATATGGTTTCAGTCAGTAAATTACTTTTATTGTTTCTGAACCATTTGAATAACTCACTATTTTTTGTTAACTGAGCACCTATTTTGTACGTGGCATGTTGCTATGAGGATGATAAGCCTGAACAGAGCCCATAATCTCTCTGTCACTACCTGTGCGACATGATCCTCAGCTTCTCCAAATGCTAAATGACATTAAGCATATTTATAGCACCATTGTGAGCACTAAGCGAGATTAACCTGTGAAATTTGCTGGAACATATGAAGCTTAAAAAAAAACCTGCTATTATTTGAATGTTGACCTTGTGACAGGCATGCTATGTGCACAACTAATCTTTACAATGATAGTACACGTTGCTTTTATCTCTGCTTTAACTGAAAATGTGCCTAAGGTTAACGACCTTGCCTAAGGTCACTTAGCTAGTAAGTAGCTCAGTTAGGATTTATGCCTCTGACCACCTGACACTGAAGCACATATAGATAGATTCACCGTACTGGCTAACCACACCATTTAATAAGAAGCATAGAAATCTATTACATGACATAGGAAAGGATAAGTGCCATAATCTATGTATAAATATATTACTACTCAGGTAAGAGAAAAATAATATTGTTCAGTTAGTGGTTCATGGAAGGACTGGTGGCATTTTTCTGGGTCTTGAATGAAGGATAAAATTTGGACTTGAGATGAGGGACGATGCTTTCCTGACACAAGGGCCACGAAGTGATACAAGTGATTGATCATTTTTAGGAACCAGCTTCTGACGTTTTTTGACTGGAGTTTAAGAGACTACAGCAGTCGCTTCCATATCCACAGTTTTGCTTTTTCTGGTTTCAGTTACCCATTGATCAGCAGTGGTCCTAAAATATTAAATGGAAAATTCCAGAAATGAAGGATTTATAAGTTTTAAATTGTACACAGTTCTGAGTAGCATGATGATATCTCACACCATCCTGGTCGAGGCGTGAATCCTCTGTCTAGTGTATCCGTGCTGTAGATGGTCCTTGCCCATTAGTCATTTATTAGTAGTTATCAGATCGTGTCATGGTATTGCAGTGCTTGTGTTCAAATCACCTTTATTTTACTAATAATGGCCCCGAAGTGCGAGAGTAATGATGTTGGGAATTCAGATATGCCAAAGAGAGCCCCATAAAGTGTATGTATGTATAGGAAAACACATTCGTGTATGTATAGGGCTTTGTACTACTCACGTTTTCAGGCTTCCACTGTGGGTCTCAGAACATATCCACCTTGGAGAAGGGGTGACTTCTGTAATGGGACATGAGATTGCAGGGGGTGGGTGGGGCTAGAAAGAGAATTTAAATGGTAGATGAAGTAATCTGAATTTACTAAATAGGCAACAGGAAGTCATGGTAGGTTTTTGAGAGCTGAGCAAAATGAGTTTAGCGATGCTCTAAGATTAATCATGGCAAATGAAACATGGATTAAATATAGGGAGAGATTAGAGATGAGGAACTTCATTGGGGTATCGTTTTAATACTACAGTTCAGAGGCAAGTTATTATCTGAATTAGGGTATTGATATTTGGAATGGAGGATGGAAGAGAAATAAAATGTAAATTCTGGTAAGAATTCACCAGATTTGACAAGCAAATGTATACAGAAGAGGAAGGTGTCAAAGAAGTTTAGGAATTGCTTGGGTGTGTGATGGTTTCATTACAAGTGAATGGGAGCATTTGATTTTAGACAGATTGAGTTTTACCATCAAATGATGATATGATGCCCAGTAGTCTTTGGGAAACAGAATTAGAACTTAGAGAGATGTCAGAGTTCGTGATGAGAAGCTATGGGATTAGTTGAGATTTCAGAAGTAAAGATTATATATGCAGAAAAGAAAGGAAACCACATGAAATCACCAAGAAGTACGTAAAAGCAGTTAAGGAAGATACCTGTTGATTGTGTACTGTGTACCTGGCTTTTACACATAATGTCTCTATCTTCAAAGAAACTCTGAGGAGCAGTCACCATTTTTCCACATAAAAAGAAGCTAGAGGAAGAATACTGACTGAGTGCTTAAGGCTCCAGGTACTACATAGTAGGTGCTAAGAAGACAGTGGTGGACACACAGACCTGATTTCTTTTCTTATGGAACTTGGCAAGCTTAATCTAGCTATCATTTCAATGTAACTGCTGAAATCAATTCAGCAAACATTTAAGGAGATGTTAGGATTAGAAGGGATAATAATAAGCCAGTTTTTAAGGAGCTGCACTTGAGTGGGGAATGGCAATTAGACTCCCAGAAAAGTTAAGTCGCCCATGCTTACATGACCTGGCAACCATCATTTGAATACCTCGTAAGACTAACGTGTGGTTGCCACAGTTTTATCTTAAGACCAAATCACTTCAACCCAATTATATATCATGAAGCTCTTTAGGAAAATGTGGTATGATGTGCAATATTTAAAATGAACTATAATCTGTTTGGTTACATATTTAGAAAATTATGCAACAACACCAAGTTGGTAAGAATGTGGATAAACCAGAAGACTCATACGTTGTTGGTGCCCATGTAAAGTAGTATTATCACTTTGGAAAAAGTCTTAGAAGTTTTTTCTTAAATAAAACTAAAAATATATTTATATATAGGCCAGCAATTTCACTCCAGAAATCTACCCAGAAGAAATAAAAGCATACATCCACAAAAAGACATATTAAGAATGTGAGGAAATACTTTAGGGCTATTTCTAATAGAGATATTAGAGTATTATATTTAGAATATTAGAACAATATCTAGTCATGAGAAGAAGATTGGATAGTAAACATATACAATAAAATACTACTCACAGATGTAAAGGAATGTACTTGTAACACGTAAAGCAAACTTTTGCTGAGTGAAAGAAGTCTTACGCAATAGAAAACACTGTATTATTCCATATGAAGTTCTATTTAGATAAAACTAATCTATGGTGAAAAAGAATATTTGACTTAGGCGTATGTATCTCTCAACTTCTCGAATGCTAAATTTAAGATTTGTGTATTTCACAAAACAAAATTTTAACTTCAAAAAAAGAAAAACCAAAATAAAAAATTATTCTGAAAGCTTTTGGTGTGATGGGTAATGGTATCTGCACCTTACTTTGAAATGCATCAAAAAATAAGGTGGCTTAATGGATAGATAGCTGGGTAGATATATGATAAAGCAATTCTAAAAAAAAGTCAACATTTATAGAGCTTAGATAGTAAGTAGATAGGTAAATACCATACAATTCTTTCAACTTTACTGTGGATTTGAAAATTTTCTTAATAAAATGTTGGGGGGCAGGGAAAGATTATCTAGACATTCTCTCAGCTAATTAAATGCTTGCCATGTGCCAGGCCCTTATGAGTACTTCCTGAAAAAACTAGGATCTCTGCTAATGGATAGATTGGCAGTTTGTTTTCATCCCGTCTGAGCTATGGAAGGAATTGTGTTCTACCGCAATAAATTTCATGGATGGATAAATTATGTCAGGTGGTAGGGGCTATGGAGATAAAAGATGAAGGATATTTAAATAGGGTAGAGGTGCTGGGGATAAAGCCCTATAACTTGTGACCTTACTGATACCTTTGTTTCTAAGGATGGCTGTGTATTTGTTTATGGTCTGTGTTTCACGGATGAAGACAGAGTTGTCCAAATGAACTACATGCTTAGTTGATTCATAGCCTGGTCGATGTAAAAATAAATATTTGAACTATAGAGAGATCTCGACCTTTGCTAATATTTAGCTTTCATATTTGCAAATCTCATTTCCATAAAACAAAGAAACACTCATAAAAATGAATTTTGCATTAAAGTATCTTCCATTAAGTACAAAAGAACACAAATCAGTTATCTTTATCTTTAGTCTGATTCACTCAAGATTCCACTAAAAGTAAATAAAAATAATCGAAAAGAATATGGAATAAGATGATATCTTTCAGAATTGAGAGGCATATTAATTATCCTTGGAAATATACAAAGTTCTGTAAATCAGATAGTATTTTTAATTTAAGTAATATGATTGATTCTCACAGTATTTTATTCAAAAGAACGATATAAATTTGTCTTTATATACTACATAAATCATAAATTATTTGATGTCTTGGAGCAGATAAATTTGGGTTTGGATGATAAAATGTGTGTACGATTTCAATTAATAGTAATGTTTCACCTTCCTACCCAAGGAGTTTTGAATGTATTTCATAATTCTGACCCTGATCTATGGACCCTAATTGATTTAGCATCTCAAATCTTGCTACAGATGGGGAGGCTTTATTAGAGAAATATCTGAGCACTGACTTGAGGGTCACTGAGCTTTATATATGTTAATAATTAGATATGCAATCTTGCATAAAGCACTTAACCTCTCCAGGCTTCATTTTCCTTATTTGAAATTGAGTTTGGACAAGTTGATTTTTAACATGTTCTATGATTTTTTTTTTTTAACTTTGCTGTAGAATCTAGGCAAATCTGAGTACAAATTTAGAGTAATTGTGCTTATATTACCCTATTATTTTCTTTCCTTTCTTTTTTTTAAACATGGGTGTATAATTGGAATAGGGGAGAAGAAGGGTGACTTGCACTTAATTCACAGAAGTTTAGGTGATGGCTGTGTAAAAATGTGTGTATATGTCAATAATCTCATGTAGGCTTAGATACAATAGACCAACTAATATTTATTCACTACTTACTGTATTTTTCACTATTCTTACTACTTTATATATTCGTTTATTTGATCCTAACAATTTTATGTAGCATATACTATTGTTATTGGCATTTTGTAGATGAGGAATCTACATAAGGCAAACGTATTTAAGTAACTTTCCGAAGATTACACAGCTAATAAGAGGGGTAACCAAGATTTAATTCAGATGGTGTGTGTTCAGTTTGTATCTTAACTTTATGCTAATCTGCTTTTCTAATGACCGTCATAATCTGTGTTTATACTAATGTCTGTCTATCAGTCAATCTAGATAGCAGAAGTTCAGGTTTTCATGATACAAGAAGTTCAATTAAAAGCAGATTTTTAAATCATGGGACCTTTTACTTTTAAAATGCTCCATATTTAAAAAAATGTTTTTTTTTGAATAGATATGAAGTTTTTATAAAATATGAGTCGGACACCCACTAGAATGACTAAAATAAAGACTGATAATGCCAAATATTAGGACATTGAGCAATTAAAACTCTCATACACTGGTAGTAGGAGTATAAATTGGTCTAATAACTTCAGAAAACTATTTCCCAGTGTCTGCTAAATCTGAACAGATATGTATCCTATGAAGCAGCAGTTCCATGCTCAGGGATATTCCTGGCAGAAATATGTCCTTATGTACGAACAAAAACATCAATAGCAGCTCTTTTTATTAGAACCAAACAGTGGAAATGATACATATGTTCATCAACAACAGGATAAATAAATTTTAGTATTCTTAGATTATTCAGAAATGAGAATGACCAAACAGGAATGATAAGGAATAGCATGATTGGATCACCGACCTATTGTGCAAAAAACACCAGACACCAACCAGTACATAATGTGTAATTCCATTTGTATGATGTTCAACAACAGACAGCACTACTCTATGCTATTTGTAGTCAGGACAAGTGTTTATCTTTGTAGGGTGATGACTGGAAGGGAGCACAAGGAAGCTTTTGGGTTCTTGCAAATTTAAGTGTTTATCTTTGTAGGGTGATGACTGGAAGGAAGCGCAAGGAAGCTTTTGGGTTCTTGCAAATTTCTGTATCCCAGGCTGAATGCTGGTTACATAGATGTGTTCAAATGATTCATCAAGCCATTCACTTAATATTTGTGCAGTGCTCTATGCGTGTGTCAAAGCTTAATAGAAAGCTTCCATTACAACAGTATTTGTAGGTCTTCAAGAACACCGGTACCATGGACTCCCGTAGACCCAGTAGTCATTGTAAGAATACCATTGTCTTAGACGCTCTTTCTTTTCCTTTCCCCCGTTATTTTTATCTTCCCTTACCTCTCAGAAAAAAATTATCTTGAATTGGCATTTATTATTCACTTTCTTTCTTAATAGTTATATATAATATAAAAATCATATATTTAAATACTTTATGCTTGCCACTAATTAGCTGTATAATCTTGCACAAAGCAGTTATTTTCAGGCTTTAGTTTTCTTATTTGAAACTGAGGAATTTGGGCAAGTGACTCCCTTTTCGTCATTTTCTTGACATCGCACCTCTTATTTATTCAGTTTAGATGTTAAATAGATACTTATTTTGTGAATAGTCATATGCATTGGGCTGAGGGAGGGATGAAAACAGTATACAACGGTTCTCTCCCCTCTAGGTACCTCAGTATTGTGAGGCAGTGAGGCAAACATCTGTAACACGGTTGAGAAACAACAGTTTTCATTTTTCATCTGTAAAAAAAAAAAAAAAAAAAGGAATTAATTTGGATGATCTCCATAAACTTTTCCAGCTTCAAAATTTGATCATCAAGTATGTATGCAAGGGCTAAAAATTTGATATGGAACTTAATTATGTAAGTATACAAAGTGTATGATGAAACCATACACTTTGGTTTGGAATTCTTAAGACATTCTTAAGGGTGCATAGTATTTTGGAATAGGACAAAATAGACAAAAATTATTCATGTAAGAGGATTCAGGGTCCCTGTACCTCAGTCTACACTCACGTTACACATGATATCAATCTGGGTAAGCAGAGAGTCAGATTTATAATAAAAAGACCTATTAAAAATCACTATCAGGGGAAAGGCAGACAAATTCAAATTAGAGAGGACTGGGAAGAAAAGTGAAGAGTCATAGGCTGAATTTGGAAAATGCTTTGGGTTGAATAATATTAGAAGTTATAGAAATAGAGGGTTTTATCATGTTTTGCAGTGTATTGAGTATCTTTGATCTTACCTCTGCCATCCTGCCCCTTGATGGAAGATGATAAAAGCTGAAATTGCTTTCATTTTATTTCATACAATTTTCTGTCATTTGAAGTTTATGAGAAATTGGGCAGAGCGAGGCCTCAGTTGTGTGTGGGTTATAGTTCTTTAATAGGTAAGTAAGATGAGGACATTCCAGGAAGTGAGAGCAATTTGAGAAAAGAAGAAATTGCTAAATTACCCTAATTAGAAAGAGATTAGATTTTCCTAGCAAAGTTGATATTTTATATTGGGAACATTTGGGAAATGAAGTTATTTAGGTTCATTCATTGCTGTCTCTGATGAACTAGGATGATTAGTTTAAGAAACTAACTTTTTTTTCTTATTGTTATGGTGACATTGGTTAACGAAATCCCAAAACTAACATAGTCAAAAACTCTTATACTCAACACTATAATCTTATTTAACAGATGTTTTACTTATTCCTGGGATGCATACTAAATTTTGCAGCAGTATGTGAAATGCAGTATGTGAGGGAGTTTCTCAAGCCCGTTGAACAATTATAAAATTTTACTTCTAAAAGCATGGTGTTTGTGCTAGCATGTGGGCAGTATGAATATGAGAAAAGTTATTTCCAAGAAAGAATGATGAGACTGGAAGGTTAATAATGAATGAAGAAAAGGAAGAATCTAAGGACAACTCCTGTGTCTGAGCACGGGGGAGTGGGAGAATTGGGTGTTTTTAACAGATTAGTATTACATTTTTTAAAAGTTGAACTTGCTTTTATTTGTTCCTTCAACATGTTTACTGCATATTTCTGTGGTTTAGAATTATGCATTCATTAGAACATGATGATGAATAACTAAACAGGGTTTCTTCCTCATGGTCCTTACCATTTAATTGGGGATTTAGACACCAGATCCCATGATCACATTCCCAAATGTATAATTCCGAATGATAAGTCTTATGATGGAATGGTATTTGGTTCTATAAGAACATTTAATGCAGAGATCAGACTTGGTCTGGGGCAGAGATGGCTTGACCTGAGATTTGAAGAATGAATAGAAAATAGTTCACTGAGTAGAGGGTTGGGGGAGGGAGTCTGGGTTGGTTTAATGAAAAGACAAGTGTCATGTGTTTGGAGGGTAGGAAGGAGCAAGACCATGCAGAACTTTATAGGCCATAGTCAGGATTTTGGTATTTACCCTAAGGGCACTGGGAATCCAATGAAGGGTTTATGCAGACGTGTAGTTTGATTGCCATTTGGAAAGGCCACTCTGGTTTTAATACCGAGAGTGGATTACAGAGGCAGGGTGGAGGACGGGGAGGGGTGAGGAGTGGATGTGGGCGTACAGGAAGGATGCGACCATGGTGGGCTGGGCTGGAGGTGATGGTGCCTGGAAGTAGGGTGCAGAGAGATGGAGGTTGCCAGTGAGAGACTATAGAATGAGATAAGAAGAAGGCCTAGGGATGAGCTTTAACGATCTAATATGCAAAGGCTGATGGAATCAGAAAGATCTCCCTGTCGTTTAATTAGCCCCACTGAAATATAGGTGATATTATATTCTTTCAACCTCATTCTTCCTTTTGTTTCTCTTTCTTCCTATTTAATTAATTAGTTAATTTTAAGAAAAAGAGCTTTTATTTGTGGGTCAACCTGTGATTTGTCTCCCCATTCTGGAGTTTGGGGCAAGTTTTAAGGGGTCACTGGGACCAGGCCAGGACGTGGACGTGCTGGCAGGGTCAGCCTTGATGTAGAGCTCTGGAATTTGGACATTTATGATAAGATGTGGTAAGGGGCTTTGGCACCAGATATTCCTGAACAATGGACCCTTCACTTCTGGAAAGTTCCCAGTGTTCATTCATATCCTGGTCCTTTGGTTCTGTGGGAGGAGGGAGCGAGACTTTGGTTCTGGGTGTGACTGGAGGTCAGAGTTCTCTCCGCTGTTCATGCTTCAGCTGTGTGACTTGTGGTTTGGGTCTGTTGTGTTCTATGATGATTCTAGGGTTGGATAATTTAGCAGCTCATCCTTCTCAGCAAGTTTCCAAATCCTTTCTGTCTTCTTGTTCTACCTTCCTCAGACGTCGGCTTTGTCCTCAGATGTGTCTTCTAGCATTTCAGGATGGATGCCACACCTCTAGGCGTCACATCTGCACACAGCGTTGTTTCATAGAGTTGAGTGGAGCCAGTGGCCTCCTCCTCGCCCTTCTTTTTCCTTTACTCTCGTGGTGCTCCTCTGTTTATCTTCATGTGTAATGGCAAAACGCTGGAGCGAGGTGCCCAGGTATGCATAGGCAATTGTTCCTGGTGACTCTCCAGAACCAGTTTCGTATCCCAGCGTCCCTTGGCTTGACAGGTCACTCTGTTATAAATATCCTTTGGTGATGTGAGACTTCCCTACAAGTCTGGGAGTAGATGAATTCCTTTAATTCTGTAATGCTTTGGTGAAATTATCAGTCACAGGAAGGAAGGGGAGAGTGGGACATCTCTGTCCTCCCCTTGGGAGTGGGGCCCATCAGCTGGGACCGTGGTCCAGGCTTCTAACACCTCTCATAACTGAATAAGGCTCTGTCTTCTTTTCTTTAAAAAAACAAACAAAAACAAACAAAACAACAACACCACCACCACCAGTTTAATTTCCACTCTTCAGAATGATCAAGAAGTTCTATAAACATTACAGATAGATATTTATTACTAAGAATGCTAAAAATAACAGAATCATAGACGATTTTGTATGTAAACTACAAATGACTTTTTCAAGGTCACATGTAATTAATTGCAGAGTTCTAGAACCGACTTTGCTGTCTTTTATTCTAATATTAGTTCCAGCATTGCTGGAACTCCTCCTCCTGTAAAATTTCAAAATTGTATGCAAGCTTCTTTCTACAGTGCTTAATACTTACCCAAGCTCAAACTATTAAGACTTTATTAAAATCTTCAGTTCATTTACATAAAATATACATTATCGTAAACTCACCTTCAGTGTTAATTTTCCTACAACAATTAGATTCTAAAGAGAGCATGGAAGGCAAAAATTACATATAGTCGAATTTACTAAATTACCCTTGAAAGTTCCTTAAATAACTCATAAGGAAATGAGATATTTACCCCATGAGAGACCCGGGAAACTGAGGCCAGGTAGGTGTGAACAGATTCGGTGTCCCATCTCTTGCTCAGTCTGGGGGCAAATGCTTCCTGAGAGAAACGGTGGGGGTACCCACGGCACTATTGAAATAGGTGCTCATCAGGTTGAGTTTGTGTTCACATTCTTAGTCTCTCTCCATCCAATAAGTCTCTCCTGAATGAGCCCACATTAAGGATATAAGTGGCATATGTTCCCAGTTGAATCCTTCGGATTTTATGTAGCATCTAATTTGACTAAATAGAAGCCTTGCATGGGAGAGCAGTGTGGCCAGGTTAACACAGTTGAATTGCAATCACTTCCCCCAAATCCAAACAAAACTCCATTTTTCCCTTCCCAACCATTTGGATAACTGTAATCTTATAAATTGGTCTGAGGTTATTGGCATAACTGAATGTCAACTCTAGCTGTTTGCCACGTGAGCCTAGGCATAGCTCCATTAATACAAAGCTCACGATCATCAATATGTGTTAAAGATGCGTTTGGGGGTATGTGACAGCTATGAAAATTGCCTTTGTGATGAGCTAGAAGTAATCATTGTATGGTAATTAAGCATTTAGAAATATCCATTTTGTAGTACAGGAAGATTTCAGCATTTGCCATTTATTTCTACAATAGCTGATTTGCTGCATTTATTCTTTATTTGTCTTTCCTGTGAATACATTTGTTGCTATGTTCTTAGTATTATTGTTCACTTCATTGCATAATTAGTGGTATTCAGCTGCTGCTTTTTAGCTTAAAAGAACTGTAATTAGTTTTCATTCACTGGTGGCATTATACGGCATCAGGGTCACTGCCAAAGGTATAAGGACTCTAATTCTATTGCAGGTTTTAAATTCCTGTAAGCTTAAAAGCCTATTTTGTTCATCTTAAGTAATGAAAAAGTATATGAGTTATAAATGATAGAATTTCATCTGCTTGGAAGAAAAGGATATTATAGAATTTGAAGGAGTGGTGTGTATGTGTATGAGGTATCAAGTTGTTCTGTCTCAAGTGGAAAATTCTGTTCTCACTATTGAATTGGTCAATTCTGTATAACTCAGTCCATCTTTAAGAGATCCGTTTGTTCTTTCTCCACTAATTGTGCTACTTAAAGCAAAATATTATTAGTGAAAACATGGGCTTGTACAACGAAGACATCCTGTGTTCAAAACCTGTTCGATTTAGTGAGTAATTCTTGAGTTAACTGTGAAGATTAAACTCAATAATGTTTGTAAAGCGTTTAAGACAATGCTCATGAATATTAGTTACTATTATTGTTTCTTTATATTAGCGTCATCAACACTCTCAGGTTTTTGTAGGATCTTCCAAAGTCTCTGTCCCAGGGGCTTGATGCCAAAAAGCCTTGTTAGAGTCCACATGTTCTGGAATTATGAAGAGGGAAGACATCAGAGTGAGTATTGATGAAGGCATGTGCCTTGAAGAGTGTTTTATTAACATCGGCTGAGGTAATAGAAATCCAGAGCAACAGAGGTGTTAAAATTCTGCCGATGTTAAAATTCTGCTCAGTTTCAGTTCACTCCCTTGTTAGTGCTACGAGAGCTTTGGGCAGTGTGCGTATGCGGTGTGTTTCTGTGTGTGGAAGGGGTGTGTGTATGTTGCGTGTGTGGCGGGGCTCAGTGCATGTGTGGGTGCTGTGCGTTGGTGGTCGAAGAGTTCTGAAATCGTGGTGGACGTCACAGAGAGAGATTGCTTTATCTCTGGCGGATCAGCCAGTGCTCTGCACATCCTGTCATTTAGATCAGTGAGGTGATTCTGGCTCTTTCATTTTCACCGTTCATTTTTGGGGCCCTCAAGTATTGGCTTTTCGAACCCCAGTGTGGTCACCACGGTCATACACAAACTTAGGAGAAGTTCGTGTATTGGCAGTGGTTTCAAAGTTTGGGAACACAAGTTTCTGGGGGCGAAGCAACCCCGGAGAGAGCAAGAATTAGGAGGAAGAGTTAAAAACAGCTCTAAGCCAATGACCTGATGATACTACTACTAGTTAACACTCTTACTACTAGTTAACAGCCCTTGCTCTGCGTGCCAGCTACGTTTACAAGACTTTTATATTCATTAATTCACTTAGTTATGACAAGTCTAGGAGGCAGAAACTTTATTCTGCTCCTTTGAGGAGAGGAAACTGAAGGAGTACTGGGAAGTGTTGGGATGGGACCCGGGCTTTCTGCTCCCCGTTGGCACCCCTGGTTCCTCTGTGTGGTGGTTGCAGGGAAAGTCTTACCTCTTTTCTGTTTGTTTGGGTTGGCCAGAGGTGTCCATTTTTTTTTCAGTGTACCAATGGCCAATAAATGAAAATCAATCTAAAAGACTTAATTATTTTCATTTTTTTCAAATGAAATATAATTTGTTTTTTAATGCCTAGAGATCTCTTTCGGTCTTTGTATTCTTTAGATATTATCGTGGACTGCTTTTATACATAAAGAAAAAAGAAGTTGGTAGTTGAACCAATCGTTTGGATTATTGAAGCAAAAGAATATAAACTGAATGTCGAAGAGAAAAAGGTTGAGATTTTAGACTGAGTTGTGAAAATCAAAAGCACTGATTATATTCACATGATCCTACGTTGGTAGATCTTGGAGTCAAGATATCTCACTCTGAAAATATTTGCTATGTGATTTTTTTTAGTTTTAACATTTTAATTAGGAACATTTTAAATGTTACCAGAATGAGAGGGTTCTCATTTTTCTTTGTAGATCTGGGAGCCAGAGAGAAGAATGTGTTAGAGTTGAGAATTTTTAAATTAGGGACGAGGAGTAAAGCGACAGAGAAAAACAGGCCGGATCATAATTCTGACTAATAATTTTCAAATAATTGATAATTGATAAAAACTAGGGGATCAATTATTTATTCAAAAGACCCATCTTTAGAAAGACAACATTTCAGTAACAAAGCAACGAAGGCCTTCCCAAAACTCTTAAAATAATTATGGTCATTCAGTGGGTCTCAAGTACCCACAACATGAATTGCCTGTCTTTCTTTTTAACCATTTTCTTGGATAGTCTTAAGATGCAGTTATGTGTGTAGATTAAAGGCCGTGATTAAAGGCAGACGTTAGGGATCCAAGCATGGGAAGGAAGTGCACTAAACCGGACATGAGAACACCTTGGTTCTTATTCTTGCTTTATCTCTTCATGTTACCACTTAATGTTTAGGTTCCCTTGGGCAAATTCAGACTTTCTCATCTGTAAAATGAGATAATATATGTGCTGCCAACTCTGTAGAATTGTTATAAAGGAAAACAAAATGAACTACTGTTTCAAGACCATTTCAAATGAAAAAGACTTAGAGACAGGAAAAGGCTTCGTGCTAGAACAGGGGAAGGCAGGGAAAGGCCCACGGTAAGATGCTGTAGAGACTGATGTAAATGCAATGAGATAAGTAGTTGCTCAGGCCAGCGGTTCACTCTGCACTCCCCTGGGGATCGCTGAAATTAGCAATATCTGCTGCTCATCTCCAGGGTTTCTGCTTTAAATAATCTGGGGAGGGCCCAGCTATAGATTTCTGTGCTCCCCCAGCCCCAATTCCTGAGGCGATTCTAAAGAACAATCAAAGTTAAAACACCTCTTGGAACAAAATTTGCAATAAACACATTGACATTAGCAGTTGAAAAAATGAAAACCCTCCCGTTACTAATAGGTCAAATATAAAGGAAACTCATGAAGATACAGTGTTGACAAAAGAGGTGATCTCTAATCAGAAATATTGTTATAAATATAGAAAATATCTTTCATAGTTGGAAGTTCCAAACTAAAATGAAACGAATGTACTTGTTTAACTTTTAAGATAATTTTTCACATTAATGAGCCTTGGAAGCCAGGTTCATGGAATTCCAATTACCAAAAGGGCTTTGAAAGTGTGATATCATACATCATGAGAAAACATAATAACTTTTAAAAAGAGGGCCAAGGTAATAAAATTATCATAAACAACTTGATTTGGTTATGCTACAGAACATCTAGTGATTAAAACTTCCATCCCTGTAGCTTCACTGTTTAAATTCAATTCACTTATATTTTTGCCCTGTTGCTAATTGTATTATTTGAAGATTCAATGATATGTAAAATATAAAAGCAGCAATTTGAAACTAAAATATATCTGCTCTAGAATGTCTCAATTTGCTGCTCGATTTAAATAATTTGGGGACCCTTAGAAAATTGCTAAGAAGAATTAGCGTAAAAACATTTGGGACTAGTTTCTCTCAAATATGATGCTCAAAATAGAAAAGTGCTTTAAATGATAAAGTTTTATATTCTGGCATCCCATGGACTTTAAAATAAAACTTTCCAATAAATGGCTATGACCCTGTTAACCAAGCAGTTCTTTGGATTGAACCACTGATTACCTCGCCCAGTTTGTAGTAGAAGAAACCGAGGCCAGAGGCCAGAAAACAGTAAAGGACATTCCCAAAGCCACACAGCTCATTAGTGGCAGAACTTGGACTGATCTCTTAGCTCCTAGCCCTCCCTGTCTCATTGTCTCATTCTGGAGAAGCCCAATACATATTTTTATGTTTTAGGGTTCAGATATTGGAGTGCATTTAAGAGTCCAGTAACGTTCAGACCAGAAATGACTTTAGCTACCAGGAACCTAATCAACCAGTAGCCAAAAAAGGTTACGACGAAGTGCTGTTCAAAATGAAAGTTCCAAGCATCATTAAGAGGCTGATTCATATAGAATTTGACTCGCTGCACATTTGATGTCACTGATGGTCTGATCATTTTAATACCCATATAAACCAGAATGAAAGTCATAATGTCACTATACATTTTCAGGTGCATTATCCTGTTGTTTCACCTCTTGCTCTTACTTGGCCTCCCAAACTCTCTACTCTCCAACGAGGCCAAATGGCCCCAGTCCTCCCATAACTGTTATGACACCCAAGCTGTTAAATTGATGGAATGGATTACACCAGTAGACCAAGTTAGACAATATTCAAGCATGAAACATTCCTTTTACAATTCTGCGTCTACTTGTTATAGACTTACTAATGGCTATGTGGAATGTTTTATATCTCACAAATACGTAGCAAGAGAAAGACATGAAAAGAAAATTGGAGAGACAGTGTTTTAAATCTAAGGATTTCAAGATATGTGATTATTTAAAAAACTGAAGCGAATCTTATCAATAAGTAATGAATTTGTAAGTGCTTTGATTCACAGAGAGCTAATAAAAATTAACGCATTGGGTGTAATGTGAAACCATGTGAAATCCAAGGTTTATTGCAAATTATACTTCTATCATTAAGGCTTCAAAGGTCGTCGTTGTTGTGTCTTCTAGCATGCTTCAGACAGTCATTTTTATTCTTACACAATGTCGTACTTCTAAGAGAGAGATCCCCAGACCTTGAGGCACCTGTTCCAGTCCAAATAGGTTAAAAACACTTTCAAAGAATAAGGGAGTCGGAATTCAATCCCACATCTTCTATTTCCTGGGACAGGCCTTTTAACCACCCCAGGCTTCAGCAGAATGAGCATCAGGCTCCTCTTATTAGCTTAAGGTGGAGGGTGGTTGACAAAGGGCTCTTGCAAGCTCTGCCTGAGGCCGGTGTCTTGACAAAAGAACCAGCTACAGTAGGTTTTCATGTTGCTATCTTCTGTCTTTTTCTCCATGATAGAATTGTGCCAGCTTTGAGTAAATATGCGTGGTTTAGGGGTTCCCTCTGACAGAGATTGGGATGTGAGATGGGGGCATGGCTATAGAGGAATATTAGTAATTTTATATAAACTTTGTTAATCAATCTAATTATTTCCTGATAATTAGATCCTAGGGAGAGGAGACTATTACAGAAAGTGAGTTTTGACTAGCAGAAACATATCCATATGAAACCAGCATCCAGGATCATACAGTGTTATTGCCTAGTAACAGGGTTCGACCAGGAGCTTGGGCTGAGGTGCAGAGCAGCTGTGCCCTCAGGACAGAATATATCCCTGCAGGCCAGAGTTCTGGGTTCAGTTGAGCTGACAGGGCCACCAAGAGAAGCAACAGCTTCCACAGGAATACAGTAGTACCCACAGAGAGCTACCTGATGGAACGGCAGAGGGAATGGAGGACGTAAGGCAGAAAAGATGGCGACCAGTCACGTGAAACCAGGTGAAAGAACCTGGCAACCTTCTTTAACTAGTGCAAGAAGGTTTTACAACCCAAATTCCCAGCTACTTTTGCTCTTTGTCTAAGCCAAGAAGTTTTTTGTGGTTGTTACTGGGTCAGTTATACTGGTTGATGCGACCTGGGGAAATATAGCTTATGTGTCTATGTGTATACTCAAGATAGGTCATTGTTGTTATGCACAGAGTTATTCACTGTTAGAAAAAGTTGGATCTCTTCACTGTAGTTATTTTCTCGTGGCGAGAATCTGATAACATTAAAAATAGTTAAATGATAAAATCAACAAATAAAGCTGGACCGTGGAAATCAATGAAAATCTCTTTTTAAATAATCTGGTTAAATATTTGCCTGTAGGCTCCGCCTCGAAGTTTGACCAGAATGTACTTAAATAAACAGTCCTAGGACACTTGGCACAGTTCGTTTTTATATTATTTGATACCAAAGGATGTTCTTATCAGTGGCATATCAAACGCATTTTATTTTTGAATAGGAAAGCAACTTCCCGAATCAGAAGGACTTGGTAGCAAACGTTCAGTTGAGAACTCCACTAACAAAAATTTCCTTAATTTTTTATTTCCTTGAACAAAGATCGACTCCTTTATAGATCTTCAAACAGTTGGGTGACCTCTTTTAATGTATGTTATTAGTTTCCCTTTCAAATAACGTTTTGATGTCTGTTAACTTGTGAGTACAAGGGCCATTCGAAGGTCACAAGGCCCTTCCTCCCTGTGGACCACAAAGCAGTCGTAGAGGGGTGGGGTTATGATTTGCCCTCATATCAAAGAGAGCCATGCATTTGATATGTAGACCTCCGAGATGTGGCAGTTGACCAGCTTCTGGCTGCTGGTCTCCCTTCCTATTTCTTCCTTCAGTGAGTGACAAAAGCCATATTTAAAATTTTGAATCTGCATGCTTCTCTCCCCAAATATCTAGAATTCAATGGATTGGGAAGTTGTGAATAAGACCCTGTATTTCTGACCACTTCTGGACGCATAAGATGATATCATGGAATGATTTTAAAAAGTTTGTTTCTATGTTGCCCTTCCCCCTACCTTGATGATTCATTGTTTAAAGATTAAAATTTTACAAATTAAATCAAAAGTTTTTTGAGGCCCTAATGGCCAATATCAAAGAGCTGAACCGTCTGCTCAACCCTCGTAAAATTTCAGAAAAATTTAGATGACATGTTATAAGAATACCCTGCTCGTGGATCCCGTGACAAAGCCTTCCACAAATGCTCCCAACTAAACCAAATTTCGTGTGTTTTATGGCCCAGAAAATTATCCTATTCAGGGAAGCTGGTTTCATAAATGCTTTAGAAATAAAAGGAACAATTCCCAGTACAAATGTTGTTTGTCATGCAAATGAACTCAGTAAACCCAAGACCAGCCCCTTGCAGGAAACCTGCAGGACCTGCTGAAACATTTGCTCACTACTCAGCCCAGACGTGCTGGGTTAGCAGCCTGCTTGAAACCAGAGTCAAGGTTATGGAACAGGAACTTCTGCGAAAAAGGAAGGCCTCCTTGAGAGAATGTGGCATTCGGAAAACTTCCGAATAAAGACTGAAAAATTAAACAGCAATATCCAACACCTATCATTTGGTGATTGTGACTGTTCACATATTCACATTCAGAAGGTTCAGGCTTGATGCCTCGTTTAGTGCAATATTTGGAAACATCTTCATGAATGAATGAAGTAATAGCAACGCACAGTAACATTCACTGAGTATGCACCACACACCTGGCCTTGTTCTCAATGCTTCCCGTGTATGAGTTCCCTCCTCTCAACAACCTTAAGGGGTAGGTGCTATTGTTAACCCAATTTTACCCGTGAGAAAACTGGGGCCCAGAGAAGTGCAGTTAGGTAACCTGCTCAAGGTACCATAATTATTTGAGGTGGAACTGAGCTTCGAATCGAGGCATTCTGACTCCAGAGTCTGGCGTTTACCACTGTCTCATACGGTTCATCTGTTCATTTCACAAATAGCCGTTCAGGGCCCCCCCTACCTGTGGAGAACGAATGCTAAACAGAGACATAAACATATGTTAGGTGGTTGTAGTTACAATGAAGAGAGAAATAAAGGGATGGAGAGTGAGGGAGAAAATGTTATTTTGTAAAGGGTTGTCAGAGACGGCCTCTGTGAGGAGGTGAGGTTTGTGCCAAGATTTGGCTGAGGGAGCAAAGCCTGCGGATATCTGGCAGAGGAGTCCAGAGGCAGAGGAAACTGCTAGAGGAAATGCTCGGGAAAGAGCAAGAAGCCAGAGTCACTGCAGTGCAGTGAGCAAGTAGCGAGGGGCGGGCCAGGTCACCTGCTTATGGTATAATGGTTAAATGCAACCTTCACAAATGTTTTTAAAACATCCTGGCTAAGAGGAGTGAACCCAGTAGACATCAGTCAAGATGATCATGATCATTCATTTGACGAAGCTGAAGATTCCCACCCCCCTCCCCGCCGCCCCCACCCCAGCAAGAGAATTACAGGTGTGAATCTTTTCAACAGAAACTGGTTTACTTGTTGGGATCAAGATTTGAGGCATCTGATACAGGATGAGTTCACTATGGGAAATTGTTCTGGAGTGACCAACCATGCCCGCTAGCTTGGGATCGTCCTGGTTTTAGCACTAAATGTCTTCTGTATTGGAAACCCCTCAGTCCAGGACAAAATAGGATGGTTGGACACTGTCTAGTAGAGCTCTCAAAGTGTTTTTTAGGAAATGGTTACTTGAATGAGAACCAGTGACATGCCATTTGGGTCCTGGCATCGCACCAGTTCGCTTGTGAGGCATAGTTGTGCCTTTCATTCTGTAGATAAATGATAGAGTAGAGATAAAACAGAGACTTGCAGATGTCCTTCTAATTTTATGAAAAATAATCTTAAAGCTTTCTATTGTCAAAGTTTGAAGTTTTTAGCTCATACATGCATAGTATAAGCAATGCATTCAGGTGGTTTAGTCAAGGAGAGTCACTCCCAAAGATACTCTCAGAGCATTCTAAAAAAAGAGATTGCGATATTTTCCAACTACAGTGTGGTAAAACTAGGAAATGAGAAAAATGGAGGGAATAATTCATATTTTAGATGAATTTGCTCCAACTTGAAACTATACCTGGTATTAAAAAAAAACAACAAATTATGAGTAGATCCAAATTTCCATAGAAAATGAACTAGCATTTATTAGAAACAAATACAAAGCAACCTAAAAAATTATTATTATTATACAATTGGGACGTATATCCAAACAGTAAATCTAACTAGCATTAAGCCTTATGGTACAAATAATTTTTTACAAGAAAAAATGATTACGATATATTGTTAAATGGGAAAAAGTGTTGGATACCAAATGTATATATAAAATGAATTTTGCTATTTTATTTTTTGTTATTTTTAGTTTTTGAGTTTATTGGGGTAACATTGATTAATACAATTATATAATTTTTGAGTGTACTTTATAATTTGACATCTATATATTCTATTGTGTGATTATCACTCAGAGTCCAATTTCCTTCAGCTACCATATATTTAAGCCCCTTTACCCCGTCTACCTCTTCCCTTCTCCCCCACCCCCTACCCTCTGGTAATCACTAGTCCATTGTCCATGTCCCTGAGTCTCTGTTTGTCCTGTTCATTTGTTGCTTTTAGATTTATATCCCACATATAAGCGATATCATGTGATTTTCAACTTTTTCAGTCTGGCTTATTTCGCTTAGCATGATTATCTCGAGGTCCATCCAGGTTGTCGCAAATGGCAGTATTTCATCTCTTCTTAGGGCTGAATAATATTCCATTGTATATATGTACCACAGCTTCTTTAGCCAATCATCTATCATAGGATACTTTGGTTGTTTCCATGTCCTGGCCACTGTGAATAATGCTGCCATGAACATCGGTGTGCAAATATCTTTTCGGATATGAGTTTTCAAGTCTTTGGGGTAAATACCCAGTAAAAGGATTGCTGGATCATATGGTAGATCAATTCTTAGTTTTTTGAGGAACCTCCATACTGTTTTCCATAGTGGCTGTACCAATTTGCAGTCCCACCAGCAGTGTATGAGGGTTCCTTTTTCTCCGCATCCTCTCTAACATTTGTTATTACTTGTCCTATTGATTATAGCTATTCTGATAGGTGTGAGATGGTATCTCATTGTGGTTTTGAGTTGCATTTCCCTAACAGCTAGCGATGTTGAGCATCTTTTCATATATTTGTTGGCCATTTGTATGTCCTCTAGGAAGAAGTGTCTGTTCAGGTCCTCTGCCCATTTTTTGATTGGATCGATTTTTGTTGTTGTTATTGAGTCGTACGAGTTCTTTGTATATTTTGGATATTAGGCCCTTATCAGAGGTGTTGCTTGCAAATGTATTTTCCCATTAGGATGGTTGTCTCTTTACCTTGTTGACGGTTTCTTTTGCTGAGCAGAGGCTTTTTAGTTTGATGTAGTTCCATTCATTTATTTTTGCTTTTGTTTCCCTTGCCTTTGAGGTCAAATTCATAAAATTCTCTTTCAGTCCAAGGTCCTTGAGTTTAGTTCCTATGTTTGAATTTTGTTATTTTAAAGAACAAGAATACACCAACAAAACCCCGAATTATTTTAAAAAGATTGTTTGAAGGCACACTAATGTTTTAGCTGTGGTTACTTACATGCGGATTTATGGGAAAATCTTTCTGCTTTTGTAAACTTACCCTTTTTAATATATTCTGCAATGGGCCCCTACTGTTTTAAAAATGTGAAAAATAAAATTAAGGAAAGGATGTTAAGAAACAACTTTGTCTTTCTGCTGGGACTTCAAAAAAATGCAAACTCCTGCTAAAGAAATACGAATTATCAAATTGCAGATGAAAAATTTACTGCTTCCTCAAACGGGTCAGGCAAAAGCTCCAAATATGGAAATGAAGGAAGTCTTATTTTGACGGAGAATTGGAATGGAGGAAATATCACTTTATTGGAGCAAAACATAAAGGAACTGAAGAATAAATCTAGATATTAAATTATTTGATAGTAAGCTCTCCTTTGGAGAGATGGTGACAGCTAGGTGACAGAAGCCCTTAGAAGAGCCACCACTGTATATTACAGAGAGAAACTAACAATTATCCCATGGCTTGTCAAAGTGGGTGGGTTTTGGATTCGCCAGAGGCCTATGTGTTTCAATCTTAAATGGCCCTTCTCTTTCTTTAAATTATTGTTATTCTTTGTAGCTCTCTCTATGTACATATTAGGGTAAGCCAGGTATGGAGAGATACGTGGTCTGTATCCATAACACATCTTCTCTATCCTTATTTTTCTATTTATCCCCTTGTCTTTCACTGAGACAAGAATCTGTAAACATGAATACATCAATATTTTGGATTACTTTAAATCTTCATACAAGTTCATGTTTATTGTTGGATCTTCTTAGTAACTTGGGGGTTAAATTGAAATGGTATTATTAAACTTTTAAAAGATATATAACCTGTGGTAAGGCAAGTGTCTTGCACATCTGAAATTTGATGGAGCAAGCCTTGTATTTTCCACTGAGGCCTTTGGCCCCAAGGATAGTTGTATTCCTATAGTGCAGTGCCTTTGCGGAGTGATTCCTTAAGGCCTAAGAAATCAAATGCAATCAATTAGGAAGTGTTTCTTTTTGAAACAGCAAACATCCACACATCTTGTGCGTGCATCGGACAATTTTAAAAAGTAGATCACCTGTTCGAATGGAATGAAACAGACATTGAGGTCTTCCCTCTAATTCAGATTGGGAGACGGTGACTACTAGTGCACTCTGGAGGAGTTACATGTAATTTTGGAGTTTCAATATTATTTCAAAATTTTCAGGGTATAAATCTTTTTCTCCAATGATACTGGATCTGTTTTTTTTTTTATTCATGCATTAAGAGATAATTGCTAGATATTGTACTAGATGCCTTCAAATCAACAGTGAACAGTCTCATGAATCTACATTTCCTGCCCCTTGTATCTCCAAAAGAAAGCAGAGTTATAGTCTTATAAAATATTTTACATAATTTAAATTCTTGGTTTAATATCGTCATTTTATGCTTTATGCTTACATCTGCATTTTAATAAATGCAAAACAATGTACATTTCCTGTTGTGGCCCTGGGGATATGTTTTTATCCTTTTGTTATTATAATTCTTTGTAACACTGTCCTAAAAAGCAAAGGAGAATCATTTTAGGTAATTCCTTCTCAGAAGCTCAGAAAAATGGAGATTCTTGTAGCTCCAAATATGGAAGTGAAGGAAATATGCTCTGTCCCACGTCCCCAGGTACAGATGAAAGTTGAAGGAGTGACTAAGTGACTAGCAATCCTTAGCCCAGTGATGACAAGTGAAATGTTTTTGCCCAGGATGGTTTCCATGGTTTCAACGCACGTCACCGAGACAGGCTCCACCCCTCGGCTTTGGCCTGGTTGTGGCATCTCTCTTTCTGGGGAAGCCATTCTGGCCCCTGCTATCACCATTTTCTCTTCCAAAAAGCAATCGACACACTGAACAGAGATGACTTGCAGACTACGGGTGTGAATCAGTTTCGGTTTTGTCTCCCTCTGTTTTTGGAATGTGGTCTGTGCGATTAGTCTTTCCCATCGCTGCATGAAACCAGACTTTTCTGGTCTCTCTCGGGCAATAAAGTTTTCTAGTAATTTTGGGTCACAGAAAACTGCCTTAGTTTAGTAATTTAACTGTCAGCTGCATGTGTTAATAAAAACTTCGATCTAGAGTTAGGGATGAGGCTTCTCGCTGTCTGGTAACTCCGTGGGAAGCCTGAAGTTGAAGAGGGAGTGGGAAGGATTTACTGCCTAATTTTATACTATTACTCCTCACCAACAGAGGTTTCTAGCTCTTCAAGGGTTATAGGAGAGAAAAGGGGTAAGAAAGGTAGCAAGGATGTTACTTCACAGCTCCTTGTATGGTATCTAGCATCTGGGCAGGTGTTTATAGCTGAGAGCTTGACAGATGTTTACATTTGACTCCTTCGTGGGAGCTTTCGTGAGTTTTCTGCATGTCCCTGAAAGATCTCAAGCAGGGGTCAGCTTGCTCTTGGCCGTATGATCAATACACGTGTCTTCTTCTAGGAGACAATGATCTCTTATCACTTTGTGGCACAAGCCATGAATTTTATCCAGTGCCTGATGAATGTGTTGATCATCGCTGAAGATAGACAAAGAAACAGTACCTTGAATGGGGCTGGTTAGTCAATCTAGGGAGAGAGTTTATTCTGATAGGAAGTACGGGACGGGAGAAAGTGCCTATCAGTACAATGATAAAATAACTGATATTGTGAGTGGACAGGAGCAGAAATGATGGGATTGAAGTCATCCACAAGAAAAAGACATGCATGTGATGTTAGGCTTGCCTGTGAGTTAGAAACTGTTGAAACGTAGAAGAGAAAGTTGTACAAGCATATCGTACTTGCGTTTAGGCAGAAAATAATTTCACAACAACATATGACCTATCAGGATTAAACAACTCAAAGTGTCTTTGCCCAAAGGCTTCTAAGGATTTAGGTAGCCAATAAAACAGAGAAGAAAAGGAGTCAGCGGACATCGTTATTCTAAGAGAAGCTTTACGTGCTTCTTTTAAAAGGATGGTAGTGTGTATAAGTTATAAACAAATTAAATGGTTGAAATAAGGCTTTAATTTAAAAGTAATAAGAGCATTAATATGCTCACTAAATACTGGCTGGCTATTAGAAACTTATTTAATGAGATTTACCAACCACTAAAACCACCCTGTCTATCTATTAAGTAGCCGTTAAATATCAATAATTTTGTTTGTTATGGCAAATACAGCTAAACTATTCTAACACACGGGGAAAGCTACAAATAATAATCACACGTAGTATTCTTTGAGTCTTTTTTACAAGCTAGCCACAGTTCTATAGCCTTTCTGAGCATAATCTTTAACATGTACGAGGCTATCAGGTCAGAATTATTGCGTCCTCATCACATTTGGGGGAACTGAGGCCTCGGAAGGAGTAACTAACTTGCCCGAGGTCACACAGGTGGTCAGTGGTGTGAAGCCTGAACTCAGGCGGTCTGACCCCAGAGCCCACATTCCTATCGGAGAGCTAATCGAATGGCACTGTCATAAAGGTGTCCAGGCATCAAGTCTAACAACGGCCGCCTCCCCACCTAGGAGGCTGGGTGATCTGGTTCTCAGCCTGGACCTTCCTGTGGTCTTTGTCACGCTGGTAGGAGTCAGGTGATCTCCTGTGGAAAGCAGTGCAAGGAAGTCATCTGTCCCAAGCCCTCTCTATCGCTTCTGCTCACAGTTTCCGCCAGGGAAGCAGGCCCCCTGAAGTTTCAACTTTCCTAACTCTTCCTTTGTTTTGTTTTTTTTTTTTGTTTTTTTCTTTTATCACCCGCAGTCTCTCAAATCTATCCTCTCTTTGTTTACCACCCAGAGCTTTCTTCATCTTGTATCTTTCGTTTTGCTTGCTTCCTGGGGTGAGGTGGGCAGTGATGTGGGGAAGAACTTGTGTGGAAGTCACTGACTCCTGAGAGCGGAATGGAGGTATTGGCGGAAGTCTGAAAATGTGCACGAGGCCCATGCGAAGGTTTTTCATCTGTGGTGTTGTGTTACATTTGGGGGCACATAGTGAATGGTGAATGCTTAAAAAAGAACTCTCTGCAAAGCAGTGCTGTGCTCACATAATCGTTGCCTGTCAAAACCACATTTAATAAATGCAGCTCATAGCAGGATTTTCTTCTTTGCGACGGTTAATAGATTAATCCTCTCAATTTATTGCTCAGTGCTAATGAATACATACCAAGTCTATTACTCTCTCTAAATTCTTGTCCAATATGTCAGTTTGTTTTCTTCTTCTTTTATTTTCCCTAATTTTTTAAAGTTGAAATTACTATCATTTTATCCTGTTAAATAATGCTTCTAAAATTTGTTTCCCTAGAGTATACCCACCAATAAAGATATCGAATAGTTAGATCTAGCCACTTCCTTATCTTTCATCTGGCCGAATTTTAGATTATGCTCTTGGGTTAAGAATTGCATCCCCACATCATCGCTCCAACCTCACTGCATAATTACCTCTTACGACTGAACAACACCCTTAGTGACAACATATACAAGAGGTTATTAACTTTAACTGAACAAATTAACCTTAACTGAACACATGCTTCTAAGGACAGAATTATGCACACATACTAGATTACGTGGGAGTAGAAAGTCCGGAAAACGTACAGGAAGACCGATACATAAGAAACTCAGCTAAACATAGTCGGCTGAAATAAAACATACAGCTCCAGAAACAACACAGTGTGGATGACAACGGCGAGTTAGAGCACATGGTATGTATGACAGTGTCCTGTGTTAAGGGTTCCATAATCACCCTTTGCAAACCCATTCCACTGCCTAACATTGAAGTTCGACGGGAACTTTCTGCGTGTGATCTTTATTTCCCTTGATACAATTTATGGCTGTTTCTTCTTGGACGCAGTAGGGAAAACGGCCGATTCTTAAAAGATCCACTCCGTTGACCTGAGGACTCTTATGTCCGGTCTGCACTTCTTTCACTTAGCTACAGATCCGTTGTCGTTCATCGCTGCGGTGGACTTGTTTGCTATACGCGTGAGTAGGCTGCATAACACAGTACGCGACGTGATCTTGACGTGTGGCGTGTGTGTGTAAGCGGCCTCGTTACCAATATTTTCTATCACTTGGAATGTGCTTAAGATGTTCTACCCTGGCCTTTTCCGTTCCTAATTTGCAGAAATTTAACAGCAGGCGGTGTTAGAGAACCGAACAGCGGCGGTGACGGAACCAAAATGGATCTTTCAAAGAAGAAGCAGCACTTTCTGTGCAGTGCAGACTGGTGCGAGTTTTCGGTAGACCCAGTGGGTTACGGCCCAAGCTTTATGCTGGCTGCCGACAGCTTTCCTGTCTGAGGAAGTAGCCGCCGTCCACATGTGGCTACTGAGGTTTAAATTGATTAAAATAAGATGGTTCAGTTCTTCAGCCACAGTAGCTACATTTCATGCTACCACATGAGACAGGATGGTTCTAGAACATTTTTTGTCATCAGAGAGTTCTCCTTTAGTGTAGAGCACCCCGATTTCCTGCCTACATACATGTGCATGGTGACACAGAAAAGTACCTTTCAAAGATTTGTGACAATATTCTTAGGTTGTAGATTGCATAGTAAAAGAATCTTGAGGTTGGTGGAATAATTTCTACCCCATACACATAGTCTTAGCAGTAGGACAGGATTTCGGTTATACCAGAGAGACACAGGGAGCCTCTCTCTGGTCTCAGAAAACAGTCATCTCTACCCACCTGACTGCTTATTCATGTGCCGTTTCAGTGGGAATTAGGCAAAGCCACTGAGTTCTCCACGGGTCTTGCTTTATATTTTCATCACTCATTTTTTAATGAAGTAGTTTCACAGGTTTTACTAGAGACCGTTTACAACTTCTGCAATAAGGTAGCTTGATGTTGTTTATAGGTCAGCTGAACCAAATTCCAGGTTCTAAAGCTGATTTCTGTGATTTTAAACCCTTTTTAATTTCTTCATAACTCTTTAAATGTATTAGTCAAATCATGCAGTTTTGCATAACATTAATAGGGAACGATTTCACCGTTTTTGCTTTTGTGTTCATATACTGTATATATATATGTGTGTGTGTGTGTGTGTATATATATATATATATATGTGTGTATATATATATATATATCTCAATGTTTTATTTAAATAGTAAGTGTTAAAATTGTTTATAGGTGCTTTTCTTCTTCCCATATTTGGTGACATGGGCCCTGTTGGCCCCATGGCAGGCTCTGTACTGATCATGATACTAAGAGGAAGATTTCATATGAAACATTGGAAGGAAAATCGTAAGCAGTTATTTGTCAACTGAGTTACTGCTGAGATGTCAGGCTCGAGGATTTTTTCTTTTTTGACGCTGGCTTTTAACGAACTTCCCTACGTTGTTATTAAATGATTCTGACATAAATATATTGCTGTTAACTCACCAAAAAAAGTGTACTCACGAATGACTTCATTTTTTTTTTAGAGATGATATTTAGCGGGGAGGAATTGTAAAAGGATATAGATCTCTGATGTGTCTTTAAAGCAATAAAGTTTACCGTTTAAAATCAAGATGAAAATTCAGCCATATTGGCTCCTTCTTAGCCTTCTCTGCCTTTCACTTCCAGAGGTCTGTTTAAGTTCTGGTCTCTCCAGATTGATGAACTCATTATGATACATTAGGGGTTTATTTAAATCCCTTAAAATTTTCTCTTCAAAGATATGGTTCTTCTTCGAACCCTCAGCTACTGTTTACAGCTGGCCTCTGGGATGCCAGTGAGGTGAAAAGATAAAGTGGTTGAGGGCAGTAGCTTCATGCATAACATTATCACCTGTCACTACATCTTACCTTCTGCATGACCCTCCCCACTCAGAGTCAGACCTCGATCACCGCCAGAAGCCCAGCAGCTGGTCTGGCCTCATTAAAATTGAGTGATCGTGTTAATGTTTGGGTCTGAGGCCAAACCTCTTAGAGCTGTTTAAAATTTCTGAGGATATTATCATAGGATTTGGTTTGTGATCTTTTCTTAGTATTTTCTAGCAGATCAGTCTGATTGGAAATAGACCAAGAGGGAATTAGAGCTGGAAATTGGGATTAAAAGCAAAACATGTGCTACGAAAAATACAGCCAACACATGGCTACTTATCTCACTTTTTTTTTTTTTTGCTCCTAAAAACCTTGATATAAAAACCTAGAAAAAAAATAATACTTGAAAATTATACTTAAATGGAAACTTGTGAACTATAAAAGTATGATGGCATGAGCTGACCAGAAAGGCAAATAATTATAGCTGGTTTTTATGGTTAGGAAGTAGGGGTTGAGGTCCTGACAGCTTCTACCTGATACATGCTAATTCAGTCATGACCTCTGCTTTCATGCCTATCCTGCTAAAGATTTGAATTGAGATCACATAGGAAGTGTGACACAGGAGAACAGTGCAATATCTAGTGGCTTTGACAAGATCGCGTGGGACTGACAACTCATCAGATTGTCTGAAGGTTGCAGATTTTCTTGCACATAAATCAAAGCCATATCTATTAAGGATAAAGTTTGTACTTCCAGTTTAATTACTTATTGCCAAAGGACATGTTTGCACCATTGCTCGGGGTCCAGTAAACTTCCCTGCACAGTGGTCCTGTCAATTTGGTGCAAATGCCTCCACTAATTGGTGTCCTGCCCTGTTGTTCTCCTGCTGAGTTTAGCATGAAGCCAGCTCTCTCAGAAAATGGGCTTAGTGCAGTGAAATCCCCGTGATGCGACAGAGCACAGATGTATAGTGTTTGAATGTGTTTGTCTAGTCGGCATGGGCACTTTTCAACCACAAATAATACAGTTGATCAAATTTGATTGTTATTTTTAACTTTTCTAGAAATGCTATTTATAGCATTTGTGCTCTGGCGATACCTGTTCGTCATCAATGACCCCAGAACTCATCATTCTTTCTCGAAATTACCATCAGCGATGGAGGTAGCCAGAAGGAATGAGGGCTGTGGCTGAACCCCTGGTCTCTACTGCCAGCTGACCTGTTATGCTAGCAGTTTGGTGCTTTTGGACACCACCTTGGTCCTTTCCTTCTATATCTGCACCTCAGTCTCTTTGTCTGTAAAATTATGATTTGGGATTAGAAGTTGATTAAAGTCTTTTTCTTATTTCAAGTATATGATTATGTGACATAACCGAGCCACAGGATGGAAGCGAGGATTCAATAAGTAGTAAGCTTTGCTACTTTGATTTATGGAGACTTCATAATCATGCACTTGATGTTTTAAAATGATTTTCTTTTATAAAGAATGGAAATGAGAATAGAAGAATCGGAATGGCAGCTGTTACTTGACCTAAATAAAATCATAACCTTACATTTTTACAATTATACCTAACTTTTTTCTGGATATATTCCAATTTCTCAAACACCTTTACGTACATAATATGATTTGAACTTCACAACCCCCTCATGTAGTGGATGAGTAGGGCAGCTGTTGTTTAGAGTCTCAGGAAGGTCATAGTGGTTAGGGATGGAGCTGGCATGAACTCATTTCTTTTGACACTAATACAGTGACCAGTCACTCTACAACTGTGTCTCTCTACTTTATTTACTGCCAGTAATCCTAATACTTTTTCAGACTTAAACAAATAGAACCTCATAATATGTAGTATGCTTATTTGCTTTTAGTTTGCTGAAATCATTTTTTTTATGTATTTGACCTCTCTTCTAGTCATATTTTGAAAATTAGATTGTAGAATTATTGTGAAAATTATTTTATTTTTCCTTTATTTTGAAAGACCTATGAAAAAATTTAATTTCTTGGAGGTAGAGGTGAAGGGAATCCTATAGGTCTGTCACTGCAATGGAAGCAGTCTTAAAAAGGGACATGTACATGACTGGTGGGAGAGGGACTGACATTAAATTCCTTGGTAAAACCTAATCACCTTCTTAAGATGGAGGGAAATTGCCCCGTTCAGACATGATTATAGGAAATAAACTGAGATTTGCATTCCAGATCCCAGAGGGACTACAGATTGTTTTTATTTGCTCGTTTTGTTCTTTATATTCATTAAAAACACGATCAGCAATCTTGGAAATTTTGTTTGCAATGTGAATATTATTCCCAGGCAGTAAGGAGTTATGATTCCTTAAGAAATCTAGATGTTATTTTATAACTTCTCAGGAAGACCTTAGAAACACTAGTTCTGAAATTCGAAGAACTATTTCAGAGCTATCATCTTAAGAAATCTTTGACTTTCTAAAAACCATTTTTTGTATGTGTGAAACTAAAACATCTAAGCAAGAAGCAAGCATTTACAGGAGTTTTATTAGGATCATTCAAAACTATGCTATATAATTTTTTATTTTTGAAACTCTAAGGCAGACATTTTTTCTAGGTTTACATTCCTTATGTTAACATGACCATTGCTTCAATAAGTGAACACCTTGACAAATAATATTTTCTGTCCCGCCCCCTTCCCCTCCCCCCCTGCCCCCAAAAAAGACATCTTTTTCAGGAATCCAAGTTTGGTTATTATAAATAGCATTGACCTAAAAATGGCATTTTCCACTTTGATTGATTCTCTTGACTGAGTTGCTCTTTATTAGTTTGGCCAGGTCATCTTTATCTTGGGGTGCTGGGGAAAAAAGCCTTTTATTCTTGTTTTGAAAATCTTGCTGATTTGCAGAGCAAGCCCCCAGCCAGATCTTTTTCTTTTGTAAGTTACATAAGCAGTGCTGTGTGAACTAACATCTTGTCACTCATTGTCCTAAAGCAGGAGCCAAATGGTGAGGAACCACCTACTGTTGAATATCAAGCCTGTGCCAAAAAGGCAACAGCTACATGCTGTTCTGCTGTGCTGAGTGATCAAACAACCCTGAGAGCAAACAGGAATTGCAGCAGTGGGAGTCAAAGGGCTTCACTGGCCAAATGGGGCGGGGAGGGGGAGAGAAGTAAGGGGGGAGGCTTTCTTAAGGTGAGGTGACCCTATGCAAATAAAGACACCCTTCCTTTGTTTTTGTGTTCAGGACATTTAAGCACCAGTAGAAGAGAAAACTTCAGGCTGATGCAATTTGTATTCAATGGGTGGATAAACAATGGGGGGGCGCCATTGCTGGGAAGATTTACTTTCCTATTTGATGTCTGTGTATATTGTACTTATGTTTATACTTATATTCTTATTTTGTTCTGAAAACAGCGTATGGTAGCTCAGTCTATTATGATGTGTGTGTTATCCGTAAATTTTTGGTTAAGATCTTCCAGATCATCTTTTTACAAAATTTCCCCCCATTTTATTGAGATATAATTGACATATAACATTAGTTTTAGGTATACAACATAAAGATTTGATATATGTATATATTGAGAAACGATTGCCACAATAAGTTTAGTTAACCTCCATCACCTCACTCACAGTTCCAATTTTTTTTTCTTATGATGAGAACTTTTAAGATCTATTCTCTTAGCAACTTGCAAAGATACAATACAGTATTTTAACTGTCGTCACCATACTGTACATCACATCCCTGGGACCTATTTATTTTACAACTGAAGTTTGTACCTTTCGGCGCCCTTCACTTATTTCCCATCCCCAGCCCCAACCTCTGGCAGCCACCAATCTTTTCTATTTCTATTAGTTCTTTTTTTTCTTTCTTTCTTTTTTTTTTTAAGATTCTACATATAAGTGAGATCATATAGTATTTGTCTTTTCGTCCAACTTATTTTACTTAGCATAATACTCTCAAAGTTCATCCATGTTGTTTCAAATGGCAGATATCCTTTTTTGTGGTTGAATAATATCCGTGTGTGTGTGTGTGTGTGTGTGTGTGTGTGTTCATTCATCCGTCAGTGGACACTCAGGTTGCTTGCATGGCTGGCTATTATAAATACTGCTGCCATGAACTTTGAGTTAGCGATTTTGTTCCTTTGAATGTATATCTGGAAGCGAGATTTCTAGATCACACATTTGTTCTATTTTTAATTTTTTGTGGAACCTAGATTGTTTTTCACAGTGGCTACACCAATTTCCTTTCCCACCAACAGCACACAGGGATTCTCTTCTCTCTGCTACCTCTTCAACACTTGCCTCTTCAAACTCGGTGTTTTTGAGGTTAGCTATTTTAATAGGTGTGAGGCAATATCTCATTATGATTCTGATTTGCAGATTATATTTTATAGGTGAAACTGGACAGAATATTTTAGAGAGTCATCTTAATAATGGAGTTAATCAGAAACAATTGTTTTAATGTCACTTAATTCTTCCAGGAAGTTGTTTCCGTTGATCCAAATGAAATCTCGATTTGTGGGATATTCAGGAAATGTCTTGGCCCAAATCACCTTTCACAAGGTAGTTAATAATTAATAACTAAAAATATGTCCCTGCAGACTTTTGTGAATGGTTGTTTTTAAATGTAGGAAACACTATATCTGTAATTCTATACTGCTTAAAAATTTTCAGAGTAACACCCTGGTTTAGAAGATATACAAATGAATGGACAGGCAGAA
Source organism: Pteropus vampyrus (assembly GCF_000151845.1). Lineage (NCBI taxonomy): Eukaryota > Metazoa > Chordata > Mammalia > Chiroptera > Pteropodidae > Pteropus > Pteropus vampyrus. The sequence continues at coordinate 137,497 of NW_011889024.1, read as the reverse complement.
GGGATGCTTTCTTGCTTCTAGTGAGTAATATACTATTTCCATCCTTTAACCATTTCCTTTGCCTGTTGACTTTAGATTAATGGTTTATTTCCCACAGATGGACAATATCATTAACATTCGGTCGCGGGCCTCAAAGTATTGAAATTGTGATTGGATTTGGTGTAGGAATGGGTTGATGGTGTTGGGGGCAGGGTAGGCACCGAGGCATAAAATATAGAGAAATTCCTAGCTTCCTGTCTTCAGCTCTTTGTGATTTGGCCCCCAACAGGCTCATCCGTAGCTACATTTGTTTTCATATACTTCGCTTCAGCTGTGTCAACTTATTTGGTGTTTCTGGGCCATGTTCTCTCATGACCGTGTCTTGGCCCGGTATTAGGGGGTCATGTTTCTTTCCAGCTCCTACTGTGTATCTATGAATATGAGGGAAGTTCCACTGGAGTAGCATTTCTGACTCTCTTCACGGCCTCACACACACCCCTCCAGAGAAGGTAAAGTGTGACTTATCCAATCGGAGGGTTTGGAAAGAAGCTGAGCGTGAATATTCCAGCCCCTTCGCCCTCCTTTTCTCGGGGAGGCAGCTTGTCTCTTTCGCTCTCCATGTTCTCCCCACATTGCCTGTGACTGAAGGAGTAAGTCTGGCCAACTCACACTTAGTGACTGCTTGCCCACAGATATGACCCGTGTCCTCCACCTTAGCCTTTTCTTTTTGGCTCCCATCCACTGTCTTCTTTGGATTATTTTTTCAACTGGTTTTTCTTTGGGTAAAAGGGCACTATTTTTTGGGCCCCCATGAACCTACAGAACATGGGTCGTCTCCCTTTCTTGTTATATACTTTCCCTTCTGTAGTTCTTCCTAAAACTCAACTCGAAATTTCCTCTTTTTGGTTTTCCTCCTTTCTTCTTAATCTGTGCTTCTGTGCATTGCATGCATACTTCTTCCTTGCTCCTTGTCTTGTCTGTCTCCCCCACCAGACTGCAAACTCCTCGAGCATAGAGACTGGTTCATTATTGTTTTCCCAGCGTCTGTCGCAAAACTTGCCATGTAGTAGGTGCTCAATAAAGCTGTGAGGAATGAGGCGAATGAATTATGAAAATATCTAAAGCAGTTTTTAATCCACCAATATCAAATCATGTGCGTTAAGTCCTGTGGTCGTAAAGAAAATGTATGAGTATGATTTCCTCTTCAGAAATTGTCTTCCATTCTGTTGTCTTAGACCACTTGTTATGGAGATTCACTCACAGGAGTTCTGATAATTATTTCACCTCCAGTTCCAAATGCCCTGGCAGTGTTTAAGTCCTGACACCTATGCTTTCTTCCCAGTGTAATTATTTTGGCTGGTATATCCAGTAAGAGTAAAGTTGAGTGTGAGCAAGGATACATACCTTAGAAATAGGTGTTTTCGAGGCTTAGGAGAACACTGGGGATAAAGAGCAGAAATGTGGTATAAACTGTGTGGCTGTTGGTGAAAATAAATCCTGAGGCCTTCACTAATAAAATGGCCCATTGAAATCAATGATTTGGAGGCGAAGGGCCAAGTGGTAACCAGGAATGACTCAATGGGTAGCAGTGCAGGCCTGAAACCAAAGGGTGGAGCTTCATCTGTGCTTCCTATGGACACAGGCACTTGCCCTCCCTCATTTGCTTTATTCTGACCTTGCACACGATTGACACCTATCTAAAGTCCAGTGTAGTATCTTTTCATGCATATCCATCCTAGACTTCTACATGGTTGTTAAGCTACTCCGGAGTAGGGTGACAACAGTGATACACACTGCTTTGTAATTTTGTAATTCCGTTACACGGAACCTTGCACATAGTTGATGCTCACAGATGGTTCGGTGATTTATCTTTTGTAACACTGACAGCAAATGTGACTTTCATCATGTGAAAAATGAAGATCGTTACAGATCCTCGACTCCAATCTCTAAAAGGAATTGCGAATCTTCAAGTATTTGATTCTTCCATTGTGTCCCTTTTAATTCCTCCTTTATGTCAAATTAAGCCGATCTTTCTGCTAGTTTATTGAAGCAAAGGGTTATTGAAGCAAAAGATAAAAGAATGGAAATCCTGAAATGTTTGAGGAACTCCCAGGTTCAATATCACTGAATAATGTGCCACTGCTGAGTTCAAGGGAGAAAATAAATGCTTCAGCTTCAAAAACTGTCTGTTAAACAGAGAGACAGGTGTATCATGTTTACAAGGGATGTGACATTATAAACTCAGCTGAAACAACCCATCCAGATGTGCAGTGATCTGTAGCCATGAACCCAGAGAACCCTGTCACAGGTTTTATGGGTAATTTCTGTTTGTGAGTGTTTAGACACCTCAGCAGCCAAGTGGAATGAGGCCAATATCGGTAACAACACACAGATGAAAAACCATCATCTAATCAACTCCCATCAAAGCAGTCAGTGGTAAAACTGCTTCTCAGAAACACTTATTACAGATAACATTTTGGTTGTTAAATTTATGAAGTGTAAAGTTATATAACTTCTTTTTTGGAAAAGTCAAGGCTGCATTTTCATACACACATCCACCTACAAACACAGTTCAGCAATGGAAGCACTAATAAGGTCATCGACAGAAATAAATTACATCAATTGTATTTAGCAATTTTCAGCATTCACTGAGAAAGTCCACACAGGGGGCATGGCCTCGCCAATTATGAAAAATGTTATCCTGAATAATTAGCAGAGCGTGGTGACAAAAATGTCAGCATGAACGGAGGCAGCACGGTTCATCTGCTGGCTTACAAAATACACCTTTCTGAACCCGGAGCTTTGCTAATTTAACATGTTTTCATCTTGCAGCCTTACTATATAAATCTTCAATGTAAACATGGTAAAGGTAGTGCCTATCTTAGAAGAAATGACCTCGGTGTGTGTCATGGCGTGTGTCGTGGGCCAGTGTTGTTGCACTGATTATTCGGGTTGGGGTGGGTGGCTACTCTTTTCCTCCATGGTTCAGACATCAGGTGCTCCCGAAGAATGAGGAAATGTCCACACCGACTTGAATTCTCTACTTAAGGGACTCGAGTCTGAGCAGATCCTAGGTCTCCACCCTGACCAGGATAAAATTGAGTTTCCTAGGTCCTTTCTGTTGTCATCTTCACTGGTTTCAAGGTTCAAGGTATAGGCACCCACCTCCATCCCAGGCACCCAGGCTTACATGGGTGGGCGCTTTGGCCATTAGCTACTTCACTAGCCTACAGCTGTTTGGGTTACTTTAGCGACACACCTGGGAGAAAGCGCTGAGGAGGGAGTGTGATGGGGTGTTGCATACTTGTGGAGAATCCTATTATTTTAGTTTTAATGTGTTAACTTTTACTAAGTTTCAGAAGCAGAAGGATTTTCATTCTTAAAGTATTCTCTCAAGGGTCACAGGCAGCCATCTACCACAAGTCCAAAAACATTGCGTCGAAACAAAGGCTCCTTTTACCTTGCAGAAGCCTTTGGCCCTGAGGGCTAACCTACCTTATCTTTCCCAGGCCTCCTTTGGACATCTCTGTTCTCTGTCTCTTATATTATTTTGTCTTCTTTCCTTTACTTCTTAAAATGTGGGAATTTGGTAAATTGCACGCATGCACTTGGTGAGGTCCTCCTTTCTTGTGGCTCCAGTTTGGATGAAGAGACACACAGCTTTCAAATATGTGCCCTCTTTCCCAAGTTACTGGAGCACACTCCCACCGTCCATGTGCATTTCCTAGGCTTTCTACTTCACCGAACATGTTGAAAACCACACTGAGCGTCTTTACCTGCAAATCATCATCTCGTTTTCTATCCTTGTTAATTGCAGCATCCTTAACATAGTCACGTGGGATCTAAGCGTCAGATTTTTTGATTCCTCCCTTATCCCAACACCTAAATCTCTCATTTCCTTCCTATTGACATGTCTCGTATCTTTTATTTCTTCTCATTGCCAACCATCAGTTCATGATTAGATGGTCTCCTCAGAAAGTTCATACGATCTTTTAACAGGGATCTGAGCCCACTCTTGGACCTTAATTCATCTTGTAAATGCCTTCAAATTTATTTCGTGAAAATACATTTTTTCCCTATAACTTATCTGTTCTAAAAGTCATCTGTTTCACACACTAAACATTTATTGAATTCGTACTACATGCTTTGGACTCATAAATCCTGTAGTATGATTCTCATCCTTAAGGATTTCCTAAATAGGTCACCAATAATTATAATATTGAGTGATTTGTACAATGACAGACATATTTTATTATCTCTAGATTAGCACGTGGAATTTCTTCCCTCCTTTCTCCTAATATACAATTCCTTGCCCTTTTCAAAACAAGTAAAATAGCATCTTTGACATGGTGTTTTTCCTGGTCTCACATAATCATATTTCCTTCTTTTGAAGTCCCATGTAATTCTCTGAATCATTTATTTGAAAATTAATCATCTGGTGTTTAGTCATACTTTCTATTGCTAATTTTAACTGTAATGTTAAATACTTATTCTTATATTCTCATTTAGGTTGTCTGTGTTCCGAGATTAATAACAAAGGCTTAAACTTGAAAGCTTCCCCAGGCCTTATAGTATATTGCTAATAGGGATTCAAATGCAAACATTACAAATGATAAATAATATTAAGTATGTTTTACTGGTCAAACAGGTTAATATCTTTTTTCTATCCACATATTTTTATACAAATTTTTATACAATCAAATTTATTTTTATGTAGGTCTTCTCAATCTTCTATCCCATTCAAAACTTGTAATTTCTAAATTTCATCTACCTTTAACAGTTTCCTCAAGAATTGTTGTTAAAAATAAAATCCAGTATTGTCTTCTGAGAGGTGGAATTTCTGTTCAAAACAGTTTCATCATAATACATTTTCTAACTCAGGAGATTTTAATTTTTGTCAGTTTGGTCTCAAGATAAAACTTGAATGTTAACATAATGAAACAAAATATAATGCTAATTATACAGGGACTGCAAATTCCATTAGATAATAGTCTATATTTATCCTGAATGATGAACTCAAGATTTTAATATTACCAAGTGTTTTGAAAAATTAAATTGCTATGGTGATTATAGTTTTCTTTAACCACTGGAACAAATCACCTCAGAGTTGGTGGTTTAAAAGAACACAGATTTATGTGTTCTAACAGTTCTGTAGGTCAGAAGTCTAATATGAATCTCCCTGGGCTAACATCCAGGCGGGGTTCCTCTTTAGCGGCACGAGAGGAGAATCCATTTTCTTGCCTTTTCCAGCTTCTAGAGATCACTGGTATTTCTTGGTCTCTTCCTCCATCTTCAAAGTCAGCAATGGTGGGAGATTGAATTCTTCTTACACTGACATCTCTCTGATTCTCTCTTCTTTAGTCACATTTCCCTCCGACTATAGCCAAGAAAGACTCTATCTGTGATTGCACGTTTGGGGGCCAGTACCTTAGCCTGTACCCACTTTGAGATGGGGTTATCGGACACAAATATGGCTAAAAGTTTTCTTCGTCCTGTTGGGTCAACAGACACCAAACAAAACCACTGAGAAAGCAGTGCGGTTTTAGAATCGAAACAAAGAGCACTTTAAGTTCTTTCTAGAAAAAATGAGTGCACAAGCTTAATCTCATCTGCTTGGTGCCCTTTGATAATGCTTGTTTGTCTTGTATTCTCTTATTTTTATATTTAACAGTTCCAAATTATAGTTTTGATATCGTTTTTGTTTTCTAGGCACAAAGCCCCTGAGAGGTGCTTCATCAAGGGTTGAAACACCTAAAGTAGAATCAATAAGTTAAAACTGAACTTCAAAGTTGGAGGGTAGAAAGAAAAAAAAAAAAAGGAATTATTTCTCCATATGCAATTTAACTTCTAGAAGGAAAAACAAATCTGTTGCTTGTTTTCGTTCCTTTCATATTAATTCTCTTATCACAATAGCAACACAAACCCACTCTGATATTCACTGTAAATTGAATAGTAATAAAAAAAAGGTTGTTTTTATCTAGTGGTGGGAAAAGAAAATGGAAAACCAATTGTACCTATTTCTGAACTTACACTAGAGTTAATATTTGTTAATTAATAATTGATGTTTAATATAATTTTACTTACGTCTACTTAGAAATGTAGTGGATTTTTTTATATAAAATAGAGAAAAAAACCAAGAATGTAATACTGTTTTTACATACAGAGTTTCTATTCTTTTCCTCTCTTCATTTATCATAAATCCCAATTTTATCTTCTTCTCACTTGAAATGTCATCATTATACCAGGAAAATGTAAGACTATTCTTTGAAGCTCTCTCCTATTTCTGGTTTTATGTTAGCTTTATAAACATTTCCAGTCTTTGCCTTCTAGGGATTTAGGTTTTACAATTGAAGAATAAAAGGCTATTAATTTGACTTATGGGATGTTTAAATGGCAAGAGCAGCTAGCTAAGTATGTAAATAATTTTATTACTATTTTCTTGTTTTTTTATGAATTTCGAAATAGGGTCTAGCAATCATGAGCTACTGTTTTTAATCCTCAGCCCTATGTGAAAAGCTAGGAAGTTTGTGGTTTTATGTACTGGACTAGAATATACACATTTTCCTGTTGGAATTCCACCTCTAACCCTGACATTACTCGTCCCCTCGTCTTTGATGCTGTACGTTGTATCTATATGCTTTATGATCTACTATAGTTCCTAGTTTTCTCTTGCCTCACATGTAAAAGATAAGTTTCCCTGCTGAGTCTGGGAAAATCTCTTCCTTATCTGAATTCATCCTTCCAGATGATGCCACCACATATTTTTAACATGAACGCTGTCATGTGTTTACCAACTCTCCTCTTCCTCCTGCAGAGGGAGAGTGAATACTTAGGTGCTTCAGGATCAAAGCTGACTTGTTATAGGAAAATTCTCACAGCCAGTTTGTTGTCATTTTCTTGTCTTTATTCATCTGTTGTTTCCACATGGACACTGTGACCAGTGACATTGCTTATTCACGTGGTACAGTTGAATGTGAAATGAAGCTGATTCTGATCTGTGGTGATCTACTTGTGAGAATTGCTAGTCTGTGAAACCACCTTCATCATTAACCATTAACACCCTTCTTTTTTCCTTACCTATTCGGTGAGTAGAGCATACTTATTGACTTATTTATAATTATTCTTACTTATTTCTTGGATCTACGTTTTATTACTACCAATTTAAGTTCTTCAAGATTAAGCTTTTTATTTCACTTGTGTTTCTACTAGCACCTAATAGTTTTCTTAGTGGAAATTAAATTATCTTAAAATAATTAACACTGCAGTTCACTTGAATAATGTCAGATTGTGCACCGATGCTACAGGGCACATGGAATATATATGTTAAAAACGGAAGTTCTCTCACAATATCTAATCCCATAGTTATGTCTTAATATGTACACCTCGATTTTTCTCATTTTACGAAAAATGACTGCTGCGATTTACATTAGAATTTTTAAACTGGAACTTTCATATTAAAAATACAGATTTATTATGAGTTCCACTCAGAGGAAGGAATTAGTACGCAAATGGTTATTGCACATTTTCCAGAGACAAAGGATAAAAAGAAAATAGCAGGTTGACAAAAATCTAAGGGAAGATAGTGTGATGGTCAAGGAGAAGGCATCTATCAAAAATGTGGCATCAAGTATTTTCTTGGTTTTATACTTACAAGATAATTTTCAAGATTCCAACTTTGTTGACTAAAATGTTTTTATGTATGTTTGAATAGTGAGATGTTTCTTCTGAAAAAATATAATTAAAGGAGATAGGATAATTTCTATATCTTTCAAAATCTGCTGAAATTAAACACAAATCCATGCCTTGATTCTCTTTTGAGAAGACCGAATTTCTCCATGAATATGGCACAGCATCATATGCCTGCACTGTGCTTGGCCCTTTAAGAAATGATCATCAAAAGGGAAGACAGGTAAATAAGTCTTCATTAGCTGAAAGCTTGAGTTTTAGATTTGCGATTGTTAAACCCATATAAATCAGAATATGACCAGTGTTAAAACTTGACCAGTATAAGCGGACGACATTCTACTCACCAAAAACAATACAGTGAAAAAGTCATATCTTTTATTCTAATCCAGATATTGTTCAAGCATGCTACAAATATTTATAATTTGCTTACTATGTGAAAAATTTCTTTTTAGGAGCTGTGGTTACAAATATAAATTAAAAAAAAAATAAATTTCCCTGTCCCAAAGGAGCTTATAGTCGAGTAGAGGGAGATAAAACGTATAACGTATATACAGGTAAATAAATGTAAAGTCATTTATTGCTTTTTCTACACTGACAGTGTGTTTCTGTAAACAACAGTTACTGGAGTGCTATTGGCTAAATTTTTAAATTCTAAATTCATACTTGAATATGAAATTTAATTAATGCGTCACGAACAATGGTAATAGAAAGTGGTAAGATGAAGTGTTAGTCACACTTATGTTGAAATGCAGGTTTAATGAACTTGCTGTTGCTAGAAACAAAATAATTAGCTAACCTACATCAGGAAGGTCAGGTATTCCGTAATGTCTCATAAATATAGAGAATACATCTATAATTATAAAACAATGCCGTAATTTTGTACCTCCAAGGTTAATTTTGTATTACGAAAGTAAATTGAGTCCTTGCATCTCTCAGCCTCGTTCGATTTAATGTGCAGTTACTGAATCATACTTTTATCTTGGTCTTCAGCTAATCCTTAGGAGATATTGAAGAGGGATGTTAGATGCATGTAGATGTACTATCTGGACAACTGAAGGTAGCCTCCAGTGTGTCAGGGCTGCAAATGCGTTAGAGAAACAGAATGGAGCTTCTGTTTGTACATCACAGCACCATTTGTGGAACTCCGGATGCCTACACGTGATTAATGCTCACCTATCCTTCTGGGACAGGACAGCTGTGTACAGTTTCATTGCATTTTACAGGTAGGATAAATAACTAGCTTGCAGAGTAGGGAATAAAACAAGAGCTCTTTTTATTTCTTATAATTTAGCAATGCTGCCGCTTCCTCTTAACAAGTCATTATATTCTCTGTTACAAGAGTCTCAAGTTATTTCTTATTTTGATACCTTGTCTTTTCTGATTTGAGACTGGGCCACTTCTTCCATATCATGTAAAGCTAGTCACATAGTAGGTGCTTACGGTATTTGGCATTTATTTTTAAGTGTCTGAGATTTTTATTTTATAGACTAGCCGACAATGAATGGAAAGCTTAAATGTCACGAGTGTTGGTTCCCTAGAGTCATGAGTGTCCTCTGACTGCTGGCACATTGAATACTGACTTTTGCTTTGATGGGCCTGTGCCTTTCTAACACATTTTTCCTCCTGGAACAACGAAGCTGTAGTTTTCTGACTTTTACAAATGAGAGGTGCTGTTGAATGAGCAAAACTTGGTTTCAACTCCTCTGAGAAACTTATTATGTAAATACACATTATTATGGTCATAAATAATAATAATTTATTTTCTGAGGCATAATGCCAGAGCAAAAGTCATTTGGGTCGGCCAACATTTGTTAGTTTTACGGAGGTTTCATCAAATTCAGTCTCCAGTAGTAATAGATACTTAAATTGATTTTTCTTTTTCATGAACGCACCTCAAAGTTTACAAGCAAATACATTGGTAAAAATACCTGACAATGATGATAATTTTTCTAAAATCTTTATGACCTGCCAAATTTATAGCATGAAAACAAGCAGAAAATCACAGTCTTTGGGGAAATTGAATTTGATTCTTTTAAATTCTTTCATTTAAGTTAGAAGCCCAACTCCAAATTCTTCAGACTTGCTGGTGTTGGGTTTTCATTAAACACAAGATAGTTTAGTTTTGAATGTAGTTTTCATATTTTTTACTGCCAGGGAAAAGAAAGTTGCCTGTTTCTTTTTTTTTGTTTGTTTGTTTGTTTTCTTTGAGAGTATTATCCAATCCAGCAATAAGACTAAAATAGCAATCATTAATTCTCATAGCTGGGAGATATTTGTGATACCTTATTAATCTCTGTTAATAAATAAATTTATGTTATGTTAATGAGCTATACCCGAAGGAACTCAGGATGGTTATTCTTCAAAAGCTGGAATTAAAAGGGGAATCCAATGACTGTCATATTTGAACAATTATCACATGGAGTAACTTTGTTCACTATTGTTCCCGAAGGTAAAAATGGAAATTTTAGATGCAAGTTACAGGAGAGTAAATTTTAATTCAATACAAGGAAGGGATTCCTAGTCATGTTCCTAAATTTGCACTTCTGTTGGGAATAATAGAGAAAGGAGTCCTGAATTCTGCTGGGAATCTGAACCCTATGGACTCTCAGAATCTCTCAACTCTAAAATTTTGGCAGTTCCATTCGAACCTCTGTTCTCTATAAGATCCTCTATAGCCCACATGAGTAGTTCCCAAACTGATGTCCCCTTCCGGTTCTCCAAGTTTATCGATTGAAATAGCATTCCTCCCAACCCCAAGAATCAAAAGGTTCAAGTCATCTTTTCTCTTTCATACCTACGTCAGTCACCGTATCCAAGATTCTTATGTCTCAGTGTCATTCTCAATCGTTACGTTATTCTCATTCTCTATCATCAAGCCCTCATCATTTAGACCTGTCTTAGTGTGACAGTCTCTTAACGAGTCTCACCTGCATTTGCAATTGTCTCTCTTAACCTGTACTTTCCTTTTAGCACCGCTTTTATGTCACTCTTATTAAGGATATAACACTCCTTTCGCCCTTTAAAGTTGTTCAGATGTTCTCATCTCAGGGTTTGAAGTCTTTCTTACTGTGGCCCCACCTTATCCATATTTTCTCTCCGTGCTCTTGACATCAGCCAAGGTGTACTCTTCAGCTTTCTTCAGCCCGATACAGTAAGCAGGTATAGGTGGAAACAAAGGTAAAACCCTACGCTCTTTTATGTTCCTCAGACACTGTTTCTTAGACCTATCTCACAATGACCTTTCTTTTATTTTAAATTCACTTAAACTCTACCATGCCATCTATATACAGATCCTCCATTTTTTAAAATAGTCGTTCACTAGTTTTGTTTATATATGTATGTGAAAGTTATAAATATTCCCTTGCTAATTCTTTTAAAGCTGTGACTATATTTTGTGGGAGAGAGGAAGAAATTTTCCTTTACTCTTCTAAGCTCTTTCATCTGGTCTGATAATTAAACCCACAGATTAACAAGAGAAAATAACCAATTTCATTACATATGCACATGTGGGAACCCTGTTTACATGAGCGAGTCAGACACTCCCACGTGGATGAGCGATGCAGAGACAGAAAACCGAAATGAGGTGTATGTGGCATCCTGAGCTAAGGACGAGGTAAGATGCCTCGGGGGCTTCAGAGGGGAGGAAGGTTATTCACTGGAAGTGAAGAGGAACAGATGTTCAGTAATTAGTGTTTGCCCTGCCACACAGATAGGTCATAAAAAGTTATTTCTGGTAATGACTCTTATGGGCAAGGCCCCTAATTTGTATTCTTTAAGGGAGAGGTAAAAGTTTCTTTTGAACCCTCAGGGTCTCGGTTGCCGTCAGCTCAAAATAATCTTTATGCCCAAACAGCACATTTTGGGGAGGCCTGCTCGGAACCTCTTCGGTTTCATTTTACATTACAATTTCTCACGGGGCCTAAAAGCAGCCATGAACCTTGTTGAATGCACATTAGATTCCTGTCAAGTGAGGGAATCGAGACTTATAAGTAGTGGATGTTAAAAGGAGTTAGGGACTGAAGTGGCTTCCCGGGGAAAAACATCTAAGATGTGTGAGCACATGTGCTCATACTGATTCCCTTGGAGATAGAGACGGTCACGAGTGGCCAGAGTCAGCCCACTGACTTCAACCGCGTCTTTTCTCTTGGTCCGTTTTAATGAGCAGTATGCCATGGGCTATTAGCCCCCAAAACATTTTGGGTTAAATAAGATCGCTCACTGCACATAATTCTCATTTTGCAGTGAGAGCTTTAGGCTTTATTACATCTGAAATACTATGGAGCGCATCATCTTGACTTTGATTTTTTACAACATAGTTCAAGAGGAGCAGAGATTTTAGTGAATTTGATTCCTATTATCAGTTCATTTATTAGCAGGTGTAATGATGGAGCCATAAACTTGTCACCCCAGGTGGCACTAATGAACTCTTTTTTGTGAGCTCTCTCAGCAATGAGAGTGACATTTGAATTAAAATGGATACTAGCTCTTTATTTCTAGGGGTGCAGACCACATTTATAGGTGTGTGCGGGAGGGTCTTTGTTGGTGATTAACATGCCCGTTGAAGAAAAAATACCATTTCCCTTAAATTCCCCCAATTTTTTATTTTCTTCCTTATCTAAGGCCTAATTTCATATA
>NW_011889024.1:120206-124189 GCF_000151845.1 Pteropus vampyrus | reverse complement strand
TATTCCAGTTGAAAGGGGTAAGACTGGAAGCAGACCACCAGTTAGAGAGTTTTAATTGGAGTTCTAGAGAGAAATGATGTCAGCTCGGGTCAAGACTGACAGAGTAAATGGAGAGAAGGGGATGGATTCACGATGTATTGAGGAAGAACATGACGGCTGTTCTGAAGAGCTGGGCAGGTGAAAAGGAATTGAACTTCAAGACTAATGTCTCACACAACTGGGAGGACAGTGCTGTCATTTACTGGAATGGAAATGGTAGAAGCGAAGCAATTTTTTGAATTCAGTGTGAACCAGATGGAGACTTGGAAGCCCGAAGCGGGCGTGGGAGGAAGGCAGGTGGGCATTCCGTGGGTGGCAGAGAGAATTGGTCTGAATGACACCCGGAACTTGAGCCACTTCTGTTCTCATTTTTCCTCAATTAAGATTAGTTTCAACATGTCTTCGCTCACCCCAAACCAACAAAAACGAACTACCCCTATACAAATGCATTTTCCAGAAACATCGATGAAGCATATGAATGTGTTAACAAGGTTTTGGGAGAGAGACGACAGAGTCTGTTATGCATCACGTAGTTCCTTTTAAATATTTCAGTTCTTTCTCGAAGGCTCTTTCTCGGCAAGAGAGGCCTCAGCTCTTCACCCTCTCTTTCTACAACCCTCACCACTGCCCACTCCCCATCTTCCACAACAAATCTTTAATTTCTGTACGTCAGTGTCGTTTTCACTGTCTTCTGTCATCCATAAGGTCACCTTGCAGTCCTCCCTGCAAGATTAAGATCTGTTTCAGAAGCTACCTGCCAAAGCATGGCCGGGGTGGAGGGAGAGGGAGGACTGTGAATAACAAACAATTTTTTTCCCCCCGCAAAATAAACATTGTAGTAACATGTTCATGAGAATGTAAGCCAAAGAATGGAATCTCAACACTGAAAAATTCAGCAGCGGAGGCAGAGAGTTTAAAGATGATGTTGCCTGGTCATTTGAAGGGTGGGAGGAAACCAGGAGCCTGAAGTGTGTAAACCAAAGGGAGAGGTTTAACAAGGACGTAACGGTCAATTTTTCAAACTTGTTGAGAGGTAATCTGCATATTTTAAGAACATGAATGACTAATTTTTTTTCTTTAAAATAATCTGCTACCTGTACTTTCAGCAACTGGGGAAATCGGCAGCCCCTACTTTGTGCACCCAGTTTTGCCGTGAATTTCTTTTGCCTAAATGTGGCGACATCATTTTTACCTTTTCATTTTTCCTCTGCAGAATAGGGGTTGGTAATCGGGGTCGATGGTTCTAGTCCTGTACTTCCTGGTACTCATGCGATGGAGGGAGGTGGCTGAACTCAGCGGCACGGCCTGCCAGGCATGTTTTCCTCACGCACGGCCCTGCCCAGTAGCCGGGGCCGCGCCGTGAAGGGCGAGACTGCCAGGTGAGGGGCCCGGTGATTGGACAGACCCTTCTCCTCCCTGTGCCCTCGGACCAGAGTGAATAGTGTGTGAGGGCCTCATGCTTGACAGGATGCGATGATCAGAGGTGATGGTGAGACAGTCGGGTCATCAAGCTTAAAGAGACATTGCAGCAGGCATCCAGGTTTTTGTATACAAAATCATAAACATAGCCCACCGGACACACAGAAATACCCACACTACCCCGGAAATCTGGACCGCACCGACAGTGCAGTGGGGATGTGGGGTGGCAGTAGCAGCCCCAGGACCCTGTTGCAAGACAGATCGTTTCCATTTTGCACACCTGCCAAAGGTTAAATTCTGTGATGTCGACTTCAGTAGAAGGCGGTCTGTGGGCTGCACAGTCGAGAGAAGTGGAGGTGGGGTTAGTCTCTCCTGAAGAAAAAGCCTATTTTAAAAGGTGACTAATCTTTTCCCTCCTCTCAGTATGCACTTGAACTCGTCCGAGATTGAACTCGTCTGAGACGGTAACATAGTCCAGTGTTTCTTGTTGCCTACAATAATAATAATAGTTACAATAATAGAAAGGTGGACCAATAACAAGACGGAATGGTTAAAGAAGAAATGGATAAATTCGGTAGGTGTTCAGGGAATGGCGGGAAAATCCATGTCTAGGGTGGGAAATACATGATTCGAAACAGAAGCCATGATTTTGATTTGAAAGGCCAAGCAACTTTGATACAACTATGTCCAACACTTTTAGGGTTCGGAAAGGGAAAAAATGGGCATTTAATTATATCTGCTATTAAAATTAGCATGTCTCACTGTTTTGCCATGAATTCAGAGTTTCCTGGCGTCAACTAACCGGCTCTCGAAACATTTTTACTTCTCGCCTTCAGTTATCCGCTAGGGGAGTGTTGATGGATAGAGTTATAGTCGTTATCCTGGTATCTCTTCAAGAACACAGCAGATTGTCTTTGCCTTCCTCATTCTACCTCCAAATCTTATTGTTGATAATTTATGGCAATTGCCACAGAAAGAAAGAGTAAAACCCAAAGGGTCTATAATGACGATGGGGCAGGCTTAGGAACAGGGTTATGTCTCTGCCATTGCACACCACAGTTTTGACCAGCTTGAATCCAGCTTTTGGAAAAACTAGAAGCAAAAACATAGAACCCCCACCCACCCTCAAAGAGCTGCGAACGATCTTTTCTCCAACCAGCAATTCAGTCAAGGCAGTTAGCATTGGCTTTGCTACACTTTATAAGCTTGGTAGGAAGATTAAATATTTTAATTCCTTTACTGCTGGCCATTTAAATTCATAGCCTGTTCGCTAATGGCTCCTTTTAGCTCACTGCTGGTCTTGCTCGGGATTCAAGGTCAGAATAGTAATTTGGGGATTATGAGAGCGAGGTGGTCAGTGTTATGTTTCAGATGCTTCTCGGGCTTTCTTAAAATCTGACTTGGTTTTTCTCAGACACAGCCAGGGAAAGGAGTGAGAAATTTTGCAGTTTGGGTGAAACAGAGAAAGGAGAGAGAATGAGAAAAATGGAAGAATCCATATAGCTGTAGTCTGTCCTTTTCCCACTATTGTCTGCCCTTTCAAAGAGTGGTTATATAGATCAAGTTTCTTTTTATCCATAAAATGATGATGGGTTGCCACACGCTACGCATCAGGCTTTATCGTGATAAAGAAACAGGTAGTGTTAAATGAAAGCATTTGATAATTTTCAGGCATTTGGCAGTTGATCAACCCCTTTGTGAAGGGACAGTAATATCATTGCTATGCTGAGGCTGTTTAAAGAATGTGAAATGTGGATAGCGGCACCGAGGTAGTTGACGGTAAATCAGATTTGATTTCCCTGCTGAGAGCACAAAATGAACCTTGTCGTTATCAGGAAGAGAAATGAAATCTTTAAATATTTCTCAGTGTTTTGTCATCTCTGCCTGTCGGGGTGATTTAACATAAAATTTCCCCAAAGTAGGAAATGCAGGTGTTATTTCATTTCATTTCAAAGATAAACTTCACAGTTTCCCTTTATAAATTACTTGAAAAGCCCCCAATTTTGCAATTGTGGAGGTAACTTAAGATCAATGGCATTTGAAAATAAAACATTATTAGTAAAAAACATGCTCTGTGTTTTGTCTCCTGCCAATAGCCTGGCAGTCCCTGAACATGTGATATCTTAGTGTTTACGAGAAAATATCAGAAGGGCCAGGAGAAGTTGCATATAAATGGTTTGAGTGAACTGTGTTGCCAAAACAGTTTATTGAACTTTTGACTGATATTTTTATGTGACCCGTGGTTATCTAGTTTCATGTTTTAAACTCTTGTTTGTTTTGTGTCTTTTCTCCCATCTTACTTAGCGATAGTAAGGCTTTGTAGATGTTTGCAAAGTTTCTGTCATCCCAAGATTTAAAATGCCATGTTAAAGGGAAAAAAACCTTTTCTTAAAATGAATGTATACGTATATGAATAATGAATGCTCACTGTGGGAAAAAATAAAGCTATCAACCACAACAAAAATTCTGTGACTCAGAACCACGGTGAACACCGTTGTGTATCCTTGAGGACTTCATTCATGACT
>NW_011889024.1:110051-120156 GCF_000151845.1 Pteropus vampyrus | reverse complement strand
GGTGTTATTTCATTTCATTTCAAAGATAAACTTCACAGTTTCCCTTTATAAATTACTTGAAAAGCCCCCAATTTTGCAATTGTGGAGGTAACTTAAGATCAATGGCATTTGAAAATAAAACATTATTAGTAAAAAACATGCTCTGTGTTTTGTCTCCTGCCAATAGCCTGGCAGTCCCTGAACATGTGATATCTTAGTGTTTACGAGAAAATATCAGAAGGGCCAGGAGAAGTTGCATATAAATGGTTTGAGTGAACTGTGTTGCCAAAACAGTTTATTGAACTTTTGACTGATATTTTTATGTGACCCGTGGTTATCTAGTTTCATGTTTTAAACTCTTGTTTGTTTTGTGTCTTTTCTCCCATCTTACTTAGCGATAGTAAGGCTTTGTAGATGTTTGCAAAGTTTCTGTCATCCCAAGATTTAAAATGCCATGTTAAAGGGAAAAAAACCTTTTCTTAAAATGAATGTATACGTATATGAATAATGAATGCTCACTGTGGGAAAAAATAAAGCTATCAACCACAACAAAAATTCTGTGACTCAGAACCACGGTGAACACCGTTGTGTATCCTTGAGGACTTCATTCATGACTGTTTTTTATTTAATATTGATCGTTCATTCTCTGTGTCAGGGTACTGGAGAATGAAGCCTTGCAAATTTCTGTTCTTTGGTCTCAGGGTTCAAAATGGCAAGTTCAAAAGAGTTTATTTGCAAGCTC
The DNA here is from genome assembly GCF_000151845.1 of Pteropus vampyrus. NCBI lineage: Eukaryota > Metazoa > Chordata > Mammalia > Chiroptera > Pteropodidae > Pteropus > Pteropus vampyrus. The sequence continues at coordinate 119,435 of NW_011889024.1, read as the reverse complement.
TCCAGTATTTCATTGCAGAATGGAGATTCATTTTTCTTTCATTTCTACTAAAGAAAGAGTAAGAAGGATAAACTGCAAAGTGCAGCGTGGGGTATGTGGGTTACGTCTGAAAAAAAATTTCTTGATATTATGACTAGTTACTGGAACAAATGTCTTATTGATCTTTAATACTTCACCACTCGCTGCAGAATGTTGACTGGCTGACTGACTTGACTAAATGATAAGCAGCAAAAGATTCTTCCGAAATCCCTACTTAGTGCAGAACTAGGTTAAAGCAAACGAACAAACTCTTCAATGGATTCAAACCCAAGATAATGTAGATCAAGAATTAAAAAATTCTAGGTAACAGAATAGTAAATTCTGAGGAAGGGTAAAATCAATTAACGCTTTATTGCCACCCCGTATTTCTCTCTCTCCTGTGTCCTCTGCTGGGAAGGAAGCAGATGTTGGAATCCCTGTAGAAAGTTTTTGGATTCTGTAGGTTGATTAGGGTAGTCCAGGGCATCATGTGCATTATCATTCCCCCCACTCCCACCCCCATAATAATCTAGGAAATTAGGTACTGTGATTATGTCTATACTACAGAGCGAGGTTGGTTTGGTCAGTATTATGTAAGCATTGACTATGTGCTGGGCATTGTACTTCTTCCTAGAATTCAGCAGCGACTCCATAGAAAATCCCACCCTTTCTAGAGCTTATATTTTAGATTCTAGTGGGGGAGAAAGAATAAACAAGATGAGTAAATAAATAATATTGCATGCAAGAAGATTGTGAGTATGATAGTGAAAAATAGAAAGGTAAGGAGGGTAGAGTATGTTCTGACACAGATTGGACTGGACTCAAACTCCGAAATCCTGTCTTCAAACCCTGTGCTAATTCGATTATGGTGAGATACCAAGAACATGATATTGTTGTCTGAAGAGATTGCCTGAGGTAGATTTATGGGAAAGGATAATTTCTGCAGTTTATTATTCTTCAGGTAATAAAGCAATAAAGACTGATCGCACCGTAGGAGAGAAAAAAGGCTAGAGCATCTCTCAGCTGAGGAATTTAAAGAGGTTTAATTTTTCAAACAAATGAAAGCACTGTTATTTGGCCCCTGTTGAAAGGCAAGACCTGGAGTCAGTCAGCTTTGGATTCTTGTTTACTTCTGTCACTGTGTCAACAAGCCTGCGGAGTACTCAAAACACCCCCAGTCCAGCAGATGTTTTAGACATATTTATTTTGTCAAAAGTCAACACGTATTATGTCTCATCTTGCAAATGCGCACCCCCACCTTCTGCACTCTGCCCATGTTTTCCCATCTCGGTCTTTTTCTAATTTAGCCGCGCTCCAAAGAAATTTTCTTCCAGAGGATGTGACTCATGTAGAGTGTGTTGAACACGGAATGGATACCAGTGAAACTGTTTAATTCTTTGTAAGAGCTGATACAATTTTAAGAGGAAAAACATAGAAATATTAGGGTGAAGAAGGAATATTATTATAATGCTAAGCAGAAGGCGAACCTGTCTGAACTGATTTGTCTCTTAAGAGTATCAGTCAGAGTTCAACCAGAGAAGCAGAATCAGTGGGTTGGTTGGGTGGGTAGGCTCATAGACAGATGGACAGACAGACAGATGGACAGGTAGGCAGATAGATAGATAGGTAGGTAGGTAGGTAGGTAGATAGATAGATAGATAGATAGATAGATAGATAGATAGATAGATAGATAGAAGGAGGGAGGGAGGGAGGGAGGGAGGGAGGGAAAGAGGAAGGGAGGCAGGGATATAAAGAATCATCTTACTCAACTGTGGGGCTGGGTGAGCAAGTCTAAAATCTGTCAGGTAGGAATCAGGAAGGGAAGATCATGGGCAGGCTTGACCGTATGGATATGGGTGGTAGTTGTCCACATTTCCTCTCTATTAGTGAAGCTTCAGCTCTGCTTTTAAATTCTTCCAACTGATTCTATCAAGACTACCCAAAGTCTCCAGGACAGTCTGCTTTACTTAAAGGCATCTGATTAGGGGCTGTAAGTACATCTGCAAGCGTCTTTCACAGCAGCCCCTAAAATGGTATTTGAATATCTGGGGGCTGTAGCCTAGCTAGGATGACATATGAAGAACAAACAACAACAACAACAACAACAAACCAGGTACTTCATTCTGTAAATTTGTTTTCTGGGATTCTTTATTGGGATGTTGATAGCAAAACTCTTGAAATACACAACTTTTCTTTTAAGATTTTTAACTTAAAAAAACAACAAAACTTCATGTTTCAATATGAAAGAGAAAAGTATGCTTTTGTTTTTTCACCTGCCTTTATGTGTCAAGACTGTAAGAAGTTTATTTTCAAATGTGATGATAAATCAGTCTGGTGTCTCTGCTTGATAGATTGAGAACACCAGTGTCTTTTGAACTCATTTCATATTAAAACAAAAATAGATTACGTGTTAGTCATATGCATTGTTCGTTGCCTACTGAACAGCAAACTATGCATTCCTTCCCTTGTGTTTGTCTGTTTTTGGGGGGTTGGAGGGGTGGGTGGGATGGATGGTGTATATGGCCCTAGTGGTGAATCATGACCAGTCAAAACCAGTCTGGAGATCTTTTTGCTGGCAATAGGTCCAGGGCTGGGCATATGACCCAATTTTGGTAAAGGGGATATAACTGGAACTGTAATTATCCTAAATATCAAATAAACATACATGAATTTATACTGACATAAATAAATGATTCAATAAATAAAGGGTGGGGGGAATAGGCAGATTTCTCCTGCAGAAGAATTTCAAATCATTTCTATAGCTACTCTACCTTCAAGGAAGAGGGCAGAGCGTAACTCCTACTCCTCATGCATGGACCATGTGTAGAGCCTTCCTTCCAAAGAGTAGACTGTGAAACAGGAGAGAAAAGAGTTTTTCGGTGGAAAAACTTTATGTGTGCATTTTTATTGCTGCTGTAACCCTTGATCACGAACAGTGGGGTAAAACAATAAAACCTTATTGTCTTTGAGTCTTGTGGCTTAGAAGTCTAACACTGGGCCAAACTCAAGGTATTCGTGAGGATGTGGGCAGGGCTGCCTCACTTTCTGGAGGTGCCAGAGGAGAATCTGTTTCCTTGCTTCTTCCAGCTTCTAGAGGCTGCCTTTGTCCTTTGGCTCATGATCCTCTTCCTCTAACTTAAAAGCCAGGGACAACAGGTCCATTTTTTTTCTCTCTGAACTGCTTCCTTCATCATGCCTTTCTTTTTACTGCCTTTCGATCCTGTGGGCCCACCCAGGTGATTCAGGATGACCTCCTTGTCTGAATGGCAGTTGTTTAGAGAACTTAACTCCTTCTACACCCTTAATGCTCTCCTGTCATCTAACCTAACATAGTCATAGCTTTCAGGGAGTAGGGCTTGGACATATTCATGGAGAAACTCTTCTGTCTACCACATGTGACAAACACTACCTCCGCCAGGTGACCCAGGTTCACAGCTACAGTGGCAAGTCATGTTGCTAGCACGTGTACTTGATATGGGATGAGTTACTTTTCTTGTGTGGTCTTCCTCCCCAAACCCATAACCCCAGTCTAATGAGGAAAACACACAAGTGTTGGAATTGTCCCAATTGAGGGACATTCTATAAAAATCCCTGAACAGCGCTCTTCAGCATGATCAGAGGTCAGTGTGGTGGGAGTGAGGACAACCTGCAGAAACTGATAGAAGGTCAGGAAACAGAGTGGCCCCTGTGTAGCTTCCGGAAAAGAATGCCCTCTTGGTACCTTGATTTTTGGCCAGTGAGACCTGCATTGGATGTATGACCCACAGAATTGGAAGATAATCAATTGATATCGCTTTAAGTCACTATGTCTGTGGCAATTTACTGCAGCAAAAGAAAACAAATAGTTACCCCCAAATTAGAAGAGTCTGAGAAACTGTCACAAGCCAAGGAGGCTTCACAGCTAAGTGTAATGTAGTGTCTTAGAGGGGATCCAGGGACAGAAAAAAGAACATCAAGTACAAACCAAGGACACCTGAATAAAATACAGACTTAATAATGTGTCGATATTAGTTCATTAATTGTGACAAATGTACCATATTAATGTATCACGTTATTAATGTTAATAATAGGGGAAGTGGGGTGTGGGGTACATGGGAGATCTCTGTACTATCTTTGCAATTTTTCTGTAAATCTATCTTATAAAATATTTTTTAACAAAAAGGAAAATAGGAAGAAAGTGTCAGTTTAATACGGTGCCCCAAAGCTTGTGGGTGAGAATATCCAAATGGATCTTCTAGCTGATGATCGCTTATTATCACTATGCACAGGGGACCATGGAGGACGTAGAAATGGAGTTTTGGTCAGGGCCCTGTCCCTCTAGGAACTCAGGTTCTAATTGAGAAGATGTGTGTCCGAGTTGCTGTCATCCAGGGGAAAAAACAGCAAGTGCATACAAAGCACATGGCTAAAGTTCAGAGGATGTTTAGATAAGAAAAAGTTCACTTTCACCTGGGGCGGTTGGAGTTCACAAAGAACCTTGTGAAGCGGTGGCATTTACATTGTGCCTTGAAGAATAACCAGAGTTTGTATATACAGACCTAAAGAGGAAGGAGAAGACCGACTGGCTGCAGGTGTTTGAACAAAGGTCTAGAAAAAGAGGGTGTTAGCTTAAAGTATGTAGAATGTAAGTGCCTCCAAGACTGGAATTGAGTCTGTCTGGTCCATCACTCGTTGCTTCCAACAGAACACACATACAGCCATTGTTCTACAAATACCTGTTGATTAAGTGAAAAGAAAATAGTTGAGGAATAAATTGTAGAGAATTTGGGTGCCAAATTTGTGAGTTTAACCAGTTAAAATTTTTATATTTATTTTAATTTTTATTTTTTAGGCGAGGCAACCCTCGGTTGACTTCACAGATTGCAAGGACCTTGTCAGTTTACAATCCCTTATTTTGTTATTTTTTATACCTACAGCACCTGATCTTCCTAGGTCTCCCATCCAAGTACTAACGAGGCCCGACCCTGCTTAGCTTCTGAGAATGGATGGGATCGGGGTTGTTCAGGGTAGCATGGCTATAGACAAGTCAGTTAAAGTTTTGAGAAGATGATTTGAGCTGTATTATAGATAGATTAATCTGGAAAAAAAAATAATTTAGACTGAAAAATGCAGATTAGAAAAGGAAGAAAAATTTTAAATTTGTGCAGGCAAGAAATTATAATTGTATTACTCATTTATTTGCTAATATCATCACTAGTTTCTGTTAAAATTAATTTGATTTTTATATCAAATTAACACCTTTTAAAAAGTAGTATAGTTTGAAACCAAGAAGTGTGATGTCTCCATCTCCCCCCATCCTCTACCCCTGGATTACTTTGGCTATTCAGACTCTTTTGTGGTTCTGTATGGAATTTAGGAGTTTTTTCTATATGTGTGAAAACTGCCCTTGGAATTGTGATAGGAATTGCATTGAATCTGTAGATGGCTTTGGGTAAAATGGACATTTGAACAGTATTCTTCTAATTCATGAATATAAGATAGCTTTCCATTTTTGTATCTTCAGTTTCTTTCATCAATGTCTCGCAATTTTTAGTGTATAGATCTTTCTCTTCTTTGGTTAAATTTATTCCAAAATTTTAAAAATTATTTTCATGCTATCGTGAATGGAATTGTTTTCTTGATTTTTTTCCAGATAATTAGTTGTTATTATATGGAATTATAACTGATTTCTATATGTTAATTTCATATCCTACAACTTTACTGAATTCGTTTATATAATCCTTTTTATGGAGCGTTAGAATTTTCTAATGTAAGATCATATCATCTGCAGTGAGAGACAATTTTACTTCTTTCCTTCTGACTTTGATGACTTTTAGTTCTTGACTAATTGAGCTGGCTAGGACTTCCAGTACTATGTTGAATAGGAGTGTGAGAGCAGGCACCCTTGCCTTGTCCCTGATCTTAGTGACAAAGCTTTCGACGTGTCACCACTGAGTCTGATAAATGTGGGTTTGTCATTATGTTGAGACACATTCCATCTATTTATAATTTGTTGATAGTTTTATTTTTATCATAAAAGATGTCGAATTTTGTCAAATGCTTTTTCTGCATCTACTGAGATGCAGAAATGAATGATCATGTGATTTTTATCTTTCATTTCATTAATGTGGTGTATCTTATTGATATGTGGATATTGAACCTACTACATCCCAGGAATAAATCCTACTTATCATAGTATGTAATTCTTTTAATGTAATGTTGAATTTGGTTTGTTAATATGTAGTTGAGAATTTTTGCATATATGTTTACCAGGAATTGGCCTATAATTTTCTCGTACTGTCCTTTTCTGACTTTGGTATCGGGGTAATGCTGACCTTGTAAGATGAGTGTGGAAGAGTTCCATCCTCTTCTATTTCTTGAAAGAGTTTGAGAAAGATTGGTATTAATTCTTCTTTAAATGTTCAGTAGAATTCATCAGTGAAGCCATCTGGTCTTGGAGTTTTATTTGTTGGGAGGTTTTTGATTGCCGATTCAACCTCCTTACCAGTAATCTGTCTGCTGAGATTTTCTATTTCTTTATGATTCAGTCTTAGTAGATTGTATGTCTCTAGGAATTTATCCACTTCTTCTAGGTTATCTGATTTGTTGGTATATAATTGTTTCCATAGGTTATCTGATTTGTTGATATACAGTTGTTCACAGTAGTTTCTTATGATTCTATTTTTGTGATTAGTTATAATGTCTCCTCTTTCGTTTTTGATTTTACTGCTTTCTGTCACACTAGTGACTCAAATTCACTGTGATTTTTCTCCAAACCAGCAATGACTTTTTCATTTTTTTTTCCCCCTCTGTTAACCCCTGGCCTGTACCTAACACAACCAGAACCTGGAAGTGAGCACTGGGATGCAGAGAGGGAAAGATCCAGGAGAAGCCTGGCTTGAAGAGCCAAAAAGGGAATTCAAGAAATAATATAGTGCATAACCTATATATTACCTAGTGGAACCTAAGAGCCTCCTTTGTCAAACATACTGAACTTTCTGCAGTGGAGCATGAATATTTACACTAAGGGATATGAATAAAGACTATAATTAGCTTTACATATTTTAAGTCGCTTTGATAGCAAATTAGTTCAGATAATGTCAAGTTTCGCTGCAGAGGTTTTAGAAAATTTTAGTTTTCAGAAATTTGGGATTTAAGAATTGCAGTTGAGGCATTATTGAACCTTTATTCCTACTTGGCCTTTGAGGGCAACTGCTGCTTGCAGTTCTTCAGCTTTTCTGGAGTTTTTAGGTATGAATTCATACGCAACTTATTGACTTCTCCCTTCTCAAACTTAGGGTTGTCTTTCTCTGCTTCGTTCTGTCAGTTATCACTTCTCCATCTCTTTCCATCTTTCAAAATTTGGTTGATACAGGCATACTTCATTTTATTGCACTTGCTTTATTGTGCTCTGCAGATGTTGTATTTTTTACAAATTGAAAGCAAGACCCTCCACCAGCAAAAAGATTATGATTCGCTTATTGTGATATCGACTTTATTGCATTGATCTGGAATTGAACCTGCAATATCTCCAAGATATGCCTGTATATCGCTTCTCCTTTTGTTTCTTCTACTGTAATCTTTGAACTTATATGTCTTTACCCGTTTTATTCCTTAACTGGCTTCCTAGTGGAGTTTCAGGAATGAACAGAGATCATTGGATGTATCCAATCTACCCTGTTTAACCAGAATTTACATGTCAAGGTTAACTAGAACCCCGGGATCTAGATAAAAATGGTCTGCTAATGAGATAATTCTGCAGTTCTATAATAACATGCCAATTAATTAAGAGGAGTGGGTTGCAGGGCAAATGGTAAATGATGATAATTTCTTAAGTTTTTATCATGTGAAGTGCCTTAGAGATGGAATTTCTATTTTAGAAGTATCCGCAGGTTCTTTGCATTGCCTGGCTGTAGTGGGTTAAATGATGTGTCCCACCCCCTGCCAAAAAAAAAAAAAAAAGATATGTCTACAACCTAGTCTCCAGAGGCTATGAATATTACCTTATATGGCAAAAGATTGTGACGGGAGGATTTATTCAGGATTATCTCAGTGAGTTCTAACTGAGGAAGTTTGGGGTTAAACCACCACAGAGATGACCTAGAGGGAGCAGAGAGTGGAAAGGCCACAAACCAAGGGATGCCGTCCAGAAGTTGGCAGATGTAAGAGATAGAGGCTCCCCTAGAGCCACCAGAGGCAGTGCGGCCCCGCCTTCTCCTTGATTTTGGACTTTTGGCTCCAGAACCATGAAAAAAGCCCACACACTGCTGTTATTTTAAGCCACACAGTTTGTGATCATGTGTTACAGTAGCATTCGGAAGCGAATGCGTAGGCAGTGCTGTGTAATACTGTCCCCCCGGCCCCGTCATCCTCCCTTCCCCGCATCACCCCCGAATGAAAGCAGGTTCTCTCTGTGTGAGACAGACACATGTGACTTATTTATAATTTTAGGTGAGTTGGTTCTGTGTCGTGGGCCTCGGTTTTCAAACCTGAAAATCAGAGTTGGCCATCGATTTGCAATGCCTCAATTCCGTAATACTTTGTTTGTGCAAATTCTAATATAGTGGTGAGGAAATTGACCTATTTGCATCAGTCATGTAATGATTATGTAAATAAGTCTCAAATGGAACTAATAACATTATTGCTACCTTGGGGTTTATTTTAAAACCATACATTTTTCTTTTTACTGTTTCTTTTGGAATAACTATTGATATGTGCTTATGTGTAAAAGCAGTAGTATATTTTATATGGTCAACGTGCTAGATTTATTAGGAATACTTAATTTAAGTTTAATTTTTTGTGTAAAATTTGATCTGTGTAGACTAGTTCACTTGCCTCTCAAGTTTTATTTTAGCAATAATGTTAAAATCAAATTAATAGTTTTTTTTTTTTTAATTCCAATATGAGTTGTCTAGATGGCTATCTTCTCTAAAAGGCTTTTCTTAATTTAAAATTTAATGGATGGCTGATTTAATCACAGAATTTATTTTAATGTTCATAAAAACCACATTTAACTGTATTGCCATAGTTTGGGGACCTCCTCCTTCTTACACATAATCTAAGACAATAACAGCTTTGGGTCTTATTCCTTTTCATGCTCCTAAGGGTTTTTGTTTTCTCCTTTTTACAAACGATTTTCAGAAATACTTTCTTATCCTCCAATAAGACGAAAAACCTAGCTGCCATTTTTTTTTTCAAGTTTTCTGTCACATAGGTTTAAATACAAATTTAGATAATATAACTAATGCTGATTAAGCACTTACTCTGTGCTCCCAAGTTCATATACTCTTCCAAGTACATCAGATTTATTAAAACTTGTGAGGTAGATACACTATGATCATCTCCATTTTATATATAGGAAAATTGAGGAACTGAGAGAGGTTAGAT
>NW_011889024.1:85966-109036 GCF_000151845.1 Pteropus vampyrus | reverse complement strand
TTCAAGAAAACCATGCTCTGAAAAATCATGTTACTGAATCCTTTGCACTTTGGCTCTGCTTCTGAATCTGCCCAGAGGAACTGAAGAAATGGGAACCTGGACATAATGACAGCTATCCAGGATTTACTGGTGCTGGTATTTTCCCCATGCTGATCAAAAATCCACTTTCATGATTGGTTTTCATATCCACTGGATGCCAAAACCCGCCATTATTCTGTTAGCAATCAGTCACTTAACGGCGTTCCTTGAGTACCCCGTCATGAATGAGACTAGCAGAGTTTTCCAGTATATCATGTTGTCCCAAACTCTGGTAAAATGTCTCAGGCTAATGAGAATTTTTACATTTTTTAATATGTCTAAAATCGTAAGATGTGTCTTGTGGTGTTTACTCACATCTATTTAACAAGTAACATGAAAAGTGCAAAAGTAGTAATCTATAGTATAACCAGTCTTGTGGTGCTCTACATGATATTAAATATTTGTTTTATATTCCATTATTCAAAGTCTTCAGGGCCTAGGAAATGTTCTTGCTGGGGATAACGCAGACACTAGACACTTAAGGGACATTTGAAAAACTCAAATTAATAGACACTTTCAGGTCCCCACTGTCTGCTAAATGCCATGCTAGGTTCTGTACATAGAAAAATGAATATGTCCCTTACTCACTGGGAAGAGTTCTAGCAAAGAAGCTCACAGGCTAGTTTTATGTGAACTCGTTCTAGTGTGTTACAAGTAGTGTTGTTAAACACTTATGCCTTATGTAGAGTTAGGCATAATATTACATAACAGTAGGTAAATTCAAATAGTGGGATACAGAGGAACAAAGTGTTTTCTTCTGGTGCCTGCCACCTTGCTAACTCTCACTCCGGCTGCCATGGGTGGTTGACTTGTCTGTCCTCTTGTCTCACTTCTGCATGGGAGACCCTTTCAAGCTGTGCTCTTAGGCAGAGAGGCTGCCCTGGAATGACGGCTTTGTCAGGATGTGCGTTTCTGCCCACGCCTCTAAACAGGCTCAAGGGCCATTTATGCAGAACTAAGCGTCTGCATTTTTCTAACTGCTACAAATGCTGTCTTGTTTCTGAAATGACCAACAAAAATCTAGAAGTTCCTTGGAAATCACTGGCTATCCAGTGGTGTTTCCTTTACTAGTTTCTCACAGAGTAGACAAGGATTTGGGTGATATCTACCAGCTAATACTACGGTTATTTCAGAGGCATACCTATGTGTGGGTCGCAACCAGCTTGGAACTGCAACCTTTATTCGTTAAGGCCAGATCCAGAAATCAAACCCTCTTGATGATACTTGGTAGAAAGACAATTTACCCAAGAAAACCCAGAGACAAAACAAGTACTCTGAAATGAATAAAGTAGAAAAGAGGCTGTAAATTTTCCAGAGAGCATAGGCTGAGGCAAGTTCCAAGTATTGAGTTTCGTACCAGAGTCTGTATACAATCATGCATATGTGGGCAGGAAGCAATATTCTTTTGAATATATGCCACAAAATAATTTGGGCTTCAATATTTGGGAGAGAAAGATGATGTGAACGGAAAACCGACGTATTTCAGGATATGTAGCCATTGCAAAGCACGCATTTGAATTAACATTCTCTGTGTATATGAATTAAGATTCACTGTGTATATGGCCTCAGGTGGATTTTACTTACGGTATTTAAAAGTTGGTTGAAAATTACATTGTCAAGTGAAGGTGAAATGCCACTATTTGGACTATCGATTTTAGGACCTGCTTCTATCACAATATAAGCATTCGTGAGCTCTTTTAGTGTGGTAGGAATACAATGATAATCCACAACTCTACACTTTCACTCTCAAAGAAAAATATCCTGAGCTCCACTGGTTGAAAACAACTTGTTTATTTCCATGCATCAGATCTTCTTCAGTTACACTGCCGTGGCAGATTACACCTTAGTTCTCTGGAGATGCTCAAATATAGGTGTTGCTAGACAAACAGCCTTGCCGCACAGACTGCAGTTTCCCTGCACTTTGAGATGTATGGCAATGGCTCAATTTTAAGAAATACAACACGATTTTCACATGTTTTAAATATTTGTTTGGCGTGCAATTTATAACCGTGGACCCTCAACCTTAATTAAATCACATCTCCCCGCATTATTTTCATCCAGAGGGCTTTAGTATCTTTATGGCTTCAGGGCATAGGCTCGGGTGCGAAATTCTGGAATTTTATAATAGAGTATCTCTAGCTTGCTTGGTGCCTGGAATCAAGTTTTAATCCATGTATGTAATTCACGCATTTCTTCTCGACCCGCTTTACGCTTTTGTCCTCTCAGGTGGTGGTGTCGTAAGTAAGGAGAACCCAGGGGCCAGGTTCTTTGCTCCCTTGTCTGTCGGGGCCACGTTGTGGAGGGACGTAATCTTCTCATTGCTCCCATTTCTCCAAAGAATATGATAGAGTCGTCGTCTTTGGCACTGGCACAGAGGATATAATGTGATCTTCCATGTGGGGCCTCTCTGCTGGGGGAGGGGTCACGGATCCACAATGCGAACCTGAAGTGAGACTCTTTATGACCTTAAAGGAGAATCAAAATTGTCTTCGCTGTATCTCTGTTTGGAAATATATTTTGGACCTATGTAAATATAAATAATAATCTCATTACCCAAAAGACGCAACTTTGACAGAGTCTTCCTCCTCCTTTCATCTGCTGCCATTTTAAAGTTATATGAAAGGCGGAGTGGCTTCATGTTCATTTATAAGTCTTCCAGCCAAAATTGTTTATATCTCTGTTTCATGGGCCAGGCAAGGCCTGAGAGAGAGTATCTTCATCATTTCAAGTCCTGAGTATTATATGTAGGTTATAGATAAAGTCATAAAGACTAATAATGTTCATCTATCATTACCACATAATTTTCACAGCATTTTCTATTGAATGGAATTAAGTCTAAGGTGATGCACTTACTATAAATAAGAAAAGGATAAGAGCTAACATTTACACGGCATTTCCCAAACATGAATTAATTCAACAGCAAAATAAATATTATACCTTGTGACAGAAAAGCTGCCTAAATTTTATAACTAAATTATTAATTACTTGAGAAATGTTTTAGTTGAGTGGTGATTAGATAGATGAGCAGGGTTAAAAAAAAGACCGTATCACAAAGTGTTCTTTTTTTTTAAATGTTTTTATTGAAATAATGCGATGGACTTAACTGTTCATAAGGACGGCACCTGGTATTAACTCACTGCAGGGCGACGTAAGATGTCTCGTGGTGTTTATTCACATCTATTTAACAAGTAACATGAAAAGTGCAAAAGTAGTAAGCTATAGTATAGTCTTGTGGTGCTCTACATGATATTAAATATTTGTTTTAGACTCCATTATTCAAAGTCTTCAGGGCCTAGGAAATGTTCTTGCTGGGGATAACGCAGACACTAGACACTTAAGGGACATTTGAAAAACTCAAATTAATAGACACTTTCAGGTCCCCACTGTCTGCTAAATGCCATGCTAGGTTCTGTACATAGAAAAATGAATATGTCCCTTACTCACTGGGAAGAGTTCTAGCAAAGAAGCTCACAGGCTAGTTTTATGTGAACTCGTTCTAGTGTGTTACAAGTAGTGTTGTTAAACACTTATGCCTTATGTAGAGTTAGGCATAATATTACATAACAGTAGGTAAATTCAAATAGTGGGATACAGAGGAACAAAGTGTTTTCTTCTGGTGCCTGCCACCTTGCTAACTCTCACTCCGGCTGCCATGGGTGGTTGACTTGTCTGTCCTCTTGTCTCACTTCTGCATGGGAGACCCTTTCAAGCTGTGCTCTTAGGCAGAGAGGCTGCCCTGGAATGACGGCTTTGTCAGGATGTGCGTTTCTGCCCACGCCTCTAAACAGGCTCAAGGACCATTTATGCAGAACTAAGCGTCTGCATTTTTCTAACTGCTACAAATGCTGTCTTGTTTCTGAAATGACCAACAAAAATCTAGAAGTTCCTTGGAAATCACTGGCTATCCAGTGGTGTTTCCTTTACTAGTTTCTCACAGAGTAGACAAGGATTTGGGTGATATCTACCAGCTAATACTACGGTTATTTCAGAGGCATACCTATGTGTGGGTCGCAACCAGCTTGGAACTGCAACCTTTATTCGTTAAGGCCAGATCCAGAAATCAAACCCTCTTGATGATACTTGGTAGAAAGACAATTTACCCAAGAAAACCCAGAGACAAAACAAGTACTCTGAAATGAATAAAGTAGAAAAGAGGCTGTAAATTTTCCAGAGAGCATAGGCTGAGGCAAGTTCCAAGTATTGAGTTTCGTACCAGAGTCTGTATACAATCATGCATATGTGGGCAGGAAGCAATATTCTTTTGAATATATGCCACAAAATAATTTGGGCTTCAATATTTGGGAGAGAAAGATGATGTGAACGGAAAACCGACGTATTTCAGGATATGTAGCCATTGCAAAGCACGCATTTGAATTAACATTCTCTGTGTATATGAATTAAGATTCACTGTGTATATGGCCTCAGGTGGATTTTACTTACGGTATTTAAAAGTTGGTTGAAAATTACATTGTCAAGTGAAGGTGAAATGCCACTATTTGGACTATCGATTTTAGGACCTGCTTCTATCACAATATAAGCATTCGTGAGCTCTTTTAGTGTGGTAGGAATACAATGATAATCCACAACTCTACACTTTCACTCTCAAAGAAAAATATCCTGAGCTCCACTGGTTGAAAACAACTTGTTTATTTCCATGCATCAGATCTTCTTCAGTTACACTGCCGTGGCAGATTACACCTTAGTTCTCTGGAGATGCTCAAATATAGGTGTTGCTAGACAAACAGCCTTGCCGCACAGACTGCAGTTTCCCTGCACTTTGAGATGTATGGCAATGGCTCAATTTTAAGAAATACAACACGATTTTCACATGTTTTAAATATTTGTTTGGCGTGCAATTTATAACCGTGGACCCTCAACCTTAATTAAATCACATCTCCCCGCATTATTTTCATCCAGAGGGCTTTAGTATCTTTATGGCTTCAGGGCATAGGCTCGGGTGCGAAATTCTGGAATTTTATAATAGAGTATCTCTAGCTTGCTTGGTGCCTGGAATCAAGTTTTAATCCATGTATGTAATTCACGCATTTCTTCTCGACCCGCTTTACGCTTTTGTCCTCTCAGGTGGTGGTGTCGTAAGTAAGGAGAACCCAGGGGCCAGGTTCTTTGCTCCCTTGTCTGTCGGGGCCACGTTGTGGAGGGACGTAATCTTCTCATTGCTCCCATTTCTCCAAAGAATATGATAGAGTCGTCGTCTTTGGCACTGGCACAGAGGATATAATGTGATCTTCCATGTGGGGCCTCTCTGCTGGGGGAGGGGTCACGGATCCACAATGCGAACCTGAAGTGAGACTCTTTATGACCTTAAAGGAGAATCAAAATGGTCTTCGCTGTATCTCTGTTTGGAAATATATTTTGGACCTATGTAAATATAAATAATAATCTCATTACCCCAAAGACGCAACTTTGACAGAGTCTTCCTCCTCCTTTCATCTGCTGCCATTTTTAAAGTTATATGAAAGGCGGAGTGGCTTCATGTTCATTTGTAAGTCTTCCAGCCAAAATTGTTTATATCTCTGTTTCATGGGCCAGGCAAGGCCTGAGAGAGAGTATCTTCATCATTTCAAGTCCTGAGTATTATATGTAGGTTATAGATAAAGTCATAAAGACTAATAATGTTCATCTATCATTACCACATAATTTTCACAGCATTTTCTATTGAATGGAATTAAGTCTAAGGTGATGCACTTACTATAAATAAGAAAAGGATAGGAGCTAACATTTACATGGCATTTCCCAAACGTGAATTAATTCAACAGCAAAATAAATATTATACCTTGTGACAGAAAAGCTGCCTAAATTTTATAACTAAATTATTAATTACTTGAGAAATGTTTTAGTTGAGTGGTGATTAGATAGATGAGCAGGGTTAAAAAAAAGACTGTATCACAAAGTGTTCTTTTTTTTTAAAAATGTTTTTATTGAAATAATGCGATGGACTTAACTGTTCATAAGGACGGCACCTGGTATTAACTCACTGCAGGGCGACGTCAAGCACTCCAATATCCTCACGATACAGATTCCAGAGAGGAGAGAGAGAAAGGGGCAGAAAGTATGTTTGAAGAAGCAATGCTGAAAAGTTTCCTAATCTGGGGAAGGAACCAGAAATCCAAGTCCACAAAACAGAATACCAAAGGAGATGAACTCAAAGAGGCCCACACCAACACAAATTGTAATTAAAATGGCAAAAGTTAAGGATAGACAATCTTGAAGGCAGCAAGAAGGAAATAAGTCACATACAAGGGAAAACTCATAAGGCCGTCAACTGATTATCAGCAGGCCAGAAGGGAGTGGCAGAAAATACTCAAAGTGCTAAAAGAAAGGACACCGCAAGCTAGAATATCGCATTCAGCAAGGTTGTCATTCAGAATTGAAGGAGAGAGAAAGCGATTCTCAGATAAGCAAAAACTAAAGGAGCTCACCACCACTAGATGGACTTTATAAGAAATGTTAGTCATCTTCATGCAGAAAAGGCCATAACCAGAAATAAAAAAGAAAGAAAAAAGCTCACTGGTAAAGGCAATTATATATTAAACACAGTGAATCTACCACTTGAAAAACTGGAAAGACATGTGACACATTCAAATAATTTTCCAAAGTATCAGTATATGTATTTGTACGTATTATTAGGATAGCATGATTTTAAGAATTCGGCAGGAGGCCAGTTTCAGAATCAATCAAAACAGTTCATTTTTGGTGGAATGTGTTGCCTGGCCCCAAAGCTCCACGCTCAAGCTTGGGACTTCCTGAGTGTGGCCCCTGCTTTCCCATCTTGTTTCTCTCAGTGGACAGCACCTTTGGGATCTTTGATGCTAGGCCCTTGTCCCCATCATGAGAGCTTTTGCTGTTTTCTTATATTACTTGTCTCCAGCTCTGCCTCATTTCATGAGGCGACCTGGCATTGACCTGGAATCTCCAGGTAATTTAATCCCCACGTAGTACTAGGCGAGATAGACTCTGGTGCAAGAAGTAACAAGATTTCAGAGAGCAGGGTATCAAGTGGGCAGAGGCAGAGGAATATTCTCAGCTCACAACCACCCTCAGGGATTAGATTTGAAAACCCAGAGGGACCAAGCTCACAAGTCAAAGCAATGAAACATGTGGAATAATAAAGCATAAGATGATCTTGACTAGAAAGCCTGAGCTGGACAAGATTTCCGAAAGATATTTGACTCTATATGCATGCACCAGTGGTGGCAGCTGGAATTAATTTCAATTGTATTGAGATATAATTGACATATAGCATCGTATAAATTTGAAGTGTATAATGAAGTGATTTTATACACACACATGCGTGTACCCCCCACCCCCCCTCCACAATAGGTTAGTTAACACACCAATCACCTCACATAGATACAGTTGTTTTCTTTTTGGTGAGAACTTTTAAAATTTACTCTCTTTGCAACTTTCAAATATGTGTAATACAGTGTTGTTAATATAGCCACCATGCTGTACCTTAAATCCCCAGAATTCATTTATCTTTTAACTTATAACTTTGAGTTTGTACCTTTGGCCACGTTTACCCGTGGCCCCACTCCCTACATCCCGCCCCAGCAACCACCAATCCGTCCTTTGTTTCTATGAGTTCTTTTTTTTTTAGATTCCACATATAAGTGAAATCTTACAGTATTTGTCTTGGTCTGATTTATTAAACTTAGAATAATGCCCTCAGAGTTCATCCATGTTGTTGCAAATGCGGGAGTTTCTTTTTTATAACTATATAATATTTTATTATATGTACCACATTCTTTTTGTCCATTCTCTTTAATGGACGCTTGGGTTGTTCCTGTGTCTTAGTGGTTGTAGATAATGCCTGGTAGCTGGAATTTAAATTCTAGCCCACCTGGGATTCTTGGCTCAGTTTCTTGAGAACCAGGCAGAGGTTAAGTGCTAAGACAGGTCTTCAGTCTAAACTTAGATCTTTCTCTTGAACCAATCTGATTCAATTCCCAAATAACTTAAGGATCTAATGCACTAGACTTGAACAGCTGTGTTCTTTCTATAGACACAACTGATTTCAACTATGATATTTATTCTGGTTATTCTTCTAACTTTTAGTGAGAAAGGATTAGGATTGCTCTAAAATTGTGATCCCCCATTCTCTCCTGCCCGACCCAGGCAACACCACAGTTAGAGCCCTTTGGCTACCTAATTGAGTATGGAGTGGCTTCTAGAAGTCCCAGAAGTCAGTCACAACAGCTTTCTGTCTTGGACCATCTTTTTGGGATACATACCGGGACTCCAGCTCTGAGCTTTCAATACAAAGAGCTGCATTAATTTCTCTCTTGGGGCTTGTCATTCTGTGATTCTACATGAATCACACATAAGTTGATTTGTGTAAAATCATGTGGGTTCTGTGACTCTCCATAAATCACAGTCTTCTGTTGCTCCAGGGAAGAAAGATGCTGGTGGGGAGTCTGACATGAACACCAAAAGATTGTCCTAAAATTCATGTTTTAGTGCCTTCTTTTTCTATATCATGTAACTACCATATGGCTATACTAAAGACGACCAGCTTTCCATACTTAATAGTGGAGCAATTTGTGGACTGAGTGAGGGGTGTTCATGTGCGTGTGTCTGTGTGTATCTTTGTATGAGCATATGTCATAAAACAGATATTCAACTTTCTATATTCTTTAGCTAACAGTAAAAAAAAAAAAACAGTTTATAAGCTACAGATTCAAAATCATGTAAAGAAAGAGGGATAGTCGCTATGCACCCAAGTTTATTATCTCATTCCATCCTCACGGGGACTTTATGAAGTAGATGGTAACATCTCAATTTTTCCAGCTCCAAGGTCACTATAAATAAGGCTAGCTGCTATTGAAACAATTCATTGTGAAAGAGTCCTGCTAAGATTAATTCTCACCTCTAAATACAGATGCAGAGGTTCCTCGTTGGGTGGCTTTACTCCTAGTGGCTGCTGAGGGATCTAAGTCCTTTTATTATGTGACTTCAGCATCTTTGAGATTTTCAGTTTCAGATGCTCAGACTGAGACAATTGGGTTTGGAAACTTACTTGGGATATTTTAGGAGCCTGGCCTTACATCACTTCTGCCCATATTCTATAGCCTGATCTCAGTCATGTGGCCAGCCTAATGGTGAGGGATGCTGGGAAATAGGCATATGCCAATATGGATGAGTCCTGACTGTTTCTGGTCCCATCACACAGTCAGTAAGTCGAGCTCCAGAAACTCCAAAACCTACATTCCAAAATACGTTTGGCAAAATCACTCTGAAATCCTTTGGGCATGTTAGGACACAATGAGGATATATCTGAACTTTTTCAAAGGCTTTTTTGTTTGTCAATTTATAGATTTGAAGATATTTCATAATTTTTCTGTGGTAATAATAATCAAAAAAGAAATGTGACCTTGGCTGACACAGAATCTTCCAGAGGCCCCACTCTTTGAAACAACTTTTAATAATTAAGTTAATAATTAATTGTACTTTTAATAAAATGGTTAAATGACGAGAAATGAGTACAGGAATTTTTTGTATATATTTATTGGTGTCCCAAATAATTTTTATGTCACTGAGACTTCTTGGTAAGAAGTCCAGAGAAGTTACATGCACGAAGCTCCTTGTTTGTTATAACATAGGGAGGCCTCTCTAAATTGCCACTAACAACTGCAGTATTACCTCCTAGTACATCACTGACTAGACCTCAAATATCTGACACTAGAATTTATGCTCTAAATAGTCTTTTTTTCCCAGTATTACTATAAGCTTTCCATTATTGTAATAGAGAGGCGTACTCAATTGACCATAACCAGTAAATTATAAAATATCAAGATTTAGAGCAAGTAAAGTGTGTCACGTCTATCTCGCTAGGTGGCTGTGGCCTAGCGGAAGTCGCTGAGGCCTTAATCTTGACCTGACCATCTTGCTGTGTGATCTTGGACAAGTTATTCCAATTCCATGAGCCCTCATTTCTTCATCTATAAAATGAGGATAAAAAATATCTGATGTTATCAGGGAGATTTATATGAGATAATACATTTAAAGCCCTTAGTATAATAATTGACATATTGTTTCCCGCAAATGTTACTAGTAACATAAATAATAATAATAAAAACAATGTGGATGTTATTACTATTATTTTAGTCTCAATTTTTTCTCCTCTGAAATGGAGATAATAATACCTGCACTGCACTGAGAAATAAATGAGCTGTGTAAAAAATGTCTGATATGCAGTAGGACTCAGTTGAAATTATTATTTTTTATCTCTTTCTAGACAAAACGGAACCTGAATATATATCTCCAGTCAGATGTAGGAACTTTGACACCGTTCTGGGTAAGTCCTTAGGCTCTATAAGAGTCCTTTAGGTTCTGAATTATGGAGAGTATATCTATAAATTTTCAGTGTTGAATGAGAGATACTTGGCATTTAGCATTTCTGTGGCTGAAATCTTTTCTGCAACTGCCTGCATTTTGGGGTCATCGAATTGGCTATACCGTGACAGCTGTTAACATTATGAATTATCCAGCAGGCAGTGGAGTCTGTATGTGTTTACATGGAGTTCGGTTTTGTCTGATCCTAAAGCCCATGCCCTATCTATCTCATTCTAGAGATAAATTTACTTCCTATTCTTTATTGCACATATAGAGAACATCTGTTATCAATTATGGGCGCCATATAACCAAATAGGTTCTGATTTGTTGAAATTACCTGGATTTTCTCTGCTGTGTTCAGATTTAGCTTTCATGGTGTGCTGCCTTGGATACTGTTCATTGCCGTTACCCGGGGCTATAATTAACAAACACTCACCTGTTTGGTAACGGTGCTAGACACCCAAGTCAAGAGGCTGGCTGTCAACTGCAGCAGGTCACAAGCATTGACATTTCCTGTATCACTCTGAGTCCTCGAAGATTTTTAACTGATGATTTGATGAAAAGAAAAGAAGACATAATGCCTATGGGAAAATACTTTTTGATCTTTTGAATTCAAAATTACTTAATGCAGTACTAAAATATATCATTTTTACTTCTTGAATACAAATTATTTTCCCTCGGAATCTGTGTTTTCTACTCAACTGTTGGTTTTGCAGCACTAAACTGAAATCCTCAACTGAGCTGAAGAAAGAAGCAAATTTGAATAAATTCAGTTGCCTTTCTGCTTCAGTCTTAGAGTGGAGACTGTTCTTGAAAGCCATTTCTGCTGCCTTGACGATTTCTCTTTATCTTTGGGATTATGAAAATAGTTACTACAGTAGAGTTGTTATTCTTCTTGCTCTATATTTCAGTCTTTCTGCCTATCATGCTTCTTTCTTAATTAGAATTATCTGCCATCTCTCACTACTAAAAGTGAGGTGAATGCCATGATTCTCCAGGCTTCTAAAGTAGCAACGTGATCAGTAAGATCAGCTTCTGGCAGGAAAATGAAATTATTTTTAATGTTAAACAAAGAAACTGCAGGATTCTACCTGCAGCCCAAGTCTGACTGGGAAATGATAAAAGAGGAAGTCAGGATATTGCTCTCTGATCAATGGATTGCCTTTAGACATGGCTTTTAAAAAAGAAGCCAAACCCCAAAGCCACACAGTCATAAGCTCAGGATGTGGTAAAAAATGAGCCACTTGTAGGAACTGGAGATTAGCAGGGCCTCATTAGGGACCCAGGCAGGGGGAGCCACAGCAGAGCAGCTGTGTTCTGTGGGTGGGCCCGAATCAATTTTTTTTTTTTTTTTGCATGTAATTTGTCTAAGAAAATGTCCCAAGGAACCCAAACACTATTTTAGGAAAAAGTTCTAATGTACAAAACTTGCTAATTTTTTGGTTGAGATGCCTGACCCCTTTATATACTTTTATATTTACTGAGAAGTGCAGCTTGGACTTTTCTCTGGAGATGAGTGTTGTTGAGCACTGGAGGGGTTCTGGAAGGCTGAAGAAATGGGGGCAATCTGGGGAAGATTGCATCATGATTCACATCTTGCAGGTGAGGCTGATACTTGCCCTCCTTAAATTTTTACAGTTCAGGAATCAACATGGCTGTTCCCAGGCAAAATAAATGAAGACACACAGACCTATTAATCTTCACAGGGCTTTCATTTTCTCCACATAAAAAACAGCCTAGCTGGGCCAAAATTATGGTCTCCTAACCACATCAAGACCTGTGCTTTCCTCGTAAAGGCAGTCTTTAAGAAGGTAGATGACGGTTCTTGATGTGTGTTTTTATGCCTAGCTGCACATTGCAAAATAGCAATTTAAAGCAATAGAGCAGTAATGCCTGTCCTGTGCAGCTTAGCCGTCGAAGGTCATTCGGCACCCTTTAAGGTCATTCCTTCCACATGACACCTTTGGAGAGATGATGATTTCGATTTTCAACACGTTTCCTTTGGGTCTCCCTTTTCCAACTCGGTTTAAAGGCATTGCAACGACACCACTGATAAAACACGCATGCGCACGCACACGTGTCCAGGAGAAAGTCTACGGGTAGTTCTGACCCGCAGTGCACTTCTTTCTTTCCCGGTAGAGATCGCTGGGTGATAATGCAGCAGGAAAACATGAGACCGCGTGAGCCGCGGAGAAGAGCCACGGGGTAATCATTGTTGGCGGGAGGCGGGTACCGCCCAGCAGAAAGAGGGGTTCTCGTCATAAAAGAAACTGTTTTGTAATTACCTGGGGGCTGACAGTTGCGGAACGCCTTCTCTAATGATACCTGATGCATGTCTTAATGCCTTACTCAGGTAGAGAGTGCCCTATACCATCACCTCAGGCACCATAGCTCGCTGCCAAGCTTCCTTTTTAATCGCCGCTGGAGCGGGATATGGGAGGAATATGCCAGGACTCTGTATTTAGGGTTAACCATTAAAAAAGTATTTAAACTCTTGAAATAAGTCTGCATGTATAGGTACAATCATGACTTTTTGGATTATATTTAGGGAAAGGAACTAATGGGGAAGCTTAGATCTTTGAAAAGAATTCTGAGTTCTTCAGAAAAGTGCCCTATAAATTCAAAGCGTAATTATCTGGATCATTGTTGTCATTATTTCCATCTAAACAAGTTTCTAGAGGTGCGGCTGGAAATAAAGTTGCTCTTGAAGCATGTAACCCTCGAGGCAACGAGAAACATGGACCCTGGACAGGAAAGGTGTCCAGTTGCGGGAGACGTCAAGGCTGGCCCACTCATGTTCCAAACACAGGGTGTAGGGCAGTGGTGGCACCCGCCATTTCATTTCCCACAAATCACGTCAGACCCTGCTTTGTCCTGTACTCGTGTCATCTTATTGAATTATCTCTGCGGCTGCTGTGGAGAATAACACCAGAAACTATCTATTAAACTTCAGTTGGCAGGACAGAGAAACAGTTCATGGAGAAAATTTGCATCATTTTACTCAGATGGTACATCTAAATAGAGGGGTGAACATCTCATTCAGAAGGATGTCTGGATAAACCTCCAGGGATGAGGGAGGGCAAGCTGGGCGAGCATGTTCTGGCAATGGAAGGTTGTGGCCATATGGTTTTCTCAGGGAGGTGGCGATCGGCATCAGGGCCCGTTGTTTGAATGTGCAAAATGTGCAGGAAGCACCAGTCGAGCAGGTTTACTCCACACACAAGGGAGAGAACTGGAAATATTTGAGGAGAATTGAGGAGAGAGGAGAGAAGAGCCTGGAGTCTAGTTTCCGCAGGAAGGAAGGAGAGGTCAAAGGAAGAAGAGAAATCTTCCGTGGAGGTTTAGCCGAAGAGGACGTTAGAGGCAAGAAAAACTGAGGGGTTGTAAGTTGTTTGATGTTGGGTGAAAAATAACCTCCTTCATCTTTCTTTTGCAAATATTAGGGAGTCTACATTGCACGCTGTGTGTGTGTGTGCGTGCGCGCGTGTGTGTGTGTGTGTGTGTGTGTGTGTGAATTCCTTAGGACCACTCAGAGAAGTGATGAGTTCTGCATCCAGGTTATCTCAGAAACAGCAGAAACGTGCACGTGTTGATGAACTCCAGAGCAAGAGGATTAGGAAAAAGCTAACCTAAGAGTTTAAACATTTCTTTCAGTTATTGAACAGAAATCATCAAACCAAAGCAACCGTGATTGGGGGGAGGGGGCAGGGGGCACAGCAGGAGAACTCTGATTGTATCTGATAATATCTGGCCTAAGAAAAAAATATCCACGTGCAGTTAAAATGAAGGAGCCTGAAGGGAAGGAAGGAAGAACAAAATTATTTTAATTGTTATTATCGTAATTATTAATAATTATATTTAAACAGAGTAATGGCGAATCTTTCCACATTGTTTAACTACTCCAGTTGGGTCACTGTTTTATTTTTAAACTTTTGATTATCTGAATCCTTGATGTATCTGAACCCAGAATGCCCCTTTTATTTCTCTAGGGATTTGATGTTCAAGTCGAAATAACAAGCTTGTCGCTGTCATGATATGCCAAATCAAACAAAATGAGACGAGATCAAAAAAGTGATAGCCAAGCAGGCTATGTGGAGATGTTTATTGAGTTGCATCGTATTCTGGTTTTTTGCTGATGTTATTTCCTCTGTTTGTCTTTGAAAACTAGGGGAACCTCTCCGCTCATCCTATTTTGAGGCAGCCTGTGGGTCATTAGTCTTTTTTTTTTCTCAGTTTCAGGTGTACAATATTATGATTAGACATTTATATACCTTATGAAGTGATCACCCTGGTAAGTCTAGAACTCATCTAACATCTAAAAAGTACCTTCTAGATAATTGACTTTCCAGTCCGTGCCGGACCCATAGCTGTGTGCTGGTAGTCTAAAACTGAGATGTAGCTTCTGCTTAAACTCTTGAGGTGTTCACAAGGCTTATAATGACATTTCCCGAATTGCTTTAATTAGTAAAACATTTCACATGAGCAACAGGGTGTTCACTGGATTTTTTTCTGTGGTCTCCAGAGGCCCGAAGTTGGAGAATAAAACATTGTGAATCAAGGAGCTAGACTGACAAGGGGGTGATCCTTAGCATTGGCTGTCACCACTCACAGGGACATATAAAAAGTCGAGGTCGAAAAGCTTTAGGGGTGACATTTCATTGTAGAGCACTTTCCTGAGTGTCGCTGGGATGGGTAAGAAGAATTAAGTACTTTCTCCCCACTCTAAGTGAGAAGGCTTCAGGGAGGGATCAGGTTAAGACTGACTTGTGTGTCGGTTAAGCTGTTGATGTTTGAAGACGGGTTACTTGAATTATTTTTATATAGTTTAACGGTGAGGGGCTATAATGGGAACTGTCCCTTCCTGGTGGCAGAGGGAAGAGAATCTCTGGGAATGAGCTGCACCTGCTCCAGCTATGTCCTTCCCAGCATCTAGATTTGAATCCCATTAAAGGGAACTGACTGTAGGTCAGCTTCAAGGGGTCTTACCTGAAAGAATTGACCATAGGAGTCATAAGCAGCCAGCTGGAGAAGTGGCCTTGCTCAAGTCGAGCGACCTGCATTGGGGACCCTCCGTAGAAATAGAGCTTCAGGAAGTTTGCAGAAACACCAGTGCCCTGGGTGCACTGTCACCCAAAGTGTCCTGACAGTAACTACTAACCTCATGCAACTGAGCCATTTCCTCCTCACCCTCTCTCACCCCCTGGGTCTGACCCTGGAGCCACCAAGAGCAGCTTGTGAGTGAGGGAAAGCGGTAGTGCTGGGAGGAGAGAGGAGGCCAGTTACTCACACGCCTCAGGATTCCAGCCCAGATTATAGAGGAAGGGAGGGAAGAGAGACGCTTCAAATAGGACAGGATTCAGAATTTTTATGTTTTTGACTGGGGCTTTAAAAACTATTCAAATGAGATTGTTCTTTTGACTAAATGGGATGGGGAGGCTGGCCCTGAATGCCGTCAGTGCTGGGAAAGAGGAAAGCCCTAAAGCGTTTGAGGGGAAAATTTTTTCCCTCCCTCCCTCCTCCTTTTCCTTCCTTCTTTCCCTCCCTTCTTGCTTGCTTGCTTTCTAGCTGATTCAGTAAATTAATTATACTGAAACCGATAGTCATCTGGTTTACTTTCACTTCGACTTTGGTTTTGTTCTTGTCTCTGCAGATATACACAGAAAAGTATTAATTTAACATATTCAAAGTTTTAAAAATAGCATTGGTCGGTCCCCTGAAATCTTTTATTAAAGGTTCCAAACTCCCTAATTCTCTAGCCATTTTCATACACCTGTGTTTACATCCTCTGCCAGGCTGCTTGCCCTCTTCTCTCATTATTCTAGATTAAGATCATTTTTCTTAAAACCTTAAAGGCTTGTCTTTCACATGTCCTCTGAGGCTAGGGAGGCTTGTCCTCTCGCCGATCCTGTCATACCGCACTGTACAGTTAGTTATCATAAAACTCAGTAGCATCAGGACCAGGAAGAGTTAGCTTAATAGTTAGGAGAAAGCACATAGTAAAAATAAGTTAATGGTTTTTCAATAAATTACTGGTAAAGATGAAATTTAAATCAGGTATATGTAAAAAAATAAGGCCACTCTTCCACTTAGGTGGAACGATGAAGTGGGCACCAATATATGATTTGAAGATTTCACAGTATGCAGAAAGTGGTTTTGTTATATCGATGCCAAAAATGCTAGTGGTTCTAATCAGGTGTTTGCCGTTGACCAGATGTACGCCATCGGGAAAGCCCCCCGCATTCCAGGATACATTTTTCCAGAAGTAGCTGAATGTGACTGAATTAAATTCCTCAAACATTTATGATGTGAGTACTAAATATAATACCATATCATAAGCTGTGATTTCTGCCTGAAAGGAATTCAGTTAGAAATAAGCAAATGTCCAATTAACATCGGCACCGAAAAGATTGGCATAACACAAAAGAATGTAAACACCACGAAGGTACCTACTGACCCTCAACGAAATACCTGTTGAACAGCTGTCTGCGATGAGACCCAAGGAAGAAGGATTCATGTTTCTTCCCATTCCATAGTCCGTTGAGTTTTGTTCTGATTCCCATTTTGAAAGAGTATCTTCCCTTTGCGTAGTAGTATTTATAAATGTGAATATTCCTCAGGTATGACTTACTAGATATAAAATACCTTCTTGTAAATGAATTTAGGTCATTTTCACGTTGACTGTCATTTTAGTACCAGATTGCTGGAGAATAGGAGGCATCTTGCCGGCAAGAGAGGGCAGACAGGAAGAGGGAGAAAAATGATGCTTAGGAAAGGTGTTTGTGGACAGACAACAGTGAAAATTATTGTTTCTTCCTATGAAATTTCCTAGGATTGTCCATTTAGTCCCACATAAGCGAACCCCGAATTGCTTGAAATACTTGTTCCTCGAACACTGTATGTGCTTTGAAATTCCATTCGAAGACACAAAGTTTGGGATAATGGAGCTGGAGCTGAGATTAAAGTCGAACAGCTTTAATTCATAAAATGGAAACTAAATAGAGACTGTTAGTAACAGATTCTGCGGGAGAATGGCACATCAAAGAGCCAGAGGTTGGAGCGGGGGGAAATAAGGAAGTGAGAGAATGTCCTAGCTGGTTTTTCCCCAAGAAGATTTTGTAATTCTAACCGTGTATGTATCACAGGAAGTCGCTGATGCTGGTCTGACTTGCAAAAAGCACTAAGCAGGGAATAATATGACTTGATGTCATTGAGTAAAGTCTACATTAGGGAATCAGTTTAAATCAAGTGTGTGCCAGTGCAGGGGTGAGAGAGGCAGAGGTGTTACTGAACATGTATGCAAATTTTGTCATAGTACATAGTAGCTTTTTGACTAAGTAAGGTAGTTTGGACATATGCAATTATATTACAAGCTCAAATGGAGTTACATATTGGCAGGAAAAATACAAGATGTTATCTGACGGAATTTAGAAAAGATAAAATAACTACTGTCATTACTCTCTGTCAAGTAGAGTTCACATAGCTCTTGGCACTGAGTAGAGAAAGTTTTGATCAATGGGACCATGAGCTGTACCGTGGGCGGTAGTGCATATTATAAGTGCGCGATCACGTACATGCCACAACTCACGAATGGTTACAAACACAGTCATTTAATCTTAGCTTTGATATGTGCTGCTAATAATTTTCTCATAAGAAAATCCTACGAAAGTTAGTTTTCTTCATGAGTCATATGAAATAAAACCACTTTTTGCTCTTTACCTTTTATTATTTTAAATGTATTTAATAATTCTTAGGACAATTATTCATTTTCTTGATTCCTCCCATTCTTTAAATTTTACCTGCACTTTTTGCTCTTTTATGCTTGTTTTTGGCAATTTTTTTCTCATTTGAATTTCGCCTACAAGTCAGTAAGGGAAATTAACCAAATTTATTATTTATTTAACAAAATTCATTTAGAGGGGTGGCTATTTAGTCTACAGGCCAATTTTAGTCTTTGGCATGATTTATTGATTTCGGTTAGTGTGCTTTTAGGTTTATTACTCATGATCACACTAGATATTTATGAACCAGTAATTCTGCATGACTTTTTAATAAAGATCATCTGGTTTCACCCATTGAGGAAGCAACAGAGAAGGCAGACACTCCTATACTTTGGGCAATGTATGTTTTTTCTGTTAACCTTTGAGCATGAACTTTCTGATCACAGATGGGGTTGGTATGCCTCTGCTTTCACAGAAGTATTATTAAACTACTCTTACAATTGTGGATGTCAATATTGAACTATTTCAGCTTCAGTTTTGACTGAGGTCCTAATGTAATAAGTGCCAACTGTACCCACGTTCCATAAAAGAGATGCTAGACCACCTGTGTGGGACTTTGCAGAAAGTGGGTGTCGGGTGGGAGGAGGTGTTTTCCTCTCACTTCAGATGCAGTGAGAGGAGTTCTAAAGAAACCATTTGGAGAGCTTGAGGGACACTGAGTATTAGTGCTTGACTCGGGCTTGAGAAATCTGAAAGGTCAGTGTCAGCTTGAAGACACTGCCCCAGTGACAGTGGGGCACAGGGCTACCACTGGCATGGTTGGTATGTGTTATGGGTTAAATTGCTCCCCTTCCAAAAGCTGTGTTGAAGACCCAACTCTCAATACTTGTGAGTGTAACCTAACTTGCAAAGAGGGTCTTTGTAGACGTAATCAAGTTTAAGGTAAGGTAATGCTGAATGAGGGTGGGCCCTAACTCCATAAGTGTCTTTAAAAGAGGAAGAGAAGAGATTGAGACACACAGAACATGGCCACGTGGTGACAGAGGCAGAGATTGGAGTGATGTACCTAAAGGCCAAGGAATGTGAAGATTTACTGGCAAATGCCAGGAGGTGGAGGAGGCCAGGAATGATTCTCCCCTACGAGATTCCGCGGGAGCATGGCCAACACCTGCATTTGGGACTGCTGGTCTCCAGAATTGCAAGATAGCAAATTTCTATTGCTTTGACCCGCTCTGTTTGTCGTCCTTTGTTACAGCATCCCTGTGAAACCAGTTCAGCGTGTGACTGCCAAGTTTAGGCAGTTTCCCATGGACAGATCGTGTGCCATAAGAGAGGAAAAGTGATGGAGACTCATTTTAGATTTTGTCCAAGTGGACTGCTTGACAGGGCAAGGACAGCTCAGCAGAAAGCTATTGGAAGTCGACAGCCAGATGCTTTGGGGCTTAGAGAAGAGTTCTGAGTAGTCCCCCATGGAGGACCGGCACTGAGAACTGCTCATGAAAGATTTCTGTGATGAGGGTCTTCCAGAAACCCGTGAATGCTCCCGAAGGGGAAAGGTCTGCTCTGAACCCCAACATAGCCACATCAGAGCCTGTTACGAAAGAGCTTTCCTGCCCTTTCCCCTAGCCGACCTCCTCTGTTTAGATCCTAGAGATGTAACAGATTCACAGTAGCAAGCTGAAGGGGAGAAATACTGAAATTCAAAGAGAAGGAAAAGGGAAGATCTTCATTCTAGCTGCTTCTACCTTAGGTGGTCAGTATGAGTCAGGGGAGAAGCATTAGCACTGAAGTGAAAACAGAGTTGGTATTAAACTAGCCAAACCGTAGTCATTAATGTCCCAGAATGGACTGGAGGCTGAAGAAGACTTCTTAATGATGTGAGCGTTATCAAAAATCATGAGAACTTCCCTAGATGCCATACAAGCCAGGCAGTGGGAGGGGAATTAAGTGGCAGTAATCACCTTTAAATATGTGATTTAAGTACACGCAAGCAGATTTGGGAAAAAAGTAGCGTTTTCCATTCCACCCTGTGAGTCTTGGTGACTCAATGTATTAGAAACTTTAAACACTATAGGAAAAACTTTTTTCAGACTTGTTTTTAATTTATTCTCACAAGAGGCCTATGAGAAAAGTGGTTCAGGTATTAGTGATAAATAACTAAGAGACATGGACAGACTGACATGGAAGTGGTCTTCCTCTCTTACTGATTTCAGTGACAGTTATTATAGATATTTTTCTCTATATATTAGTTAGCACAAGATTTTTGAAAATATTGATTTTTTGTTTTTTTTTTGTTTTTACTAGAAATTCCAATAATCATACTGGACCAAAGAAGGAAAAAACAAACAAACAAACAAAAAAACACTTCTAGAAAATATACAATGTCTTTAGATTGAAGGGTTTTTACTCTCTGGTTGAAGGTTCTCTTTTTGACCACTTTCTAAGACTAGAGTTGTATGTTTTAATTGTTAATTTTTGCTGTCATCTCGAGTGAGTGGGCTACCAACTATCACAGTCTTACCGAATGCAATCAGTATTTTTTACATCACATTTTATCAGTTTCATTAACATAAACTGTACACATATAAAATGTACAGTTCGATGTCTTGACATGTATTCACCTTTGAAGCCATCACCACGATAAAGATAATGAACATATTCATCAATTTCCAAAAATTTCTTAATGTCCCATTGTAACCCTTTCGTACCATTTTTTTTCGTGGGATGATTTTTATTTCAGTTTCAACTTCTTTAGTACACATAAGGCTATTCAAGCAATTTCTTCTTGAATCAGTGTTAGCAGTTTATGTCTTTCAAGAAATTTGTCCATTTTATCTGTTATCAAATATATTACCATAAAGTTTTTCATATTTCCTTACGATTCTTTGAGTATCTGTAAATCTGTAACGATACCATCTCATTTTTGCTGTTGATAATTGGCCTTTTCCCCTCCCCCGCATCAGTATGGCTAGTGGTTTATAGATTTTATTAATCTTCTAAAATAGCCAGATTTTGGTTTCAGCGTTTGATTTCCTCTATTGTTTTTCTGATTTCTATTTCATTGATTTCCACTCTGATCTTTGTTATTTTCTTTTTACTGATTACTTCAGATTTAATTTTTCCCCTTTTTCTTCAGGTGACTACTGAGACTTTTTTTTTTTTTTTTAATATAGGCATCTTTGTGCTATAAATTCCACTCATATGATGTTCAGCTGCATCACATAAATTTTGATACGTGTATTTCCATTTAGTTCAAAATACTTTCCGATTGCACTTTTGATTTCTTCTTTGATCCATGGGTTATTTAGGAGAGTGTTCTTCTGGTTTCCAAATATTTAGAGATTTTTCAGAGATTTTTCTGTTGTTGGTTTCTAATTTAATTCCATTGTGGTTAGAGAAGATGCTTTATGTGACTTGAACTCTTTTTAGCCTGTCCCCACTTTTCTCTCCGTACTCTGTGGTTGGGAAACTTTAGGGAATAAGCTGGGGTATTATCTTATTTATTTCTCGTTTTGCAGGGATCACTGTCAGTTGTTGTGAAAGGAAGTGAAACTTTTTCTCTGTCCTCTTAGGGTCTCCAACTGGTCCTGAGAATTCAGTTACCAGAAGACAAATCAACGGGAGAAAAGCTTACACGTTCTATTTTTACACGTACTTGTGAGCCATCAGTAAGAAAATGAAGACCTAAGAAGTGGTTAGGCCTGTGGAAAAGTAACTAATATATATGGGGAGACTAAGAGAAGGTTAGGGTTATTTTAACAAAGTTTGTTTGTACAGATTTCTCTTGGCCTTGAACCCCCACCCCAGTCCCCATCTCTCACGATAAGAATGTTTTTTTCCTCCTGGTATAGGGAGGAAATCTTTCCCTTGGAATTTTTATCTCCTGTTTTTAGAAAAAGGGAAGTCAGCATGCCCTTTTTCATTAGCTGTTTTTCAAACGCCTTTAGCTCAAAATAGTCCGTATGC
Organism: Pteropus vampyrus; assembly: GCF_000151845.1. Classification (NCBI taxonomy): domain Eukaryota; kingdom Metazoa; phylum Chordata; class Mammalia; order Chiroptera; family Pteropodidae; genus Pteropus; species Pteropus vampyrus. The sequence continues at coordinate 86,921 of NW_011889024.1, read as the reverse complement.
CAAACCAGAATATTTTGGGGTAGTGTGCTTTGACTCCCCCCCTTAGTTCAGACCCCCTGATGTCTACAAACCCTGTTTTTTTATATATAACTTTTTTATATAGTCTGTCCAGATTTTCAGTTGTTTCAGACAGGAAGGTAAATATGGTCCCTGTTACTCTATCTTATTTAGAAGTACAAGTTTACATTTAAGTTAAATATTCTTTTTATGTGCTTTCATCGAGGCTGGCGTATCTGGGTTCTTGATTTAGCTCTGTCTCTATAAACAAAACAGTGACAAAGTAACAAAGAATTTATAGAAAGCAGGCAAAATATGTCCTTGGGTATTGTCTTCCAGGAAGAATCTAGAGTTTAGAAAAAAGATAGTGGGATTTACCAAGTATATACAGTTAGACCATATATATATATATTTTAATGGCTAATCAGATTTCTAAGGTCGCCGTGAGTATAACACTGTATTTGACTATGAAAATATAGTAGATAACAGGTAAGCTCAAGCTGTGACATAGGAAACATAGGGTTCTGGTTTCTGTGCTGCCACTGTGAGATATTGGCAAGTGACAACTTATCTAAGCATCATTGATAAGAATAGTATGTTGGATTGGAAATAGGTGTCTGGACAACATTAACAGAGATCTAATAAATTCGAGCTGAGGCCGTAAAATCTCTATTTTTATAAAGCTCTATACAGGTTATAGTGATGGAAAACTAGTTTCGGGAACCACCGGTCTAGCCAATCTCTTAAATCCCTTTTTATCCTTAGTCATATATATATTTAACTTTAGTCATGATAATAGTAGCTACTCCTTGGTGAACACTTAATATGCAGTGCCTTGGGTAGCTTACATACATATATCCTCAACTCAAACATTGTCTCACAGTGGATCTTATTATCTTCACTTTCTAAAAGTTGACATTTCTTTCAGTAATTTTCCCAAGCCTACATTTGAAGTCTA
>NW_011889024.1:64176-85226 GCF_000151845.1 Pteropus vampyrus | reverse complement strand
TTTTTTTTTTTTTTTCGCTTTTACCCTGGCCAGATTTTTTTAAGTATTTGCAATCTTTACGTGTAGAGTGCTTTCAGTATTTGGGGGGAATGCTTTGGATGTAGGTCACTGATTTAAATTCTACCCATTCCCTCCCTTTCCTACCCAATTGCCTTTGTCTTCTGTCTCTCTCTATTTAATTGGAGCTTTTCTCAAACTTGAACTGATCTGAATGAAGTTACAAAGTGAAATTAACCAATTCCCTTGAAAGAAGTGGGGGTAGCTGATACTTTAGAAAGCTTGTTAATTTCTCTTTTCACACTGCCTCCCTGCCTGCTCTCAGGCCTCACTGGGAACCCCTGGAGGAGGGAAATTAACAAGCCCCCTGAAGCTGAACCACTACAGCCTTTCAAGGGAATTGGTTAATTTCACTTTGCTGCTCCATTTGGAGCTGCTGGAGGTACGGGTCTTGAGGGAAATAATAGGACCTAGTGCTTGAAATCCCTTTACGTTTTAAAAGAAAATTCTGCTAAGTTCGCTTATCAAACTCAAAAATGGTGTTCGCCATATGCCTGTGGTCCTGCTTTACACACCGGCACAAACTATTTGTATTTTTCCTTCAATTTCCATTTCTTAAGCCAGGTCGAGATGATTTGCCAAATTCTTTTTGATTCCTAATACTTGTGGAATAGATTTCTTTTCTCAATATTCAATGATTACCTTTATCAGTAATCAATAAATAGCTAACATAGTTATGTTTTCTAGTATAGTTCTGTCTAGAGCGCCCTTTCTTCCTTTCCCGTTTGAGAATCTAAAATCCTTTCTTTGGTCCCAATTTAGGAAACTCAGTCATGGCCTCTTGTGGCAGAACGGTTCTCCATCAGGCCCGTTTTCAGGCTTCGCCCAGAGGGCATTATAGAAAGGAATCAGATGGCCCCAGGTAGCTCTTAAAGAGCTCTCATCCCTGATTCTCTGAACACTTCTGAAACATTTGCAAACTCTTAAATTCACATCCCACTCCTTCCCCAGGTTAATATAGTCAACGAATGTTAACAGTTTTAAAGTATACTCTTGGGGCAGCCCATCATTAATCTCTTTACTTCCTGCATCTTAACCAGTGAGTTCTTCTCAGGTCTTCTCGAAGGTGTTTTAACGATGGAGCTTCATCGTGACTAAATTTCCTTAGTTCCCACTTGTGGAGAAGTTTCATAAAAATCTTGCTCGGAGTCTCAGATAAATTGCTTTTTGTCTTTCTATGTATGACCCTTCAGTTAGTTGCAGAATAATGACAGCAAACTTGAGATGGGCTTGCAACAGTTGACATTCAAAAACGTCACGACATTTAAAGTAACTTGTATTACCTGCAGGCATTTCTGACAACCAGGGGTCGATGCTTCTTTTTGATATTAATTTACACGCGTTCCTGTGGATCATCATTTGCTGATGAGTGCTATTGTGTCGGGAATGTATTAAAAAATATCCTTTTTGAAAATCACAGAACACTCTAGTTTTGACATCAGACAAGTGAATCTGTTCTCACTTTCCCAACATCTTATCTTGGCTTGTACAAATCCTGCAGGTTTATGATGCATCACAGGATCCTTCATGACTTCCCCTCGTTCTTCAACATAAAGCTGCCACTTACACTAAAACAAGCCTGATAAGATTGTCTTATGGACCCAATTCATTTAAACAGAACACTGCTGCAGACATTAATGTCCTTTTGCTGTAGGTCTTCTCTGCCCGAGTTAGAGTATTATGCTCAAGTTAGAAGGATGAGGTAGAGATGTGCGATACCCACAAAAACACCATTTACTCCCAAAGGGTTAGAGCCTTAAATATCAAGATGTTCATTCTAATGCGAATGGAAGAAAAATGCTGTTTTTGCACTTTCTCAGATGAGGCCATAGTCTTCAACCGTCTACTATACTGTCCTGAGTAAGTGGACAATGAGAAGGATAATAAGCCATGGTTCATTGTAGATGTTAGCCCACATCCAAATACCCGAATGACCTTCTCTCAAAGCTGTTTTAAATAAATGGTGTATAAAATACTTACCTAGAGAGTCATAAATGGCCAAGGTAATATTTGAGGCCTGTGGGAGGTACTCATTTCAAAAATGCCATGCTCTGTCACCTCTAATGATCTTGGGCTCTTCGTTTAGCTGAGAGTTGGCTTTTTAATGAACAAATGCCCTAACCAGTCCAGATGGCCTTCTTATTATGGCCATATATTTTGGAGGTGAGATAGAGAGGAAACTGATATAAGAAGGTGGAAGAGCAGCAAAAGAACCTCTAGGAGGTGGAGGGCATCGTTGTCCCCATCAAGGTGATGATACATTTGGTGGGCTGAAGGTGTTTGCGATAGTGACTGCCAGCTGAAGAATTAAGCCTGACATTTTGTACCCCTAAACTTTGAGGAGAGCAGATTTATCTGAGTGTTTCTTTGGCTACAAATCTGAGCTCGTGAGCACAAAGTCCAGCCGATAATCAGTGTATGTGTCCATTCTCGTGATTCGGACGTCCCCTGAAGTTATGAAACAACGTTGGGGACGTCTGAGGCAGTCCAGGAAGTGCTGGAGCAAGTGAATGGCTCCTAGACTTTTTGGGATGTCTTGGATTCCTATAGCTAGGGAAGGAAGGGGAAAGAATCTATAAATCATTTGTCAGTTTCCACTGGTTATGTTGGTCCAGAACTGTCCCAACAGAGGTAGTCCTGGTGGGTGGAGTTAAAGACAACCCTTTGTCTTCCCAAGAGTGACTCACTGCTTCAGAAACTCTCGGAGTCTACTGAGATCTTGGTAAGAGTTAAATACAAATAGTGCGGTCGCATCAGGGGCTTTTAAGTCAGATAACAAGAGGGACTGGACGTCCACTGTCATGACCTCTGTTTCAACTGGCTTGAGTCATAGAGCAAAAGGACATTCCGTTCTCTGTGACGATGGATTATGACTCCTAAACAGCTCCACCCCTCATGGAAGCATCTCTTCTTTAGACTGAAACAACATTGGGAACTAAGGGCCCTAGCTTATGTTAGCAATTTTAAGCGCACTTGAAAAATTATATTTGGTATATCTTTGGACTTTGAATGTAGCTAGATACCACCTTAAAACACATCGTGCCAAATGACATGAGCCTAATCACATCTGGAAAAATCAGTGGCTTTTTATCATCAAACAAAGACATTCGCTAGATAGGGATGCCAGACTAACCATGGCACAAATGGCGTGTGATAATTAATATAATAAAATTCCATGTGACTTACTTGTCACCTAGGTACGGAGTAAATCTGAATGTATATTTACAGCATATTAATTGTTTCAGCATTACACTCATTTCTAGCATCTTTTAGAATTCTGATTTTTACAATTTTGTATAATGTTTTTGTTTACAAGACCAGAAGTTAAAGAAAGTTAGCTTACGGGAATTCCTTTCTATGTGTAGGACTCCGGATCCAAATGGTATTTACTAAGAAAGTTATATATCTAGTTCAGAATCCTGCCATTTTGTTGATTTATAGAAAGAAGTGAGTAGATAGTAAATGGTTTAGCCATTCACTTTATTTTTCATCCCGATTTGTGTTTGTAACCTATGCTGTCGGGAAGATGAAATCAGGGGTCTGGCAAAGGTATTGGTCAGGGCATGTTTAATTCAGAGGAGGTGAGAAAGGAAGAGTTAAAGGAATTTTTTTGTATGCTGAATGGGGCTTTTCTGCCGAACAACACTCCATTGTCTGGGAGCAACAGCTCTTGAATATTAAAACAGGACCATTTTGTCTTGTTCTGTTGCCATGGAAGATGAGAAGGTGAATTTGGAAAAGCAAACAGGAAAAGCCCTGAAGAAATTAGATTGTGTATATGAAGGCAGTTTGCCCAGTGGTATTCTTTTTTTGCCCAAAGTGTGTATGTGTGTGTGTTTGTGTGCACACATGTGTGTATGTGTGCATGTGTGCGCGTGTGTGTGCGTGTGTGTGTGGGAGAGGAACAGGGCACATAGCCCTCCTTGCAGTGTTTCGAAGACAGATGAGAGCTGTCATTGTTGCCCTTGAGCCACTGCAGCCTGGGAGCTATGACAGGGTGAGACTCCTATGTAAGTGGCGTATACACTGAGTCTGTCCTTCCATTGAGTATTGCCAGGTACATTTACTGTACCACCTTAGGGGAAGTGCAAGTTTTTTTTTTTTGTTTGTTTGTTTTGGTTTTGTATTTATGTGGCCATACCTAGCATTATTTTGTCCGAGGGAAGAAAACGAAAACAGATCTTTTATCTCCTTGGATCAGAAATCTTTCTCTGTGTTGTGCTCCAATAAAAAATAAGTTCAAGATCTCAGTAGTTTAGAAAAACGACAGTTGATTTCTCAATCTGTCTGTGTAGATTCTAGGAAATCTGTGGCTGTTCATCACGTATCATCTTTTTATTTTTTTAATTAAATTTTTAAAAATTTTTAATTTTTCAATTAGGGTTAATATTCAGTATTATTTTACATTAGTTTCAGGTGCACAGCATAGTGATCAGACATTTATATAACTTACAACGTGATCTCTCTGATAAGCCCAGTGCCCATCTGGCACCACATATTCATCGCATCTCTTCTTCATTTATGATCCAGACTAAAGGGAAAGGCCTTATTTCAGTCTCGCGATGGGAGAAGGAGCAACAGCAGAACCATGTCGTGGCACTTGAGTCATCTGCCTTGGTGATGCGTATATTACTTACATCGCATTGGCCCTGGTAAGTCACATGGTCAAGCGTGCCGTAAGCGAGGTGGTGGTGGAGTACGCCTTTCCCAAGAGAAGCACTGCAAGTCACATGGCAAACTGGGAGACCTCTATCCTCTTTTATAAGGGGAATGGAAGGGAGTAATCGAGTTGAGTAATGCCATTTCCATCGCTCCTGGTCTGTTTTTGAAAGCTCGTGGAAGTGATATGTGACACTTTTGAGGCTGTGAATCTTCCTTCTTAGGACCAGGAGAGAAATCGGAAATCAGGGTGCTGTCAGGGTTGGTTCCTTCGAAAGGCTGTGAAGAAAAGATCTGTTCCTCTCCCCTTGGCCTGTAGATGGCGAATCCCTTATCTTCACGTAACTCTTGGGTCAATTCCATACAATTTCACAGGGCCAGGTACCGTGAGTTATTATAAAGATGAGGAAAAGAGGTTTGGCTTTTAGAAGATCAATATCTAGTAACCCACAGTTCTTTCCATATCTCATTGTAAGGGCATACCATGATCTTTTAAAATTGAGTTGCTTGCATAAAAGATCTGGAATAATGCCTACATTTTAAAGCCAGCTGGCATTTCATTATAGAGTGCGTCTGTGTTCACGGGTGGGAGGAAGGGAGGGGCACCACTGCCAAGAGACCAGCTAAGGCCTTCTGACTCTTGGCTCCGTGCGATTTCCCACCACCCACATTCCCTCTCACCTGGGTAGATTTTGGAGTTCCTCCTCTGATGCGTGACCTTTCCTGAGTCTGAGCATTCACACACACTTTTTTTTCCCCTCTAGATTCCTGTTTTCCCTTTTTTTTTTTTTTTCACTTGCAAGCTCCTACTGACCCTTTAGGTCTAAACTCAGAGCCACTTCCATTTCCAGGTCCTTCCTGACCATCAAAATTGTGGTCAGGTGCCCATCTGATCGACCTCCTCGGTAATCTATATTTCACCTATCCAAACACCAATACTTCAGCAATCGGCTGTCTACTTAGACGTTTTTACCACTAACCTGAAAATTCTCTGAAGATGGTAGGAATACCTACCATATTTTGTTACTTTTGTATTTCCAGTGTCTACCACAGACTCTGGGCACATTACAGTCTACCGAAATGTATTTTGGTGACTTAGGAATTAGTACATGAGCAGGTGATGGTGAGGTTAATTTGTACTTATTTTAATAACCCACAGTGGACTTGCATTTAGAGGCACACATTCATTTCCAAGGAGCTATATCAGAATATTCAGTGCTGTTTTTTGTGATAATATTTGATATCAAAAATGACACTAAAATTGATGTTGGTGTTTGTATAGATATTTTTAAACATTAAGCACATAACACAGAAAAATATTGCTACAAGTTATGAAATTAAGTAGTTGACCAAAGTAAGCTGTGACAACTCTAGTTTTTGTTCAGGGGTAACGATGTAAAACCAGGGCTGCCAAATCTACTTCAACTCATCTACCTTCTAGAACTATAAAATAATAATTTACAAGTGACCTTAAAAATCCCTTATCTAACTTCTAAACAATATAAGAATTCCTGTAATAATATCTGTGGAAAGTGGCCCTCTAGCCACTATTTTAATTCTTTAGAATTATCTTATCACCATACGATCATTCTAAAACTCCAAATAGAAATAAATGTGATATTAACACCTACCTTACCTGAGGTTCTAATCTGTGCTGGATGTTGAATACACATCATCTCATTTAGTTTTCACAGCGACCACATGATGTAGGTGTTACTACCTCCATTTTACTACAGGGTAATAACCAACACAGAGAGAAATTGACAAACACTTCCAAGGTCCACAGCTAACAATTACTTGTGATGACATTTTGCATTCTTGCCTCAGTGACTGTAGGATCCAAAGCCTTTCTTCAAGGACAGTATACAGCTTCTCAGAGAATGCATTTCCTTCTATTTAATTAAAAATTTTATTTCCCTTCATATAATTTTTATTTTTTTAGAGCAATCCAGAAAAATCTCACATCCCTCTTTTTCAGCCCTGTCCTTCAGAAATTTGAAAATAGATATTTATATACCACCTAACACTTTTCCTACTAAACTGAGACATCTGTTTTGAATTGAACATTTTCCTCCAAAATTTATGTATTAAAGTCCTAACCCTCAGTACCTCAGAATGTGACCTTAACTGATGATAGGTGTTTATAGAAGTAATCAAGTTAAAGTGGACATCAATTTGATATAACCGATGTCCTTATATAAAGAAGAATTTGGACACAGAAGCGTACATAGAGGGAAGGTGATGTGAAGATAAGGGATTCGCCATCCACAAGCCAAGGGGAGAGGAACAGATCTTTTCTTCACAGCCTTTCGAAAGAACCAACCCTGACAGCACCCTGATTTCCGATATCTAGCTTCCGAAACTGTGAGATAAGACGTTTCGGTTGTTTCCACCACCCAGTTTGCGGAGACACCTCGTTGTGGCCCCCTAGCCGGGGAACACAGCCTCCATACATCCTGCAGCCATGCCACTGTTACCTGTGGCCGGGGAGCAGTCAATGCAGCAACATCCCACTTGAAATTCAATGCCAAAAGTAAGCAGTTTATTTCAGATGTGATCGGACAAGTGAACAGAAGAGAGGAATGGTTAGTTTAATTTTTTCTTTTCTTCTAGTTACCATTCCTCGATGAACACGATCTCAATTGCATTGTATTTTAACAGCTAAAACTGTTGACTCAGAGTGAGGGTCTGTTTTTCAGACTCACAAACGGTGCTTTCAAAGCTTTGAGGAAGGGAATCTGTCTTCACAAAGTTAGCGGCTAATTCATCATAGACACAAGGCTTGAGAAAAAAATTCCAACTCTTCTCCATCTTTTTGATGATGCAGAAATGGAAAGATATCTTTTGTAATCTGTTTTATCTCAGATCACTAAACTGAGGATGATCTAAATAACAACGTGTTCGTAAATAACAATAAAACATTTCAGAATAAAGGAAGACATTTTTGTGAAAGGAGTGGCTGGTGAGCAAAATTATCTGTCACAATTACACCAGGTCTCTCTCAGGAAACATATTAACAGTAGCATTGCTAATTTAATATGTGTTCAGTAGTATTAGATTGAAAATTGAGCAGGTGTTCTTAAGGAAGTATTATCTTTCCAAGCAAATGATCACTGTTGAGAAGGAATGTATAAATCATGATATTGACCTTTTCTTTGTTGGTAATGTACCTTGAATTATTTTCATAAGGGCAGTAATACTTTTTTTTTTCTCTAATCTGCCCACATTGTTTACACAACCACAAGTATATGTTGCACAATTTTTATATCTATCTCTTGGTTCACCAGCACAGAGATAGCATAACACTTTCAGCAACGTTTTTTTTTTTTTTCTCTTGCGAAACTAGGTAACTTACATGAATATCAAGCGTGTGACTTTGAATTAGTGGTCCAAATGAGCTAATGGGTCGGATTTCAAAAACATTCCATATAGAAACATTCATGGAACACAGGCCCTGTTTTCACAAGCATATTCACGTAACCACACAGAGACAAAGTGCGGCATATTTTATACAAATTTGAAATAATGTGACAAGGCATGCTAAGAAAGCCTCACTTATGGGCACGAACTGAAGTCGATCTAAGCTTCTACATTTTCACATTTTCAAGGATTGCATTATCTGAGAGCCATTGTTTGAAAGGACATTTGAAAGAATCGTAAACTGCATTGATGCCGTTGTCACAGTGATGCCATCTTAGCCCTTGCACAGCTCCCTTGCCATCCCGTCTGTCCTCTGCGAGCCACACAGTTGGTGATACATCAGTGTTCCTGTACTTTCCCGAGTGATTTGGGGGGACTTTCGTGCTGTTGTTTTAACATTCACTACGACCCTTTAAGAGTTCTTTTACGTCTTATAATGATGCCATTCTAGTATTTACTAAATAGTAAAACTTGTGCTAACACTGAAATACTGTCTTGAACATCAGTAGCGTTGGACAGGAAATTAGATGTAAAATACGAAGCATGAAGAACTTTGTGGCAGGTGGCTCTCTACAATGGCCTCCAGGGAGCCCACCTTCTCATATTCGTAGCCTTGTGTCATCTCCTCCCTTGAATGTGGGCCGGACCTAGCTACTGCCTTTGATTGATAGAATAGAGCAAAAGAGATAAGATGTCACTTCCAAAATCGTTAGGGAAGACTGCAGTCTTGCTGGAGTGCGCGCCCTTCCTCCCTCCTTCCCTCCCTCCCCTCGCCCCCCTCCCTCTTCTCTCCTCTCTTTCCTCATCTCCCTCTCCAGCTCTTTTTGCTTGCCTATTTTGTTGAAGCAAGCTGCCATGTCAGGAGCTACCCTACCCGACGGAGGGGCCCATGTAGCAAGGAACTGAGAACAGACTCTGGGCAAAAGCCAATGAGGCAGCGAGGCCCTCAGTCCGACACCTTACACAGAACTCATCCTGCCCACGGCCACATTCCAGCTGAGGGTGGGAGCAGGTCCTTCCCAGCTGAGCCTTGAGAGGACTGCAGTTCCTCCTGACACCTTGACCTTGAGAGACCCTGAGGCAGAGGCCCCGCTGCTAAGCCACGCCCGGGTTCCTGACAAACAGAAACTTGAGATAATAAGTATTGTTGTCAGTATCGTTGTCCCAAGCCACTAAGTTTTGGGGTCATTAGTTATGCAGCAATAAATAATTCACTCGGTAAACAAAGTACCACCTTGTTGTGTTTTGGTGAATGTGGGAGAGCAGACTCTGAGATGCGAGGGAAAAGGCTGAGAAAAGCAAAAGAAGCAGGAAAGCAAGAATACCTTCACCCGGCGTTAGAGGCGACCTTTCCAGGAATGCGTTTCTCGTCTTTTACATTTATTCTCATGGGAAAATTAATCTTGAATTGGGCGACATTCGGGTTTTGTGTGATTCCTTCACTCTGAAGTGACTCAACTCTATCTATTTTCATTGTGTTTCTGAGATTACAGAATCTTTTTGTTCCGTTTAATCTAAAATGACACTTTTGGGCTTGAACTGTTGGTGATTACAATCTGACTCTTTCCCCAACTAAAGATACCTGTAAACTTTTGAAGTCAATAACGAAATATACTGATAAGGCTTAGTTGTAGGAACAGTGCTCAGAAAGGCCAACTACCATCAAACTCAAATACTTGCCACAGAAAAAGGACGATGGTTTTGGGTGAAGTCAACATCTTTTGTTTTTTATTTTCATATTCCGTTTCAGCCTCATGTTCCTTTCATTTCTGAGGATGACCCCCTTTCGAGGCTGCGTCGGTAGTCCTAGGGAACCCAGATCCAGGAATCAGCCACCGTTTGCCCCTTTAGCAGAAATGGTTCTCGGTAACTTGAGGTGAAAGAGTTACTCTATCTGTCATGAAGGAGCTGCTTCCTTCGGCCTGCCTGTGAGATCAGGCCTCTCAGATGTTTAATTCATACGCTCGCCTTCTGAGGTCAGGATTATTATCCCTATTTAGAGGATGGAAACCGAGGGGAGAAGGTTGAGTAATTTATCCCAGGTCGCAGGAGGGATCAGTGTGTGAGCTAGGATTACAGTTCAGAAAGCCTCAGATTCGAGACCTGTGCTCAGGCCGCATTTATTTCTAACTTGGCCTACTTAAGAGAGCCCTCCTTCCATCCCTCCTCCCCGCAGAGCCCTACAGGGTTTGAACTCTGTCAGCAAATGCGAAAGGGGCCTGAGACAGTCTCGAAAATACACCAGACGTTGGCCGGTTGTAGTTGGGCTTCATTACAGCTTAACTGGCAGTTTCTTCTCCCAAACTGGTTTTTATACAGGGAACATGAAAAGGTTTGTTTTTTTTCTCCATGTAGAGATATTAAAAATAATTAAGTCCACCTTCATTGGTTTTCATCTCTTGCATCAGAACTGTCACAACTCAGGAGTAGAAAAGATTGGCAAAGGAAGCTGCTTAATAATGACAGATAATATCAGTGGATTTGGGCATAGCTTTAGGGTTCCGTGTCGGCATCTGGTTTTCCATTCAGATTTCTTCCCAAAAGGATCTCTACATTCACCACCTTATTTCATTTTGGTTTCTAGTGTTGGGACATATACAAAAAACAAAACCAAACAAAACAAAAACCAAAGAAAAGTGTGTGTGTGTGTGTGTCTGTGTGTGTGTGTGTCTGTGTGTGTGTGTGTGGTATTATTGTTAATATTATTAAAAGTGATAACGTCTCTGAGCAGTGAGCAGGTATGTGAAGGAACGGGAGGTTCTGAGAAATATTTCAGCGTGCTGGATTTCCAATTGCAATACCTGGGTTTGCCTCTGCTTTTCCTTGCCAGCTTTGTGAACTCGGGCAATCACTTAGACTCTCTGAAGGTGCAAAGACAGTCCAGACAGTGTTTTCTCATTCAGTCTTGCGGGGGGGTGGGGAAGGTGGATAGGCATGTTACTGCCTCTGATTCGTACTTTACTGGTATTATGAGCAAAGTGCTCAAGGAGCATCAGGTAAGAGCACTGAGTCTCGATCTTGATTTTTACTGCTCACAGAGAAAGCATTTTCATTAGAAAGACCATCACAGGCCGGTGGTGTCAAACTGCACAGTCAGCTGTGAAACGATGAGTTCTGGATGGCTGGACTGTTCAAGTGACCAGACAACTTGAGGAAAGTTATGGGAGATGATGAGGAAAAGGAAGGAGGAGACATTTGGGACCAGGCTAACCAGTCTAGACTATCCTATAAGAAGAAGAGAGCTGTTCATGAATATAGTCATTCATTCACGTGCATTTATAATCCGGGCACCATGATGGACATCTAGCAGAGGCACAGAAGTTAAAGACACTGTACCTGTTTAGAGGGAGTGCTCAGTGTGGGTGGCAGAATGGTTTGAAAGATAGACTCATAGTGAGGGCCACGAAAGATCAATGCACAGGAACGTGGAGGCAGAAAGAGCATTTCATGTGCCCGGGAGGGTTGGCAAAGACTTCCTGGAAAAGGGCGTGCCTCACTCACATCAGTCCTGGTGGAGAAGCAGGAGGAAGGGAAAGAATAAGAAGGAAGGGAAAGAAGACAAGAAGAAGAAATGAATTTGGGGCATAAAAACAGCATGTATCGAGTCAACAGACACAGACATTATAGTTCGTCTTTAGCTTATTCATAAAGCTTTGCGGAAATGTTACTTATCTCAACTCAGCATTATGGAAAATGTAAGGTCACACAGGCTTGTGGTGCATGGTGACAGATGCCAGTAAAGGAGAGATTTAGAGTCATAAGCAGCCAGCCTTCCTGTGAGTTACAGACAGACACCGGCAGAATTCAGACGGCATGCTCAGGATTTTTCATTGCTTAGCGTCAGGACAGTTGAACGTTAAGTTCTAATGATGTTTGCCTCTTTCAGTTGCTTTCCTGGGCAGGACATAATTTATTCTCATCAAATTAATTGCAAATTGAGAAACTAAGAGATAAGAAGTTGAGGAAAGGGCTTCAGAGAGCTGATGTTGAAGGCACAGACTCGAGAAGGGGATTGGGCTGATACCTGAAAGGTACACAGATATGTTTACCTGTTACAACTCACAGTCTATATATATATATGTGATTCCATTAATAAATGTAGGCACTCAAGCCTTTGAGTCATATTTCATATAATTTTGAAACATTTTATTTTCAATAATTATGCTTCTCAATATTCTATTCTTCAAAATTGTTTCCTCTCTATTTTTTAAAATAACTTCACACTTTTTCAGAGTAACAGTTACTTTGAAGTAAGCATATATGATTATAGAGCAAGTACCCTTACTATGAAGAGGAGCTCATAAATCTGTAAATCACTGATATTGATAGTAAACGAATGCATTGTTTTAGCCAATAAAACCATTGGAAGAGTTTTTTTTTAATCATCAGGACTTCATTTAACAAATAAAAGTTCAATTGTCCAGAATAAGTAACTGAAAATTACATATGTGTTTCTCATCCAAATTCCTTATTGAAAATTTTAAAATAGTAAATACTGATATTTCTATGGCAGATGATAGTAAAAGTATAAATCTATGCCTATCAAATTCACATCCACTAAGGTTCATCCATTATTTTTTCTTCCTTTGCTTTATACATGAATATTAAATATTTTTGACTAATGTGCTTCTTTTAGAGATGTCTGAAAGACAAAACAAACAAAACTTTTAGTTATCACCTCAATTTTCATAATTCTTAGGAAATTCAAAATAGCTTAAGCTTTTCTATATAAGCACACTATTAATACAACAATAAAAATATATTTGCTGTAATAATGTATCTACAGATTTCTAAAATGGGAGAAAATGTGACCTTATTTTAAGTAAGGGTTCTGTCTGTGATTTCATGGTTTGATGAGAGGGCTACTTCTCTCGACAAGACTTTTAGACTCCATGAGGACAGTATAGTATGTGAACACAAGGAGCAGAAAGGAAATGATACAGTAATTTGTGTTAAATACCTTTATTGTAATTATCACAACATAATTAAATTTATCTAAATATTTTGGCTGTAATGGGGTGGGGAGTCCATTGTTTGGTTATTTAATTTTAGAAAAGGGAACCTTGGTCAAATATCAAGAAAAATTAAAATGAGAAGTTTAAAAGAAGCTGTAAAATCTTCTGGAATTGGGAACTTCTTAAAAACACTTGATTGGAAATCCAAATGAAATGGCTGGTTTATAGTAAGCTGTTTGAGCTACTAATATAATTCCTGTGTGGCTGGGTTATAAAGTAAAAAACAATCACTCTTTTGGGGGAAAAAGTCTATGATAGATCAGCTAATCGAGGACAGAGGAGGCTACAAAATGTGACAGCATATAAATTAGAAACCAGATCAATCTATATTTCTTTAGATTTTATGTGTTCTTTTTTTTTTTTGCGGAGGATGCAAAGAACGTAAAGGTACATCCTTTGAGCTAAGAGACATTATCTTCTTGGGGAAATTAGATGTACAATGGAAAACACTGAAGCACATGAACATGATAGCATCATTTAAATTGCAGCTGCTAAAGGAAAGATCATTACACAAAGGGCATCAGAGTGACTTCCTGGAAGAGACAGGGTTTAAGGATAGATTTTAATGAGAGGTAGCGTTTGGATTGATCAAAGGGGAGGGAAATAACATTTGTGTGTCAAGGTCAGAGAATAAATCAAAAGGAAATAAAGAACTTCCAACAAAATAATGAAAGAGGGAAACATGCCCAGAGCAGAACATTACATGGAAAACCAGAGGACTTATAGTCAGTCCACGAGCATTTATTGCGTGTAATATGTGCCCAGCTCATTGCTAGCTACAGTGGAGAAATGTGGGAACAATTTCTGCCTCCAAGAGGATCAGTTTCTTGTGTATGAGATGAGAATATTTGAAGATATTTGTGTCACCTTACAATATCATATAAACAGGTGCCAGATGTTAATTTGTATGGCATAACGCCACATTTAATAGAGTTTGAGGAAATGGAGAAAGGACCAGAGTGAGAGCCAACGGTTTCAGGACCGAAACGTGATGACCTATGCTTTGAAAGATGGCTAGAGATCCGGTAGGTCACAGAGCAGGGAGGACGTTTCTTGAAATTAGGTAAATTCATTATTTTGCAACTATTCTTATGGGAGATTGCATATATAAAGGATCTGAATTTAACTTTGTTTGAATAGGTGACTTTTCCTGGACAAGTTTATGCCTTATGTGTACTGTTCAATTCAGCCAGTAATAAGTATTGGGTTATTTTTCTAATACTTGTTTAAGTATTAAAACTTAAGTAATAAAACTCATTTAAGATGGAGTATTTGTTTTACTATTTTTTATTATTATCATTGTTACCTTAAACATACGTTTTCAGTAAAATTTAACGGTAAGATTTAGGCAATGTGAATGGAATCTGATGAGAATTTTCAGCTGAATCTGAAATACAAACACACACGTATTCTATTGAAAAAGCACAAAACACCTGCTGTGCTCACAGCACCCCGGGAGATGCTCTGTAGGAGAAAGTGAGATTGGGGTCGCTGAAACCATACATAACAAAGGTGTAGGTTCATGACTAAACTAACATTGCATTCCTAAGAAAATCTCAGATCCTGTTTAGTGTTTGGTCTTCAAGCACAAGACAGTAAAAAAAAAAAAAAAAAGAGACACGTTATGATTGGATACTCTACAACATGTTTGGAGGAACCTCTAATTTTATTCTAGCCTGAAGTGAACATATTTCATGATGCTCAAAACTGTTTGTGCTAGGTTAAAAATTAAGTAAAGTCATTGTAACCCTCCCCTTCGACATCCAGCTAGAACTGAGTGGCCGGTGCAGCCGGATGAGCTGGTGAAATGCCTAAGATTGTTGCATGATGGTGAAAACCTGTTTCTCCCCCTTCAGCACAGACTTGACTGGCCAGTAGTGCTGGACAATGACTGGGCTCCCTCTGGACCAGTGATGTGGACTTGGAAAGTGCTATTATTCTTTGTTCTCTCAACTTTTGACAAATTACTGAATATTATGAGGCACTGATAAAACATTATGTAAATCACCATAATATGACTTTAGAGATGATCATTTACAAAGCATCAAGAAGACCTTTGTATCCTACTTACCGATATATTTAGGACCTGGAATTGAAAAATTTTAGGCTTTCAAGACCGGAAGGACCAGAAACCAAATTCCCAATCCACTACCTTTGCTCTTGGATGAGTGGCTGACCTCTGTTAGGCTGAAACTTCTAGACTATTAATTGACATTAATAAGCCTGAACTCTTAGGCTTGTTTAGCGAATGACATGAGATAACCAGTGCAACAGTCCATCTACCTCGGTGAATGCTCAGTAATTATTCGTTCCCTTCCCCTACTCAACACAGTATAGGTCATCAAAAATTGGGACTGTCAGCAGAAGCTGGAGGTTACTGCCAACAAATTTTAGCCTAAGCATCCTAGATAATAAGAATGACATATGAAAGAGGCTATATTTAACTACTTTTGCCACTCATTTTTATAAATCACACACTTCCACGAAAACCTTTTGATACTTCCATGAAAGGTGAAAAGATGTAATTAAATGGGAGGAGTCGTGCTTTTAGAATTAAGCACAGCAAAGCTTGTAAGAGCACGGATGGATGAGTGTTAAGAATCCTATTTGCTAAGTGGCTCACTATGCGAGCTTTGGGGTAAAGCCTCCTTCATCATTTTAAACAGTTTGTGATTTCCCCTTCAAAGCCGGATCTTCAAGGGGAACTGAGTATAACCTCTGTCTTATTCCATTTGGTGTTTCATTTCTCTTTTGTTTGCAAGGTATTAATTATTAAAGGTGGTTCATATTGATAATTATACTGCATCTTATTTATTAATGACTCACTATTAAGCTGGAACCTGATATCTCCAGAGGTTCTCAGGTCTCTCTTTTTTTTGCGAGTCATAGCCCTTTTTCGTTTTGCAGGACTGAGTGCTGGGAAGGTTTTTAAGCTTTGGGGCTTTAGGTAGATGGGTCTTGATGGTGTGATTACCCATGACACAGTTCATTACCACTGATGGAGTCGCCCATGCAGCTGAAGAGAGAAAAGTGGGCCTGTGAAATAGTGAACTAATAGGCAATAAATTATTACACCAGGGAAGGCAATCATACGTACGGGCAGTAAGAGACCAGAACCCAATAGAGTTATTATTTTCCGGAAGTGTGTGTTTCTCCTTTTGGTTCTTTTTCAGAAGGACAGATCTCGTATTCAAACCAAAATTTATTTTTCATTTCTTTGTGCCATCAGTGTAGATATGGCAAGAGATACAAAATAATCAAGGCAAAAATTGAATTTACTCCTCATAATGCTGCTTCATTTCCTTGTTTGTCTTCATTTCCTTGTTTGGGCTTCTCTCAAGTGGAGAATTATACCTGATCCCCTACATTCAAGATTTCAGTGACACAGGTCTCAGATTTGCATTATGAGAGGATAAGAGCTCACTGGCTTGTCCCGTGTGGGAAAAAAATATGTCCTAATTTGCCAAAGTTTTAAATGTGGGTTTTAGAGACAGATTTAAATAACAACAAACTACTGGAAACCCCAGGTCTACAGTGCTCACAGGGCACCTGTGGGGCTATATTCCCTTGGGCCTGGGTCTTCCTCAATTGGGAATCTCTTGCTCAGAGCACTCAGAGTCACATTCCATTGAGTAGACAAGCTTTCCTGCCCCTGCCCCTGCCCCTGCCCCCTCGAGGGCTCTCTAGCAGTTGTTTTCCTGTGCGTTACTGCCCCAGAGCTTCCTTCTGTTGGATTCTCCTCCCAATGGCCCCAAAGCAAACCCTTCTTGGTTTTTCACCTCAAGTGACTAAAATTCTTAATGAGCCTTTTCTCATGCATGAGAAAGAAAGCTTCCCTGTGGCTCCCGAGCTCTGGCTGAGATTTTGCAATTCCTATCTGTCCCCGAAATTAGAAAAGCCAGTATCTTTCATCCAGGTAATTATTCTTTGCAGCCTCTCTCTTGTGCTCAACCAGCAGTGATCCCCACTCATCCAGGGTAAGCAGCGGTCCACGCCAGTTAGGTTTGAATATCGTGGGCTGCGTTTTACACCACTTTTGTTGTAGTTGAGGGCTGGTAGGTGTGTTTGGTCAGGAATGGGAGAACGCCTTTTTGCATTTTTGTCTAAGAGGTTGAAGATATTTTAAAACGTTTAATTTTAGAATGGTTTTAGATTTACACAAGGGTTGCAAAGGTAGTACCCAGAGCTCCTGTCCATTTTTTTTCTCAGCTTCTCCTATTGTTAACATTTTACATTACTATAGAACATTTGTCACAGCTAAAGGGCCAACATTAGTTTATTGTTTTTGTTTTATCGTTGTTTTTCCCACATTGGTTTTTAAAGATTTTATAAGTTTTTTAATACTTATATATCTGTTGTAAGTTGATATCTGTGTACACTAGTGATTACTCCTCAAAATCTATTTACTATCCATCACCATACAATTGACTCCCTTCCCCATTAGTATATTAACTGAACTGTACACTTTATTTCACTGATTTTCCCTACTGTCCTGTTTCTGTTTTAGGATGCACATTACATTTAGTTGTCATGCCTCCTTAACTTTCTGTGTGACAGTTTCTCTGAATTTCCTTGTTTTTGAGGACCTTGACAGTTTCGAAGAGTACTTGACAGATATTTTGTATAATATCCCTCAATTTGTGTTTGTCTGAGGGTTTTTCTCACAATAAGACTAAGGTTATATTTGGAGGAAGGCCACAGAGGTGAAGTGCCATTCTCATCACATCAAGTACACTTGCTACCAACATGACTTACCACTGGTGACATTAACCTTGATCGCTCGGCTCAGGAAGTATTGCTGGGTTTCTTCACTGTAAAGTTACTCTTCTTCCTCTTTCCCTCTTCTATACTCTGTTCTTTGGGAAAAAGTCAATAACTGTAGCCCACACCGAAGAATAGGGACTTGAACTCCAACCTTGAGAGGGAAATTTCTACATAAATTATTCTGAATTCTTCTGTAAGGGAACTTCGTCACTTCTCCAGGTCCATTTTTAACATGAGAAACAATTATATAAATGCTATTTTGCTACCAAGAAATCTGTTCTCCAATATAGATGAAAATTATAAAAATAGACTGTGATATTCATGACCTGTTTAGTTCCATACACGGACTAAATTCAGTGTTTTAAAGCATTTTTGTTTAAAAAAATCTTTAAAATTTTTTTCTCAGAGCATTCACATACAAAAAGTATAGGAATAAAGATAAAGTCAGTTTCTTTTTTATGCCCAATCGAGGGTTTCTAGAGGCCTGTGTTTTCATTGGAGCAGGCAGTCAGATTTTTAGCAGTGAGGGAATATTATTTTGTACCTTGTATCTACAGGGAGACATGTTCAGGTGGGTTTTGCCTGCTGGAAGCTCTATTGTCTTCCCTGCAGATTTCAAACACCCAGTGGGGAGTCTTCTTTGTGGATGGTAATCGCAGTATTTGGTATTTGGGTTGGAACAGTGTGGCCTATGTCAGTGTGTGTGTGTGTGTGTGTGTGTGTGTGTGTGTGTGTGTGTGTGTGTGCGCGCGCGCGCGATATTTCACTTAAGATCAATACTTTTCCTTTGATTTAGGGTAAGAAGACTTCATGTGTCTTTGGAAATAGTGATAAGTAAATATTTTTAAATAACATTGGGTTGATGTGGCTTGATAGGAGTTAGGTCAAACTTGTTTTTTGGTCTAACATATTGCTTTTAAAGATCATTCTGTTCCATCAATAGAGTTTCATGTGTTTTATAGATGATTTTTAAACTGGAAACATAAAAAGTTAACAAATTTTGAAAAAGAGTAAGTCCTTTTTTAGTTTTTTTTTTTAAATTAAAATTATTGGGTTGACACTGGTTAATAAAATCAAATAAGTTTCAAGTGTATAATTCAGCAGTATGTCGTGTATATATTGCATTGTGTGTTCACCTCCTAAAGTTAGATTTCCTTCCGTCTCCAAATACTTGACCCCTTTTACCCCTATCTACTTCCCCCCTCCCCCCATCCCCCTTCCCTCTGGTAACCAGTAATCCACTGTCTGTGTCCATGAGTCTCTGTTTGTTTGTCATGTTTGTTGCTTTCAGTTTTATATCCCACATATGAGTGCAATCATATGGTTTTCAACTTTTTCTGCCTGACTTATTTCACTTGGCATGATTATCTCAAGATCTGTGTTGTCACAAATGGCAGTATTTCATCTCTTCTTATGGCTGAGTAATAGTCCATTGTATATATGTACCACATCTTCTTTATCCAGTCATCTATTGTAGGACACTTCTGTTGCTTCCATGTCTCGGCCACTGTGAAACAAAGCTGCTATGAACATCAGGGTGCATATATTTTTGTGGATAAAAGTTTTCAGGTTTTTGTGAGTAAATACCCAGAAGAGGGATTGCTAGGTCATGTGGTAATTCTCTTCTTAGTTTTTTGAGGACCCTCCATATCGTTTTCCATAGCGGCTCTACCAATTTGCATTCCTACTAGCAATGTATGAGGGTCACTATTTGTCCATAACCTCTCCAACACTTGTTATTACTTGTCCTGTTGATACAGCTGTTCTAACAGGTGTGAGGTGGTATCTCATTGTAGTTTTGATTTGCATTTTGCTAATAGCTAGTGAGGATGAGCATCTTTTCATATGTCTGTTGGCCATTTCTATGTATGTATTCTTGGGAGAAGTGTCTGTTCAGGTCCTTTGCCCATTTTTTGATTGGATTTTTTTTTTATTGTTGACTTGTATGAATTCTTTATATATTTTGGATATCAGTCCCTTATCAGAGGCACTATTTGCAAAAATATTCTCCCATTCGGATGGTTCCCTCTTTGCCTTGTTGATGGTTTGTTTTGCTGCATAGAAGCTTTTAAGTTTGATATGGTCTCATTCATTTATTTTTGCTTTTACTTCTCTTGCCTTTGAGGTCTACTTCATAAAATCCTCTCTAAATCCAACGTCAACGAGTTTATTACCTATGTTTTCTTCTCTGCAGTTTATTGTTTCAGGTCTTATATTCAGGCTCTTAATCCATTTTGAGTTAATTTTAATATGTGGTGATAGATGACAGTTTAGTTTCATTCTCTTGCAGGCGGCTTTCCAGTTTTCCCAGCATCATTTATTAAAGAGGCTTTCCTTTCTCCATTGCATGGGTTTGGCTCCTTGGCCAAAAATTATTTGCCCATATATACAGAGTTTACTTCTGGACTCTCAGTTCTGTTCCACTGGTTCGTGTGTCTTTTTCTGCCAGTACCACGCTGTTTTGATTATTGTAGCTTTGTGGTAGAAACAGTTGTCTTAAAAGCAAGAGTTTCTCAATAAAAGATACTTTTTTACATTTTTTGAAAATGTGAATATTCTACTATCCCATGTTTTTGCATGTGCTCTGCAGGTAAATTGGCTCTCTACGGGGAACAGAAGTCCCTGATTTGTAGCCTTTGCTGATTTGTGTGTTGTAGATACTCCCACTAGAGCCAATTTTGCATTATCAACAATTTAACAGCTGGCTTATAAAATTCCTGAATATTTAGCAGTTAGCTTTAGGCGGTCGATAAGAGTAGTAGGTTCTGGCACACCTAGGAAATACTTATGGGACCTACTTTGGTTTATTTAAGAACTGTTGGGATTTTCTCTCTGCTTACTTTTATTACTTTTCTGGTTTTACTTAGTTTTTGTTGATTTAGCAAGGACAGGGCAGGACCCTTTGGACTGTGTGGGAACTGAGTGATATGATGGAACAGCTGTGACCTTTGGCTTGTTCAGGAACTTGGTAGGTTAATTGCGCCTGGTCTAAAGACACAGTCAATAATCGTCCCGACTTCCCCCTCCCCCATTACTTCTCTTGAATTTCCAGGGATTTCCTCTTTCTAGTACTGGGCTCATTGCATCATTGTGGCACAGTCTCAATTAAGTAGAAAAACCAAACAACTAAATTTG
>NW_011889024.1:61572-63706 GCF_000151845.1 Pteropus vampyrus | reverse complement strand
CACATCATTTATGGGTACTGTGGACTCCAAGCTTTCCCGCTGTCTCCTATCAGACAACGAGCTTTGCAATAGTTTTTCTATCCTTAGCTTTAAAAATGTCTTGTATCCTCTCAGTTTAAATTGCCAAAGAGCTGATGCCCCAACATAGAATCTCATGAACAGATGATGAATGAAAGTGCTAAAGCAACCTTCGTTATATCGCCATCTGAACCAGAACCACATAATTATATGCCCGACATTGATATTATTACCTGTAAGGTAAAACAACAAATTAAGAATTTATGGTGGAAAATTTGTATTCCCCTTCCTTTATGGTAATTGAAAGTTTTGTGTGTGTGTGTGACATGTTTTAAATTCCAAAATTCCTTACTATCTCTATCTCGATTTTTTATAGCTATCTATCGATTCAGCAATTGATCGATTTATCTATGATAGCATTTAAGGTGAATGTAAGAACACAATTACAGGTCAAAAATCTGAAGCACAAAAATTATATTTTTTTCTGTCGTTTGTGTTGCCGTTACTAATATCTTGTCCATTAATGACATAATAAAAAGTTACTTATCCAGTACTCTTTTTTCCCCTTTTAATGCTACTGATTTTTTTTCTTAGCCGAGAGCCTTATTTTAGTAATTCTCTAAGTTTTCTGCTTATTGAATGGGATGAGGAGTGTATGAAGTATATATAATACTGGCATCGTGGGTATTCATTTAAAGGAAAACAAGGTAAAAGTTATATCAGATTAAACTATTTTTATTAATAAATTTTGAGTTTATGAAGGCAAGGGACAGGTATTACATGGTGAACACGTTATTAGTTACTTCAGCCCTGGGGTTAAAAAGACCAATAGCAGAAACTTTCCTCTAGGATCTTCGTGTGTTATGGGCAATGTAATAAAAACATAGAGCTCAAAATTCTACTCAGACCAAAAATACCAGTATCTCCAGGGGTTGAACCTGAGCGTATATTTTCTATAAACCTACAAATCTGTTTTTAGTGATTTTATTATACAGACAAGTTTAAGAATCTCTCATCCATATCATATATAATCCATCGAATAAGTCAAATTAATGTTAGGAATATCTATTTTCTCTTTATTTAAAAAGCAAATTTATCCCCTCCTTTAAATTTTTTTTCCTCCCAGCTTAAAGTTTTGCTACAGAAACAGTCCTTGCCATTTTTAATTCCATTCGCAATTATTCCGAACATCTACTCATGACACACTTCCCACCCTTCCCTAATCTTAACTTTAGAGAAACTGTTTTTGTTCGGTGAAGCTCAACTAGACAGAAGTAATTTATTTAGCCCTTGGCTAATTCTATATTGCTTTTTACGTTGAAACAAAGATCATCTTTTTTATGCATCCTCCTTGCTGATCCTGAAATCCTTTTCCCCCTTAATTTAATGAGCCCCTGCTCTACCATATACTGAGCCTGGTACAGGAGAAACATACAGGTAAATCCGACGTGTGCTTTCATTCCATTGGGGGAGGTCTATGTGATTTAAATGAGTATAACGTGAGGCAAAATTCAGATTCATCATAATGAGCAGAGAGTTTACAAGCCCCCAAGGCTTCCTGGGTGCTTTCTCTCTTATTTCCAGATAAAAGAACTCAAGACCCCATCCCACACACTGTGAGGAGTTTAGTGTCATTTCTAGTGTTTCTCAGGGTTCCTGCCTGCTGGCACTTCCATCCTCCTAGCGGATGGCGACTTGCATCTTCAGCTCGGTTCTGAATCACCTCTCATCACCTCTCACCTCTTTCTACCTGGTTCTCAGGGCATTACCCTAAGTGTAGACATCCCTGCTTCATGTCCCAAAAGAATCACAAACATAAGGCTGCTGTGTTGGGTAACTGAAAATCTAGAAACAATGGAAGTTCATTATGGTACAGAACAAGGGACCAACTAAACTTGAATATCAGATGTTTTTCTGAAATGCCTCTCTTTGATCAGACTTTCCTGCTTTATGGAAATCACTCACTCATTAAGTATTTCTTTGGGTCCCAGACTTCCCGCATATCGTCGGATTCACCCTCACACCAGCCCAAATCCACCTTTCATCTCTGTTTCCCAAATGTTAGAGGAAAGTTTCCAAGTTGCCAGGCAGAATTAAAAGTTGATGGTATTTAGTT
>NW_011889024.1:38913-61522 GCF_000151845.1 Pteropus vampyrus | reverse complement strand
TAATGTTAGGAATATCTATTTTCTCTTTATTTAAAAAGCAAATTTATCCCCTCCTTTAAATTTTTTTTCCTCCCAGCTTAAAGTTTTGCTACAGAAACAGTCCTTGCCATTTTTAATTCCATTCGCAATTATTCCGAACATCTACTCATGACACACTTCCCACCCTTCCCTAATCTTAACTTTAGAGAAACTGTTTTTGTTTGGTGAAGCTCAACTAGACAGAAGTAATTTATTTAGCCCTTGGCTAATTCTATATTGCTTTTTACGTTGAAACAAAGATCATCTTTTTTATGCATCCTCCTTGCTGATCCTGAAATCCTTTTCCCCCTTAATTTAATGAGCCCCTGCTCTACCATATACTGAGCCTGGTACAGGAGAAACATACAGGTAAATCCGACGTGTGCTTTCATTCCATTGGGGGAGGTCTATGTGATTTAAATGAGTATAACGTGAGGCAAAATTCAGATTCATCATAATGAGCAGAGAGTTTACAAGCCCCCAAGGCTTCCTGGGTGCTTTCTCTCTTATTTCCAGATAAAAGAACTCAAGACCCCATCCCACACACTGTGAGGAGTTTAGTGTCATTTCTAGTGTTTCTCAGGGTTCCTGCCTGCTGGCACTTCCATCCTCCTAGCGGATGGCGACTTGCATCTTCAGCTCGGTTCTGAATCACCTCTCATCACCTCTCACCTCTTTCTACCTGGTTCTCAGGGCATTACCCTAAGTGTAGACATCCCTGCTTCATGTCCCAAAAGAATCACAAACATAAGGCTGCTGTGTTGGGTAACTGAAAATCTAGAAACAATGGAAGTTCATTATGGTACAGAACAAGGGACCAACTAAACTTGAATATCAGATGTTTTTCTGAAATGCCTCTCTTTGATCAGACTTTCCTGCTTTATGGAAATCACTCACTCATTAAGTATTTCTTTGGGTCCCAGACTTCCCGCATATCGTCGGATTCACCCTCACACCAGCCCAAATCCACCTTTCATCTCTGTTTCCCAAATGTTAGAGGAAAGTTTCCAAGTTGCCAGGCAGAATTAAAAGTTGATGGTATTTAGTTATGTAGAATAAATTTGCCGCTTTTAATTTCAACCACTCCACAGAGCCCGAGCACAACTAGCGGCCCAGACAAATGTTTTACCAACCAGGCAGTCTTCCTTCAACATCAGTTGTAATAGTATCAGGTTCTCTTTCTTTGTCCATTCTATTATAGAGATAAAAAACTAAATGCCATAGGGATGGGTAGCTTTTGTAATGAGACCTAAATAATGAGAAAGACAGAGGTCGAGAGACTGAGAGAGAGAAGCTTTTGAAGTCAGGGGCTGTCTATATTCCTAAATAAATTCTTTACAATATTCTTAGATGGTAACATAGCTACTGGCACACTATTGGCATTTGTTATATGCTTGCAGAATGAATAGATAATTGAACACTAAAAAATGTGTCTGGCTATTCTGGCCATTAAATATGGTGCCAAATCATTTGCAAAGTCTAGGAGACTTGGAGCACCTGTGTGGGCTGAGAAAGGCTATGTAACAGGGTGTGGTACTTAAGTGGGCAATTAATTTTTCGACATAATTAGTTATTTAATTGACCATTCACGTAATGTTAATGCACTGGAATTTCTAATTAACCTCCATTTTATTTAAAGCATTTTATATTTATACCTCCAATTTCTAATTTAACAGTAAGTGGCCTAGACTTTTGAAGTACATTTACTGCTAAGAGCACACCTGTGCATTCACACAAAGAACTAGGAAAAACGAGAGAAGTAAAGTCGGCCACATTGGCTTTTAAGAAGACTTTAAAAAAAAAATTACATGGATCTTATTTCACAGAATTTTATTTGAAAACATGGATTATTCAAATTTTTAGCTTGCTTTTCTAGATCAAGAGTTGCCAGATGTTTTCTGTAAAGGGCCAGATAGAAAAGAGTTTAAGCTCTGTGGGTCATACAGTATCTGTCCCAACTGCTCGATACGTAAATGAATGGACATTGCTGTGTTGCACCAAAGCCATATTTACAAACATAGGCAGTGGGGTGAATTTGCCCCAGGGGCCCGAGTTTGCCAGTCCCAGCTCTAGACCTCCTTACGTGATTTAGATTCATCTGTTGCTAAATCAGGACCCTCGCTTCTAAGTCTGTCTTCCTTTATGTGCAAGTTCTTCTCTTCTGTCTTTCACTACATATGGTCTTTTGATCTTGAAAAAAGATCAAAAGACCTTTCTGGTAACGAAAATGCCATTCTAACTAAGTTATCTTTTTGCCTATTTCATACCTGCAAACTTCCCCTTCTTTCACCATCGGTCACTCCCCAATTGTTTAATGTATTAATCGCCTAGAATCCTATGGAAGCAGCAACCTTGGTTTTCTATTCCTTTTGTACCTAGCACAGTAAAAATTCTCATTGCTCTTTTTCAAGTAGGTTTTTAAAGTAGATTTTTAAAATCGAAGCATAACATTTTTATATAAAAATATGTGCAAGTATATAACTTTAAGAATTTTCAGAGAATTTTTTGTTCATTTTTAAATTTCCATTACCCAAATATTTTGGAAATGGTCACAGAGGTTAATAGCGCAGACGTGGGAGCCAGATTACTGGGTTCAAAACCCAGATCCGGTACTTACTTAGCCAGTGCTGGGGCACATTATTTCATCTCGCTGTGCCTTGGTTCTCACTTGTAATACTCAAATGGCAATATTACCTATTTCATAGATTTTCTTTTTCCTCAGCAGTATTGAGATATAATTGACATATAACACCATGTCGGTCAAAGGTGTACAGCCTGTTGATTTGATACACTTATATACTGCCAAAGGATTACCAGCGTAACCTTAGTTAACACATCTATCATCTCATAAAATTACTGTTTCTTTTCCGTAGTGAAAACATTTAAGATCTACTCTCTGTAAAACTTTCAAATACGCAATACAGTATTGCTAGTTATAGTTGCCATGCTGTATGTCAGATCCCCAGAACTTACATATCTTTTAGCTGTAAGTTCGTGCCCTACGACCAACATCTTCCCAAGTCCCCCAACCCTCACCCCCTCGCAACCACCATTCTGCTACTGTGAGACAGCTTTTTTAGATTCCACAGTATAAGTGAGACCAACAGTATTTGTCTTTCTCTGTCTGGCTTATTTCACTTAGCGCAATGCCCTCCAGCTTCACCCATGTTGTCACAAATGGCAAAATTTCCTTTTTTTTTTAAGTCTGTAGAATATTCCCGTGTATGCGTGTGTGTATCCTACATCATTTTTATCCATTAATCCATAGATAGATAGGTTATTTCTATAACTTTGCTACTGTGAATGATGCTCCATGAACATGGGGGTGCGGATAACTCTTCGAGATCCTGATTTCATTTTCTTTGGATATGTACTTAGTCGTAGGATTGTTAGATTACATGGTAGTTTTATTTTCAGTTTTCCGAGGAAAGTCCATACTGTTTTCTACAGTGGCTGCACCAGTTTACGTTCCCACCAATAGGGCACAAGGGTTCCCTTTTCTTTACATCCTCTCCAATTCTTGTTATCTCTTCTCTGTTTGAAGACAGCCATTCTAATAGGTGCTTGGTGATATATCATTGTGGTTTTGGTTTTAATTTACATGATTAGTAAAGTCAAGCAACTTTTTATGTACCTGTTGACCATTTTTGTACCTGTTGACCATTCGTCTTCTTTAGAAAGATGTCTATTCAGTTTCTCTGCCCATGTCTTAATCGGATTATCTTCTTTTTGCTATTGAAATGTATGAATTTTTTTTTATATATTTTGGCATATAATACTGCTCCTCTCATGTTCTTTTAGAAGCCGAAATTGTTGATTTCCTTTTGGAAAGTGTGGCATGAAATTGTTGAGAAGTTGATTTCCAAATTCGATTATTTTCCTTGACTCTAACTTATTTAATATTGTTTGTAAACCTGGGTGATTTTCTGTTCCCTTGTCGCGTATATTAGTTTTCAGTGCCTGCTGTAACAAATTACCTTGGTAGCTTAAGACAATATAAATTTATCAACTCACAGCCCAACTGCTGGACTTCTAGAGGTTGGAAGACCAACATGGATCTTGCTGAGCCAAGATCAAGGTGAAGGCTGCTCTGCATTCCTTTCTGGAGGCTCTAGGAGAGAATGTTTTTTTCTTGCCTTTTCCAGCTTCTGAACGTTGCCCACGTTATTTGGCCCTGGCCCCATCTCATCTTCAAAGCCTACAATGGCCATTCAAGTCTTTCTGACATTGTATAATTCTGACACTGACTCTCCTGTCTCTTGTTCCACCTTTAAGGATCCTTGTGATGAACTAGGTCCTTCTGGATAACCCAGAGTAAACTTTCTAAAGTCAGCTGATTAACAACCTTAATTTCATCTGCACACTGAAGTCCCCTTTATCATGTAACCTAACATACTTACAGGTCCTAAGAATTAGCATGTAGATATCTCTTAGAAGGCATTCTGCCTTCCACATCATGTTGTTGCATAAGGGACTGTAGATGAAAATGGATCTGGAAGAATCAGAGAGAGAGCCATTTTTTAAAAGAAGATCACACTTTCTAAATCAGCAGTTTGTGTATTAATTTTTAAAATTTCACCTTCAAGGGAGAAAATATTTTCCTGATCATGAAATAAAAACAATTGAAACATAAGAACTGATTATTTACAAAGATATTAAATATACTGTGAGATATAGGATTTTAAAAATTCGCTTGGAAATTTTGACATATGCAAAATTTGCATAGTCCCAAACTCTAGAAATATTCATTTTAGTAATTATTACTAAATCATTCCTGAATTATTGCTCCCTTTAAACAATTTCTATTATAAAAATGTCTTTTATTTTACCATTTATACTCAAAAAATGGGTATTTTTGTCCTCGAAATAAAAAGGTCATTCGAAATTAATAATTACTTTCTCTGAAGTACATTTTGCTGGCAAAGAACTGTTACAGACCTATGTCTCTGAGTCCACAGTCTTATCTTCTCCGATCACTGATTAATTCTGCAGCAGGTGCACTGGGACAGCTACAGCATGGTTCCTCGGACAGAATCACAAGAGTGATTTAGAAGTCAGTACCTCTACAAATTACTACGTGCCCTCAAAGACGGAGATCTTAAGTGCCTCCCCCTCCCCCAATTTTTTCTCTCGCAAGAAATAAATAGATGAAAACCTCAATTTTATTCATGTAATTCATGAATGGACATCATTTATATGCCTGGGAGTTTTTATACTAAAGTTGGGGGTAAAAGGAAGAACAAGGGGGGGGCGGACATTAAGCTGATAGTCACAGAACCTGTTACAGCTGTCCTCAGATCATTCACTTTGTATTTCTTTCATTTTCCTAATTTGCAAAGCAGAGAGATTGATGACTTGTGCTTCAAGTTATCTCCTAGTTGCAAAATTTTATGACTTAAAGATCTCTTTTCTTTAAAACTAACTTCTACTTAGTCTCAAGAAATTGCTACTTAGGGTCATACTTATTTAAAGAATTCTTCTCACTATTGGCTGTATCATCCTTACTAATCAAGTGGGAACGACTACCATCTTCTTTGCCAGGTCAAAAAATCCTCAGCACACAGACTATTCCTTAAGACCCGTTTTGAGTGATAGTCTTGCAGTTTCATGGAGGGAAACAAGGGAGCTGTTCTTGGAACTGATGCTTTCCAAGCGTCGTGGTCGTGGGGAGACTCTCTGCTTCCTCAGCCTTCTTGGAACATGGGGAGCAGTAGGTCTCTCTCACCATGGAGTCCTGTACCTGCTTCTCAAATTCATGCCGTCTTTGTCCAAGACTTCAAATTCCTATCTTCTCTGGGTTTTAGAAATTCATTTTGTTCTTCTTTCTTGCATAAAACAGCCACCGATTTTGTACTTAGAGGACCTTTTCTTCACAAATTCAGCTGACAAGTAGAGTGTAGACATCCTTCGTAGTAATCACACATTTGTTCACTCATTCATTCAATTTTTGTCCAACTTACGTTACCTGCCTAACTCCTGTGAGCCATTCGATCTCTCATTAGGCTCCAGCTAAACGGACTTCTGTTCAGTACCTGAAACACGCAGGCTCCTTTCCACCTTGAAGCTGTACCAGGCATGGCTGCATCCAGCCTGGCTGCTCTTCCCTTTCGCTGTTTGTGAGGCCAACTCTACATCGTGAATGTTACCTTCTCAGAAAGGGCGTCTCTGGCAGCCGTACGCAGGTCAGTTGATCTCTAGTCCTACGAGTTAGGCACTTTATATTATTTTTCACCTGTGGGTAGAATCCTGTCAGTTCACGAGATGCTCTACCAGCGTGCCATCTGACACCTGAGCCACCTGCTCAAGGATGCAGGGTCAGCCTGTCTGATCTACTGAGTCTCAAGCCCTGGAAGTCACCAATGGGCAGTGTTCCAAGGAGTACTTACCTGTTCCACTTAAAGCCTGACAAGGGATCTTAACAACTATGAACAATTTCGAATTTTTCCCCTACTTCTGTCTTCAGTGACTTTGACTTCCAGCTCCTCCTTTTCCCAAAGTAGCTTCATCAACTTCAGGAGGACAGTAGTCTTGAAACTCAACAGCTTAGTCTAATAAGGACTCCAAAGTTTCTCCCCGGGCAGTCCCAGAATGCCCTGTGTTCGTGCCTTCCTGGTGTCCCCAGTAGGCCAGACAGCACGCTCTCAGTTCATCCCGTTACACGTGCTATTTCTCTGATGTCATCCCCAGACACTTTAGGGAGGGATGTCAGGACGTGAGACTTGGGCCATTATAGAGTTTTTTCCTTCTTTCTTTAAGAAGAGTTTGAGTCTTTTGAAAAGAAATTGAGTATCTGAGGTGGTGTTTAAGTGTCACTTTCTCGACATCCCTCTTTCGCAAGAGCCCTCTGGAGGCTGCCGAGGAGCCGGCATCCTTAGCAAGCTCTGTGAAGATTGCATTCCTGCTCTTCCACTTGAACCTCCTGCCAAGCACTTTATGTCTGCCGGGGCCCTCAGGGAAGAGGCTGGAGAGTCCTCATTTCCATCACCATCTCAGATCTCTGGTATTTTCCAAGCCTACACTGATCTCTGAGAATCCACATCAGAACTCGTGCATCTGGGGAACTCCAGAGAATGTCATGTCCATTGTTCCAGAAACTCATTGCATCTATTTCTAGGAATGGTAGTTATTAGTCTGTATGTAGACAGATGTACTTCACATTAGAATTCGTTATAATCCAGGGTTGAATATGGAAATTTTTTCGAGCTCTGGACATTTAATTGTCTTATTGAACCAACCTGAAGTTGGTGGGGCACAAAACCACAAAACTTTTTTCTTATTGTCACCCTTTGAAGAGACTTATTATAGACTCTAGAATTCTCCTGTCCCTTTTTCATAGAAAAAGTCCAGTCTGGTATAGACTAGTTTAGATTCAATCTCATTTCTGTTCTAAATCTCTCTCTTCTCCCCCTCAACCAGTAATCAGCCTTAGACTATGTGTCTGGGTGGAGGTGGAGAAGACTCATTTTCATACACTATCTCTTTTCTCTTGGATGAAGTTGTCAGATTTACAAAAGAAAGCAGAATGCAAGACACCTAGTTAAATTTGAATTTCAGATAAACAAATTATTTTTAGTATAAGTATATTCCAAAGATTGCATATGACATACTTATACTAATTTTAGTTGTGGTTGCTGTTGATCTAATATTTAAATTTCACTGGGCATCCTATATTTTGACTGGTCACCGTACTCTTACAGCTTTTGGATCCTTTAAGGTATTGGAGCTTGGAAAAGGGGAAAATAAGGAGAAAAAAATGTCTTTTTTTGTAACTGAGCACACGATAATGAGCAACTCCCTCTTGATTGAGCCTCCGGGCTGTGCTTTGCTGGCCTGGGAGTGACAGGAGTTCAACTGGGGGCCCTTTCACAGGAGGTTCTGCAGGTGACAGCCCCGCGCTCAGTGCCCTGAGCCCGGGAATGCTTCTGTGTGAACGTCCGGAGTCCCTTCAGCTTCTACATCTGGCAGCAGACCCTACAGCATAGAGGGAAGACCAGCAAGTCCACCGAATAAGCAGAAGTCCAGAGTTATTGGAAAGCCCGTTTCCCCTTTCAGTTGATATCTGATTTCTTTGAGGGGTTTTCTTGAAACTCTCTCACATGGTTTTGGTGGACATATTAGTTTGACAGTAAGAAATATCACATTCAAAATGAGCAACCCACCAGGAATTGTGTCCTTCACCTGATAGGTATAGCTAGCTCTTGGGAAAACTGTAACTCCCTTTCTCTCTTCCATCGTCTGCTCACTCTCCCCAAGAGTGGTACCCAAGGACAGCCAGAGCGTATGAGAATCCATTGCTGCAGCCCGTCCAGGTGAGCCTGTCAGGGCAGAGGGGGTACAGAGGGTTATGTCTGTTGCCACTCTCTAGAGTATGTGTGATATTTAACACCAGTAGTCCGTGGACATTAATAGCAATCTCAAACTATTGGAAAGTCCCATTCGGCATCCCGATTCAGTTAGAAATGAGGGAAAATTATTACTAATACAATACTTAGGGGAAGATGATAGGTTTTGTGCAGCCTAAAGCTTATCCTAGTTTGTAGAAACTCTGTAAGAAAAGAATATAAAAGTATGAATACACACTTAGGTACGAAAGAGACGATGAATGTAGAATTAGAAAACCGCAACGTAAGTTGACTAATGCCAAGGATATTACAGCATCCCTTCACCACTAAAATACTTTTTTGCCTATACTTTTGGGCTGAATACTCTGAGCACCTTTTTACATAAGAAAGGTTTTTACAAAGTATAGAAAGAGAATTCAGTACTTCCTCTGGAACGATTGATTACACTTTGTTTTTATTATTATCTTCACCACTTACTATTGATACCATT
Organism: Pteropus vampyrus; assembly: GCF_000151845.1. Classification (NCBI taxonomy): domain Eukaryota; kingdom Metazoa; phylum Chordata; class Mammalia; order Chiroptera; family Pteropodidae; genus Pteropus; species Pteropus vampyrus. The sequence continues at coordinate 52,672 of NW_011889024.1, read as the reverse complement.
ATATAAATTTTTAAGATTGTAATATTTAAGAAAATCACTATAGTATATTTATAATTGTATACACTCATTTATCCAGGACATTCTTGACAGGAGTCAATGATTTTGACTAGATGCCAATGTGAATCAAATTCTCTGCTTACAATTTTAACTTATGTAATGACTGGACACATTTTCCACAGTCTAGCTTCTGATTCTGTTCATTTCACATTTCACTTCTCTACCCACATGCTCTGGTTCCCGGTGCTATAGAAGTTACTCCGCCTCATGATCCGAGGTCTGGATCTGTCTGCATCATGAAGCTAGGTGTGTCTACACAATATAGTACATTCCTGGAAGCCTCTCCCAGCTGCTAATAACCTTACCACGGACATAAATGACTGAGAACTGTAGAAATATGTCCTATTAAACTCAATGTAAATCTGTCCCTGACTCAGCTTCTACTTACGGGATCTCAAACATGCCTGCAGCCACTTCGACTCCAGGGCAGAGATAAGATGGAATGACTTGATAATCTTTAGTTGTTGGGGTTAAAATATCTCACATTCACTGCATTTCCAAAAATGCATGACCATGCGAGCACTTCTTTAAACCCTTTTAGCACTTTGAGGGGCCGTGAAGCTCAAACAGTACTTCCTGTGTCGTTGGAGGTGGATGAGTTCTCCTTTGATGCTCGGGTCCTTGTATGAGATTCAGCATCCCGTGGTGGCTCCTTCAGCTTTTAAAAAACACGCTTTCGTAGGATATTAGCATCTGTGAGTATTAGATCCTTTTGCTCCCTTTCTCTCAGTCCCTGAGGCTTTAGCAGATACCAAAAAAAGACAAAGTTACAAGTTTCATTTTTCCTCCAGGAGGCATCTCGTCTCTCAGGTAAACCAACAGGTCTAACTTGATACTTGGGGTGAGGTCATCTATATACTACACATATTTGAGTCCCAGCCTTCTGTTGGCCAGGAAACCCAGGCACATGACTAACTGTAGGAAACCTCACGGTGACTGGAACAGGGTGTCGGGGACAGTCTTTTGTCACTTGACAACCTTCAGTAATGCCCTGAGAATAGTATTCACCAATATTGTTTATATATTGGTCATCTTTAAATTCGTTTCATTTTTAGTCATGACAATGAAGAATGAAATCTTGAAATCACTTTTGGACTACTGACAACTTTATTTTCAAGGTACTCGAATGAGCTGATAATGCCTGTAGTTTTAAATGAGCATCTGAGGGACCTCGGATTGAAGTTTTTGTTTCTTCTCTCTGCGAAATTGTGGGTGGAATATGAAAGTCAAAAGGACATCTCTCCACGTCTGAGAATAAATGTTCCCCATCACATTGAATGCTGCTGCTGCTTTTATTGCCCTTATGAAATTGTAATTTAAAAAGCAGTCACATTTATAATATGCACATAGAGTACTCTCATTTTTTCAGGCATTTTCAAAAACAATGCAATATCATGTCCCTACCAGTAGTGAATGGTCTTCCCCTACAACTGGACATACAGGTCTTTAAATATTTAAATACGAATCAAGGTTAGATTGCTCATACTTTAGCTATGATTTAGGACAAAGATGTATATCCATTGAATTCTTTATGACTTCCCTACCAGGTTAAACCCAGGCTCTTTTACTGTCATGGAAAAGAACAAAAGACAATGTTGGTTGAAAGCAGGGAGAGAAATTGGCATACAGGGGATGCTTAGAGTGGACAATAACAACTAATTTACCCATGATATAGGATTGTTGTGACAACCAATAAGTTGAAGTACGTTAAAACATTTGGAAAATGTAAAATGCTGTAGCCAATTATAATTATGTTTGTATTTTATAATTATATTTCTCTTTATTTAAATATAGATATTGACCCAATAATCTGTGCATAGCAGTTCGTTCATTCTTTTCTTTTTCCTTTCCTTTCCATTCCGTTCCGTTCCTTTCCTTCTCTCTCTCTCTCTCTCTCTTTCTCTCTCTCTCTCTCTCTCTTTCTCTTTCCTTCTTTCTTTCTGTGACATTGGTTAATGAAATCCAGTAAGTTTCAAGCATACAATTCAACAGTAAGGCATATATACATACATTGCATTGTGTAACAGTTCTTATTTTAAAAATTCACAAAGATTTAAACGGACTTTCTAAAAATTTCTTGGAAGTTTCATGGTTCTAATTATTCTCATTAAATTAAGTGTAGTTTTCTAAAAATCATTTGCTCTGGAGCAATGCAGATTTTAGCAAATAGTATGTCTGAAGACAGTAATATTACTGAGAAAAAATTAAGAAGGCCAATAAATACACATTTATGGATAGCCTTGAATAAATGCAGTAGAATAAAATGCAAGATTCAGATTCATTTGAACAGCATTAGCTTGTTTTGCCTTTCTTCTCCTTATTCTTACCTTCCTATCCGTTATAGGATATTTTTCCATAAGTTTCTATTAAAACTTTTTTTTTTTCATACAGTGGAGGTAATGATCATAGATGTTGATAGTTCATGATTCCCTTTTCTCTCCAAAATTCACTTTGATATCCTGGGTTGGATTCCACAGAATTAATATTAGAAAAAATGAGAAAAGACTTCTCATTTCTGATTATTATATTGGTCTGTGATTTGCAAGCCTACAAGTGGTCAAACTCTGTGTTTAGTTTATAGATATTGAATGAAAATTTTCAATTACACACAATATATTAATTTTCAGTTTTGTGACTTATAATCAATATACATTCAAATGTGCATGGATATTTAAATAAATAATAAATATATGCATGTATATTTTTAAACATTGCACCATAAAAGACTAACTGCTGTTTTGCTAGTCTATGATGTGAAATCCCAGTGGTAACAATAAGATGTACTTGATAAACAAAGTATTCATGAGATTATTTGAATTATGAAGAAATAATCCTTTTGCTTAAAGGAATTGGGGTCTCACACCTGTAAATACTTTTAAACCATAAAAAACATAATTCCCAAAGTTGCCCTGACAGCTGACGATCAAGGGTACCTATCAAAGTAAAAAACAGATATCACATCTGAGTTTTCATTCTAGCCAGACACAGCCCATATTTCAGTTTATGTCTTTTCTAATTGATTCAGCAGGTCTGACTCTGAACAATACCCAAAACCATCAGTTTGATGAAGTGTGACCTTTTCTGAGGTCACTCGCTGGGTAACTACAAAAACGCGCACATATGTTCCTAAGTCTAAGGCTTCAGAATTGGACGGTGTTACTCACAAATATATTCAAAAATAAAATTTCCAATTGTTATGTGCTTTTAAGGTTTACTTTTCTCAAAAGAATGTTCTTTGGAATAAAGAGCAATAGTAGAGATGGAATCAAGGAATATTCATAATAGGAAATATTGAATTGCTGTAGGACAGCAATGATTTTTCCATTTCATTAATGAAACATTTTTTTTTTTTTTACTTTAAAATAGGGAGGCGAATTAGATAACTATGCCATTTTCTTTTTAGCTCTGAGAGTCTCTAAGTAAATAGTAAAGATCAATACCCAAAATGAAAAGTAGTGGAGCCCAGTGTAGGTTTCCTCCTGGTACTCCGCAAGTTGGGCCTTTGTTCTGGCTTTCCCTTTCAAATCATGTTTTCCTTTCGGATAATAAGTATTCTAAACAGGAATCATCAAACTTATATCACGCTTAAACGTAGTGATGAGGAAAAACAGGACAATCCCAGAAAAATGGCTGATATGTTCATAATCATACCGTCCTTGTTCATTTTACTTTGAAAATGAAATGATTTGTGCGTTGCCAGCAAATTCCTTAGCAAAACAACCTCTGAATCTGTTTAAAAGTGGTTAGAATGGAAGAGCAAAAAAAAAAAAAAAAAATTTGATTTCCACCCTCCCTGATATTTTCCCTTCCATTAAAACAAATCCATTAAAAAAAAAAAAAGTGTTTAAAAGCCCTTGTTTCTGATGGCCAGAGACAATGCCATGTCTATACTCCCACACAGCTGTCGGGCCTCAGAACCCAGGAGCATCTAGTTGAATAAATCTCCAGTATTATCTGAAATGAGTTATTAGTAGTAAGTCATTATCTTCCCCTGGGATCCTGGTCTTCAGTGCTGAATGTCCCTCCTGTGTGAACATGTGTTCTAAAACCACTGTAAAGCAGAGTTGATGTGGGCGGAGATCATCATAGACGTTCTCTTTATAAAAACTGTGCCAGTGTCCGTGTTAGGGAAATAGGTGGGATTTCCCGTGATATTTTTGTGTTTGCTTTCTGATATGTCTCCTGGTTTACGGCGCATTTCTAAGTTGACAGTAGAGTATAGAGGCCCAAAAGCAAAGGAGCGAGAGAGAATTTGGCAGGAAATTTTGTCTCTTAATAATGAAACAAAACAGTCCTGCCTCCCTGAAATATATTTAATTTTTATATTTACTTTAAAGGATTTGTGAATTTTTAAAAAGCACCTGGCTGAAAGTTATCTGCAGCATTTATATATTATTGATTTCTCTCTAAAGTTTTCTTAATATAGAGATTGTTTTTCTATAAAGATCAAGGAAATATTATAGAAACTTTCTAAGATAAATTATAAACTTGCTTAGAGTAGCATAGGGTATAATATAATTTTATCAGGAGTGTAGCACTACAGCATTGATTTTCAATTATGAAATATGAACACCGTAGCTATTAAATATTCAATACAGTAACTAATTTAAATCATTCTTATGAATAATACTTTACTAATCTTCTGAAAATTATATGGGATATATAGAGATTTTTGGTAGAGTTTAGAAACAAGTCAAGATTGTGTCAATCCACCCATTATGTAGAAGAAAAAACTGAGGTGGAGACATCATTTGCCTAATGGCTCGTTAGTATTAGGTGTAGAAAGGGCGGGGAGGGCTGTTCTTACTCTATCATACTCACTCTCCAGTGTAGAAATCCTTCCCGGATGAATGACCATCATAGGAATATGTACTGAATATAAATCTAATATCAGGAAATTTTTATATAACTTCATATTGAAAATGTGTATAATATTTCATAGTCATTCTGATGTAACAAGTACAATATTTTATGAATATCTTATGCACAATACTTTCTAAATACCAGGGTGATTTATTATTGAACGTTGTGTGCTCCTTGTGTAATTATACGCTCTGTCTCAGTCATTAGACGCACAGCATACAATTTATTAACGTATAGAAGATATGCTTTTGCTTTTGAACTTCAGACCGGTTAAATGGAGAGAAAAAAGTAGTTTAAATCCTAGGACTATGATTCACAATTGTGCAATATTTAGTATATTTAGGAATTTGAATATCATAATCAAATTTTTAAAATAATTTTATTTGGTTAAGAGTATCATTCTTTGGAGCGTGTTGGCCAAAGATGCAGCTTCTCGATGCAGCTTCTCGATACGGGCACCCTTAGAAGCTTTCAATTTATAATAAATTGAGGCTTTGTAGAGAACATCCGCGATTTCAGATAAAGCGGCTACTACCTAAGAATCCAACAGAGAGAATAACAGATGTGTTTCTAAGCATACTTCTCAATACAAAGAGAAAAATGAAGAATATTAAGAGGTCAGGGATTATATAGGTAGGTTAGATCTTGAAAAGAGATGAAATAAACCATAGAAAGCTTCAGAAAATAGACCTTGAAACAAACAATTAGACATAAGGTACAGTATGGTTTCCTAGAAGTTGTTTCAGGAGTAAGAGAGAGCTTGGGCAGGGATCAAAGGTCACTCCGAAGCCGAGAAACATACTATCAGAGAGAGTGTAAAAAGGAGGTTGGTGAAAAATGAGATCAAAGGGGTGGGATTGTGTGGGAAGAGAATCGGACATTGATGAGATGAGTTGTTCTCTCTTATGCACATGATTTATAATTTCATACAGTTCATACTAAACACAGAATTATAGACAAGAACATGGACTCTGGAAGCTATATAAGGGTTCTCTCTAACTGTAAAATGTGAATAATAATTCTCCTTACCAAATGGTTAGCACATTTTGAATTTTTCTTATAAGCCAGGGACTAAACATTTTACGTCTGTCAACTCATTAGACCTCAGAATAACCTCTTGAGGTAACCTCTGATGCTCTTGCCATAAGGATTAAATGGACAAATAAATGCCAAGTACTTAAGTGGACATAGCAAATTCTCCAAAAAGTTAGCAATTAGGATCATCTTAATGAGATGGCCTTCAGATTAAAATGAACATAAGTTTAATCAACATCTAGTTGAGTTGGTGGTGGTGGTGATATTACCAATGTCAAAAGTAAATGAAGTTACAGCTGGAATTATGTGAGCCGAAGCCTCGTTATGGTGTCTAGAAGTTGGAATAAATCCTTCTGTCAGTGCTGTGATGCTTCACTTTTTAGATCAATTATTATTTTTATTTGTTTATTGTCTTTTGGGAGGTTCCTGCTTTTAATTGCACACAGACATGCCTTGAGAATGGATTTCTAATGAACTCATTTTTGTTTTTGGCCCTTTGATTCTATTCAAAATAAATATAACAAAATCCATTGGGTACAGTAAAATTTCAGATTCTGGATGAATTTAGTTGATCCTTTAAGAATGTTCACCCCTTATTTACCGTAGTTTCGAATGTCTTTTATCGTTGTGCCAAGAGCTTCCAAAAATCTCATCCTTCATGACTGAGCTCTGTAGAAATAGTTGGGGACAAGGTTCTCCAATATGTTGGAACAGGCACTGATTCTAAGGACCTGGAAGTAAATGACTTTAGCGAAAGCTGAAACTTTCTTCCACATCTCCCTGGTCTGTGACAGGGCGGTTAGAGTTAAGTAGGATGGGCACACTGATTCTGCTATAACGTACATAAACTGGTGCCTGTATCAACTGCAAATGAAGAAAAGGGTAAAAGGTCAGTGCCTTCTGAATATTCAACCCAGATAATGAGGAAATAGAACTGTCTTCATGTTAGACTTTGTGGTTTTCGACCAAAGTGTAATTGTTACCTTAAAATCTTCAGCTTTTTCTATTTTTAAAATATTATATTTATATGTTGTAATTTAGTCAATTAAAGCAGTTATTAATCAACAAGTGCAGTATGAAGTGTTTGCCAATTAGGCACATGATTACTGTCCTCAAGAAACATATAACTGGGTAAATAGTAAGACTATATTTTAGGTATGCATTTTTTTTTAAATAGGAGAATGCCATGACTCCTCATACCAAATATCCTTACAGATTACTGGGAGTTATTTATACAATATGTTTAACTCGACGTGATGGTATTTTTCTGTTGTGGTTACGCTGCAACTTTTTAGACATAATTGGTAAAGACAATATGCAGTACTGAAGAGCATATTATAAAAGTGGAGAAGTTTAGTTCTGATACTTTTCAGAAAGCCAGAAAGGGAAGAGGTAGAAATAGATTTTGAAAAAAATATTTGTGAGGCTAAAATAATGATCTCGATGAAATTGCAGGAATACAATTTAGGCTGTGCTCCTATCAACTAGTAAGCTCCTTGGCTGGGCTCCAAGTAATCGTCTCTCAGACTGAGCACTTTTTCTTTAGGAAGATATAATAAGCACATTGATTTTTCATGAAAATGAGCCCCTCAAGAACCCGTCGATGGCAGTTCAACTCTAACTCTGAGAGCATTACTGTACGTGATTTGATATTACTCATCCAGAAGACTTTTTTTTTTTTTTGACACATAGGATGTTGTCTCCATTTTTATTTTAATTTCTTTCCTAGTACAGACTAACAGACTATCTGTGTTGATCCAAGCTTTTTTATTTTTCTCTCTTCTTTTGTTTCAGTTTTATCAGTATTCTTTTGCAAGGGGCTCACTGCCCGCTCTTGACTGCATCACTTGGTCAAATTTTTAAATCAATTTCTACTTGGATCCAACTTAATCTTAAATAGATATCCTAATTATTGTTCTGTCATTCTTTATCAGCAGAAGTGATGACTACCTTCTACAATGATACAGAGGATACTTTGCTGCAAAGCTGTATTTGGCGTTTGCACATACGTTATGAGGAACAAAAACAGAGCATTTGTTTTATTGGAAATTGTACACAGTAGAAATACTTTTACTTATACTTCATATACTAATTTGTCTCTAAGGATTCAAGAAAAGAAATGGTTTTGGACTCCAAGACTTTTGGAAAATGGGGTCAGATCTTACACAGTTAAAGATGCAATATAGCAGAGTGCTGAGAACATAGACTCTGAAGAGAGACGTCTCTAAGTTCAGGTCACTCCTCGTGGACTTACTAACCATGTGTCAGGTTCCTGACACTCAGAGACTCTGTTTCCCCATCCATAAAATAGGGATTGCAGCAAATACCCCATAGAGGTATTAGGAGCCTTAAATGGGATAATGCGTGATTAACCAAGTAAAACATCCATAGCAGATGACTGTTTTCGTCATATTTGGTCTTGCTCTGTGAGAACTGAGAAGTACTGAATATAATGTAGGTATGTGTAAAATTTGGGGGAAGGGAAGCCTCCTAAATTACCTGTTTTTGGCAATGGAGTATGGCAGATGGGAGTGTTCTAATGATGGTAGAAGTTTTCACTGACTGGCTGGGTCCTGGTCTGGCCCTCCCTCACTTTAAACAAGGACACCTGAATATTTTATATCTCTGTGACATTGTTCTAGGCAAAGAGAATGGGGCAAAGAAAAAAAATTCTTCTTTTTTTTTTTTTGAGTTTACATATGGGTAGAGAAGACCGATAATAGATAATGTAAATAGGTCATTTATGGCGTATAATAGAAAGTAGGTGCTTTGGAGAAAAGCCACGTAGAAGGAGATGGGGAATGCTGTCTGGGCAGAGCTGTTTTTCCCAGCATGGTCAGAGGAGGCCTCCCGGCTCAAAATTTGAAAGAGGGAGGGAGTCAGCAGATTCCTGGGGCTAAAATGTTCCGGACCCAGAAAAGAGCAAGGTACATGCCCAGAGGCAGGAGGGGGCTGGCCTCCCCAGAGAACAGCAGGAAAGGCTCTATGGGAACTGGGCTGGGAGGGGAGCAAATGTCAGACCCAGGGACCTTCCAGGCCACTGTAAAAACTTCTGCTTTCACTTAGAATGAGTTAGAAACCAGAGGAGTGATCTGAAGAGACTTCACGTTTTAGAACAATAATCTCTCTGGCTTCTGTGTTTCAGGTTCTCAGTGATCTGTGAGGGTGATAAGGAAGATAATTTATTTAAAATCTTAAAATAGGAAACTGAAGAGTAAGTGCTTAGAGTAGTAGCATTTAGTTACTGAAGGCTTTGCCCTGTGGCTCAACCCTGTATAGATTTAACGACACATAATCTCATTTAATCCTCATAGCTAATATAGGCGGCAGCACAGGTGTCATCCCCACTGTGTACCTCCAACACTGAGTTTGCAGAGTTTACGATCACAGGGCCGGTGAGATCTGTTTCTAGATTCTGGAGTCCACGCTCTCATAGGGCTTCCTTCCTAGATGAGACATTAGATGAGATTTTAAAATTTCCTATATGTATTGACGTGTGTGCATATTTAAAATTTTTTCTTTAAATTCTGTCTTCTTTCTATGTGAAGCTTAAGTATTCATTTTTAATAAAACATTGCCTTTCATATTAATGACCATGAGTGGACAAGAATATCTTCATATTTCTTCCTCCTGTATTTTGTAGTAGGGACTGGAGGTCAGCAAACAGTTTCCTGTACATCACATCAGATATTTAAATAACCTATGAATGCTCAGCAATGGGAGAATATTTAAAGTTTCGATTCATAAATGTACGCTCTTTATGTCCTGACAGTCTTTAGTACAGGTGAAAAGTAAACATGCTGTTTTTCCATGTACAGTGTATTTCTTTTCCTTTTTTTTTTCTTCATTTTGGTGCCTGATTTGGCATCCTAAGTGTCTTTTCAGGAAAATAGCAGATTTTGAAATAGATCGATATGAATAGAATTTTGCCTTAAATCTAAACTGTCCTCTCATCTTTGAAACATATGCTCAGGTTCCAATGACATAGTTAAAGTTCAAAGTGCATTGACTGTTTTCAAAACCCTCAACACTTTTTGAGAGCCCCGAGGAACTAGTTTAGTTTAAACCCTAATGGAAATATGATCATGATGACCAATCACAGCTTTAAGCAAGTAGAAGGCATATCTTCCTTTGCATTTCATACAGAAGGGCTAGTCTTCACTTGCTCCCTGTGGTAGGCTGAATAATATTCCCCCAATGGTGTCTGCATCCTAATCTCTGAAACTTGCGAATATGTTACTTTATATTGAACATTGAAAAGAACGTTAAAAAGAATGTTGAAGATGTGGCTAAGGATTTTAAGACGGGAAGATTATCCCGGATTATCTAGGTGGACTCAGCGTAACCACAAGGGACCTTATAAGGGAGACAAGAGATCTGAGAAGAGTTGGGGATATGCCAGCTGAAGCAAGAAATTGGAGTAATATGAAGAGCCATGAGACAAGGAACTCAGCCTCCAAAAGCTAAATAAGACAAGGAAATAGATTTCCCTTAGAGTCTCCAGAAAGAACCAGCCCAGCTCACACCTTGATTTCAGCCTGGTGAGGCTGGTCTTGAATTTCTGACCTCTAAAAATGTAAGATAATACATTTCTGTTACTTTAAGCCCCTTACAGTAACTTTCACGCACTCCCTCATCTCCCCGGGTTTCTGCCCCAGTGTGGTGTTACAGGCGAGGCTTTCTGGGCGCTCCCTGTAGAACAGCTGTGCTCTGCCGGCCAACCTGCCACCTCTGTCGGCCTTTCCTCTTCAGGTGACGTTCTGCTCTCGAGTCTCTCCTTAGGGCAGGGCTTCACCTTGGAAGACAACTTCATTTGGTCGATTTCAAGAGTCTGCAAGGTCCATCACTCCGGCACTGTCACACCTTACTGGGTTCCTCAGTACGCACGTGGATTGGAGGCTGCAAAGCTCACTTGCAGGTTTGATGGCTGCCTACAGCCGGCCCTACTGAGCTTTTCCCTGGGAACCTCTTGGCAACGCTCGGCTTCTCCAGCTCTCAGGGTCTTCAGCAGCCCCTTTTCTTTCCTCCTCTTTCTCCTTAACCGTTGCTGATGCTCCCTGGGTTTTCTTCTGCCTTTTTTTTTCTTGTGTTTGGTGGTCTGTAGACACTGCCTCATATTTTGGGATTTTTTAAGGAGACCATGTCACTTCTTTTTGTTGTAGATACTGCCTGTGGGTTTTGGACCTTTGCTTGTTGCTCATCTGGGGAATTCAGAGAGATCCCCAAACCATGCCTCCACTGCCGTTTCTTCCCAGAATCTTTTAATATCATTTTAAATGTTCACAAATCTCGGATTTTTTTTTTTTTTTAATGGGGCTTGGAGAAACACAGAAGAGACAAAAATACATTACTTAGGGATTTTGAAACCAAACTCATTAATCAACACTTACTGAATAAACTGTCAGCTCAGTATAGATTTATACTTAACATTTTCCTATGACAGGGAAGTCATGGACCTTTTACATTCTGTTAGGCACTGTGCTGAGTAATTTGTATACACGAGGTCACAAATTCCTCATAACCTTATGAGGATGTGTTAGCTCCATGTGACAGACTTGGGCTGAGTGTGTTTGATTTGGTCAAGATGGTAGGTGGGATGTTTCCAGGACCCTGGATTCTGAGAGTGATAAGTTCAAGGAATTCATAAGAGAGATGCAGTCAGGGTAGGCAGCAGAGAAACTGAGGCAGGAAAGTATTCACGTGGGCTGGGCTAACATGTGTAGTTGGGACTTAAGTAAAAAGATGGGCACGTGGGTGACCAGGCTGTATCTCATACCTGGCCATGAGGGAAAGAAATGGTGACAGGACTCGCTCATCCTAACTCCTGAGTGAGTGAGGGCTGAAAATCCACTGCCTGTCCTCGATGACAGTGGGGTAGAAGAAGAGGGGGAGGGGCGCCGTGGCGTCAGGAAGACGCTACTGCACCAGAAACGGAGGAGCAAGTTGTCCCCTTTTGCGAGAGTCAGCAACTGTTAGAAAATCTATCGAATTAGTGTATGATTATTCTCAGAATACGTGAAATGAAGGGCTGTTCTATTTGAGTAAGCAAGGGGTGGATTGACTGCTTTTATGCCAAACTAACAAATCTTCCTACACATACCACAGGTTGATTTTAATTAGATAATAACTTTTGGGGGTTTGAGCTTGTATCAGCCATTCATACTTAGTATGAATTTCTCCAATAAAATTGCTTTCTTAAACTGTTATGTATAAAAGAAAGGACCTTTTCATTAAAGAAAGTATTTTTTGTATTATAAGGCAATTTAGTGAAAAGTGGATTCAGTTGGAGGATTTTAATAGACCAAAAACATAATTAAGATATTCAGCTAGAAGGAGGGAAAAGGGTGATTGAAGGGGGAGCCAGCAATACCTTTTTCTAATTTGCCATTTCCTTAAATGTGCCATTAGAAAAATGTTCTCTGTGGAAAACTGAATGCCATAGATTGCCTGTACTTCATCTTTTAAAACAGCTAAAATATTTTGATTCTGTCAGATTCATAAAATGGGTCGACTCCAATTTATTTCTCTTATATTTAAAATGTGTCAGAGGAACACGAGTTATTGTACAGGTTTCCCCCGCTATCCCAAAGCAGAGTGTTCTGTGAAACCTATTGCAAGCCGAAATGGCTTAAAGCAGAGATGCACTTACCTTAGGACGCATGTTTCTAACAGATGCACGAAAACAAATGGACGTAAAGCACAGATGCTCACAGACACAGTTCAGAGCTGTGGCGGCTTGATGCTGGGATGCTGTGTGTGTTTGTGGGTTTCCCAGGAGAAGAGCTTGGTTGGGCCCCTCTGGCTGCTCAGGGTGTGGGCTGCCTCTGTCACGGCCCCCTGCTGCCTCTGTCACGGCCAAACGCTGAATGTTATTTTTGCTTTTCACGTTTTTTTTTTTTGTAAAAGTAGAAATCCTTTCCAGATTTTTTTCAGTTAGAGAAAACAGGCACTAATGTAGGTTTTTCATGAAAGCAAAGTAGCATACACTGTACAATGTTATACACCTGAAACTTATACATAATGTTATATTCCAGTTTTATTTCATGAAAACAAAAAGTTTCTTCTTGAAAAATGCAGTGGCATAAAGCAAATTTTCAAGAAGCGGATAATACCTTTAATGGGATGCTTTTTCTCATATGGCATCCTCAATTAAAGTGACTTTAAAACACCTAGCTACGTACATATTTTTTAAAAAATTCCTCCCTCCCTCCTTCTCTTCCTTCCTTCCTTTCTTCCCTCCTCCTTTCCCTGTCTTAAAATGCAAACCATAATTGACTCACTTTACTAGGAAATGATATGTGACACTAATAGGTAGAGTTTGAACCCTTATTTCATTGGCATGTTGGATACCAAAACTTCAAAGCTATTGTTGGTCCAATTTCCGGCCATTCTTATTAAGAAATCTAAGCCACAAAAATGTGGTCAAATAACTAGTTATGACAAATGCCCTGAATGTTGCAGCTGGGTATTTATCTAACATGGCTGTGTTCTGACTTGACATTAATGGAAGGAAAAAGGCTTCTTTGCTAAATTAAAAACTCACTTCCAATTTAGAGCTTTCCAAATTTAAGTCATCGTCAATCATGCCGTATCCGAGTCTGTAGTCTCCAGGCATAGCGTAACTACCTGCATTGTTTCAGAATGTTAAACTCACTCTGAGTCAGCTGAACTTACCATCTTTCTCTCCTCTGTATTGGTCTTCTCATGAACACCTGTCAAGTCTTGATATTTTTTTCTTTATTTTTTTATTTTTTAACAAAGAAGTGTTCTAGATTCATCGACACTTTCCCATAGCATGGTACGG
>NW_011889024.1:33330-33933 GCF_000151845.1 Pteropus vampyrus | reverse complement strand
AAAATGCTGGGTAAGGTCCTTGGTATAGCACTGGTTTTCGGAGAAAAGCGATTGGACAACTGAGGCAAGAGAAAGAGGGGTGGTTGGCGGAAACCGGGAGTGTGTCTGCGCTTCCTTAGAGACACTACCCCTGACTTTCAGACCGTCTCCCTATCATTTAGACTCCTGCAGGTTTCCTTCTTAGCATTTATTATAATTGCAGTCATTTTATTAGTTGCTTCTTCCCTACTACATTGTAAACTAGACTGTAAACTTTACAAAGACAGGGATTATGAAGCGCTTATACAGTGCCAGGCACATGACATATCATCCTCCTCCTCCTCCTCATCATCAACCACTATATATCCTCATCTAATATAATGTTTGGCACATAGTAAATATTCATTAAATGTTTAGTGAAGAAGGAATAAATGGACAGCTGTACGAGGAGAGGCGTAGGTTGACGAGGTCACTGAATTGGGTTGATTCTTCTAAAGTAGTGTTCCCACTGAAGGGCTGTCTGCAGTCAAATGTATGCCATTTCTATGCCTTCAAAGGATGTTCAAGTGAAAAGAGAATTTGGTTAGCAAAATTAATTCAAGTATTTACTCACATAGAAAGATT
>NW_011889024.1:32210-33280 GCF_000151845.1 Pteropus vampyrus | reverse complement strand
CACCTGTCAAGTCTTGATATTTTTTTCTTTATTTTTTTATTTTTTAACAAAGAAGTGTTCTAGATTCATCGACACTTTCCCATAGCATGGTACGGGGTTTTGGTTAGGTCCAGCCTGGCTTTCCTCTTTGGTTCTTTCACAAGATGCTGTGTGTGTGATCACTGGACAATTGGACGGGACCTACAGCTAGGTTGCACTTTGCTTGTTAGCTTGGCAGATTGATCAACTCAGAGTTTCAGTGAAAGGCAGAACCGATGTATCACATTGTTGTGTCTTGTATGGCTGCCATTCGAGTGGCCACTGGAGCAGTTCTCATGTGTACCATTCCCACCTTTACAACCAACACACACACATACACGCATGCACGCACATGCACACGCACATGCACACGCACACACACACGAGGGAGGGAGAGGGAGAGGGAGAGAGAGACTTGTACAATCTTTTTGACTTTCAGGAGTCATGACTATGCTTCTGTTTTCTGAGGTTGCCTATTAGCCAAAGTCTTAACATCCTTTTTTTTGTTGTTGTCCTCACATTGTGTTATGCCATATATTAGATATTTTATTACTATTTTAGAAACTGATATACACACATATAAATCTGTTTACACAAACAGAGAAGCTTAATAAAACTTGTATTTGTTGGAGAGAATTTCATTATAAGTGTTTCAATAGAGTATACTATACTATAAGGCACTAGCTGGGACTTTTAAACATATTTATTACTGAATATTTTACCTTTTAATATTACTCCTTCAAGATTGATGTGTTCGGTCAGCTTTTGCTTTATTTTTTTTATTTGTGTTTAT
Organism: Pteropus vampyrus; assembly: GCF_000151845.1. NCBI lineage: Eukaryota > Metazoa > Chordata > Mammalia > Chiroptera > Pteropodidae > Pteropus > Pteropus vampyrus. Next base: position 32,469 of record NW_011889024.1, on the reverse strand, counting down.
AATATGCTTTCAAATTATAGTAAAGAGGAAAAAAAAGTCTGCTAGTTTAAGAGCTAGGAAAGCATTCCCCTCTAGTTAAATAAATGCATTTCTTGAGACACATGGGATGGGCCATTTGGTTTGTGAAATGGTGTCTCTCATGGTGAGAACAGACTGGCTAGGAGTGAGGCAAAGACAAACAGATTGCTCTGTGTGATGAACTAGAAGTTTGAGTTTCTCTGGGCAGCCTGAGAATGATAGAGAAGATGAAAGTGGAGGG
>NW_011889024.1:20776-29987 GCF_000151845.1 Pteropus vampyrus | reverse complement strand
TGACAGAATCAGCCGTTTTATAGAAATTGTTTTGGCGAATTCTGGCCCTGAATTTTACCTTGAGATTTTCCTATAACTCGTGACTGAATTTAGCTATGTTTAAATTCACAGTTTATTACTTTTTGTTTGTTTAACAGAGAAAATTAGTGAATTTGTTTATGTTAGAGACAAAGATTCCACCCTTTCCTCCTTTCGGAAATGCTTTTTATTTTATTTGTAACTATCCTCTGGGAAGATCCTTTAATAAGTACTTTCCCAGTGCAACGTGCAAAGTGTACAGTGTCTAACAAATTAGTGAATGCTGACATAAATCATATTGTAGATATGCTCTCAGTGGTGATGAAGGGTGTATCCTTTTCAGAGATTATAAGATTTTCTGCTTCTTGAAAAAAACAAGGAGTGGGAATCTAAGTTGAGACTTGCCTATAGTTATAGTGTAATGACTCAATACCATGATTGAAATCAAGGCACATGATTCTTTTATAGCTTGAACTTTTCAAACGGAAATACCATAATAATTATGGTACTTCAGTCGTACATATGACCCATATTTATATCTGTAGCATAATTTTCTTTCATTGTTTCAGAATATTGTCTCCGGAGTTTACACATTTTGGAAAAAAAGTCACAGTACGAGAAATTAAAGATTTTAATTGCTGTACCTAAGTGTCTTGAAATTTCTCATTTATGAATGATATTAGTTTGTTTAGGTTTAATATAACTTCAGCCATCTGTTGCAGAAAAGTACTTTCAGGCATTCCCTGATGATTAATAAAATTTTATATTACAGGAGTCTAAGTACTCTTCCCAAATCTCTTCCATGTCGCAATCTAGGCTTAGCTGAGTAGAATAACCGCAGACGAGACTGGACACATCTTATGATTCCAGTTTTCCCCGATTCTCTTACTGGTGTGCGCTACGAATCCTTCCTGGAAGTGGAGGCGCTCACTGGGATTTCGGGTAGAGTTTGAGATGTCAGGTTATTTTGTCCTGTAATTCAGTTAAACTTCATTGATAAAATAATTTTAAACCTGCAGAAAAATTATAAAACGATATAACAAACATAGGGTGCACAGTTTGGACTTGACAGATATTATTTTGCCATGTCACCTTGACTTCACACCTTATTTTGATTTGAAAGAAGTAAAACATTAAAGAACCCGGCAAAGCCTCATTCCCATAATCCTTTCTCCTCTTGCCTCCTCAAAGGTAACCAGCCTTCTGGAGCTGGTTTTTTTCCTACATGTGGAATGGATTCATAAGTGATATGCAAAACTGTGTACTTTTAATGTACGCGATATACTGTGTACATCCTACTGCAACTTGATTTTTTTTCCATTTAAGCTTATATTTTTGTGATGCTAATACATGCAAATTTAGGTCTACATTTACCAGTCGTATCACATTTTATAGGAATAAACCTACGATGAATAGTTAGGATGTGTCCACATTTTTGCTGTTATGAACATTAGTAAAATGAAGGATTCTTGTGTGTACTTGTTCCCTTTGAGCACTTGTATGAGAATTTCTTTAAGGTAGATTTCTGGAAGTGAAATTTATAATTCATAGGGCCAATGCAACTTTAAGTTTTCAAGATATTTCTAAATTGCTCTTTAAAGTTGTATAAATGCACACTCTCAGATCAATATTCAGTTTTCTTTTTCTCCGTATCCTCTCCAGCCTGTGCATGTTATCCATCTTAAATATTTGTCACCTTGAGAGGGATGAAATGTTCACTGCTTTCATTTCTCTGTGTAAAACAGCTGGTTGAGATTTGTTACTGTGAGACGAGAAGAGACAATTACTTCTTCTTATTTCCTTTAGGATCTCAGGCATAAGGAATTACATTCATTGTGGTCCTAGGTTCATGATACAAAATCATTATTAGTCCATGGTGGCCATTTAAAAAAATTTACCTGTTTGTTTATAAATAAATAAGATACCCATGAAGTCTTAAACCTACTCCCTTTACATTTTATAAACCTGAATTTTAAAGTGTTTATTATTCCCTTGCCTTTTAGAAATTTAGTGTGTGTGTTTCTTTTGCTTGTTTTTGAACTTCATGAGGAGAGTATCATGTTAAAAGGCTTTCGAGACCGTTTTACTTAACATTATGTAGGATTCATGCCTGCTGTTGCGTGTAGCGATAGTTTCTTCATTTTAACAGGTGTGAATAAAACGATATATTTAACATTCTCCAGATGAAGAGAATTTTTTTTTTTTTTTGGTAATTTTTGCTTTCTGATCGATCTTGTGGACATTTCATGGCGCACATGTGTAAGCCTTTCTTTTAGTTAAATTTTTGTGAGTAGAATAGGTGGGTTGTAGGGTATGCAAATTTCCGACTGTATTAATCTTTGAGAGTTTTTGTAAGATTTACCTGTAAAAGCACCTGGGTCTGTGTTTCTCTGTTAAAATTTTACAACTCTCAAACTTCTTTCAGAGTTATAGTACCAACCAGGTGTTGTATGTCTTTACAGGTTAGTTTTATTATCTTTCTATAAGAATTCATCTATTTCACCTAGGTTTTCAATTAAATTTGAATAAAATTATTGATAATATTCACTTATTGTCTTTCAATTTCAATTGCATCATTAGTATTATGTCTCCTTTATCACTTATAATACTATTAATGCATTCTCGGTCTCTTTTTATCCATCAATATTACCAGAGGTTTGCTTTTCTTTTGTTATCCTTCAAAGATCTGGCTTAATGCTATTTATTTCACCTTCATCTTCTATTTCCTTCTTTTAATTATCTCTTTATTTTCTTTCTTTAGGTTTACTGTTTGTTAACTAATTTCTCACGTTGGACATTTACTCTTTAGGTTTTAGTTTTTCTTCTTTTCTTACACAAGGTTTTAGTTTTTCTTCTTTTCTTACATAAGTTAAGGATATATGTTCCCCTCTCAGTGAGACCTCAACAGCTCTTCATAAATTTAGATACAGTGTTTTCATTTTTATTCATCTATACGAATTTTTAAATTTCTTATTATTTATTTTTTGACCAATGCGTTTTTAATTTTCCTATTTTCAAATTCTGGCTTAATTCCATTGTGGTCAGAGAACATGATTTGTACTATACCTTTTCTCTGAAAAGTTGTGAGGTTTGCTTTATGGCCTAACGTGTGGTCCACTGTGATAATTGTTCTGTAGTATTTATGAAGAATGTGATTTTTCTTCGGATTCTGTCTTGGATGAGACTGTGTTAGCCTGGGGAGTCTGGATGAGAAGGTTCGTTCATGTCTAGGCATAATATAGGGCAAGTTGTAATCAAATTATAGATTGTACACTTCTGAGATTGATGGATAAAGCTGGCCCAGATGAGGTGATCTTATCAGCTCTCCAGATTAGTTTATATGCAGGATTGCTCCAGGATTATTTATGTCAGGCTAGATCTGGAAAGCAGATGTCATGCTAATAGAAAGCTAAGAAGACCTCACTCATGTCTTTTATGTGTTATGGTCTGCAACTGGTGAACTTGAACCTCTGTCTGTGCTGAAGACTGTAACTGAGATCTCTGAGTATATCTTGAATGCTTCCTTCTCTGTGCTTTAGGTAGGTAAACCTCATTTGATTTTCCCAAGTAGTGCTGGTCTTTCCGTCAAATTTATTTGACAAATTTATTAGTACAGGATGGTTTGACAAAGTTGCCATTTGTCAAGAAAGTGTTTGTATACCGTAACGAGTTATACATTTTTATGTTTTCTGTCAGTGAAGTTTTCTTTTCTGTGAATAGTATAATTAAATCCTTTCTGTCTGAAATTATTTTTCTCCTTACAGATTTGCATAAATATCTTTATATATTTTGGGCTTTAAGTCTTTCTCTTATGGGAGACATAAATACTTTCTTCCAGATATTGCCTACTTCTATGTTTATGGTGATTTTTAGTGTACAGAAGAATTTCAACTTAATGCGGTAAATTTGTAAATATTTATTTATTCATTTTTGATATTTTTATAATTCTACAAATGTTATTGAGGGAATACTATGTGGTAGGTACTAGGGGATAGAGGAGGGAACACAGTAGACACAGCCCCTACCCCATCTCAGCAGTGGTAATAATTGCTATGATGAAAAATAAAATGGGATAATGATATAGAGAATGTCAAGCATTAGGTATGGGACTGGTATTTTATATTTGGTTGTCAAAGCAGGCCTTTATGATCAGGTGACATTAGAGAAGACAACTTATTAGGTGGGGAAGCAAGCCATGTAGATATCTGTTTTGTTTAAGAAATCTTTCATTATCTGAGGATATAAAATTTACTCCTATACATGCTTGAAAAATATATATTTTTAAATCTACTTTTCATTATTTAGGCCTTTAATGTGTCTAAAATATTTTTATGTGTGTGTATGGTGTGAGATAGGGGTCTGATTTCAACTTTTCCTGTATGGATAGCTATTCTTACACCATATATTAAAAAGGCCACTCCGTCTACACTGTTTTGTAATGCTACTGTCATATATCAATAGCTCCATATATAATTAAGTCTTTTTTATAAACTCTGTATTCTGTTCCATTGGCCTATTTGTTTGTACCAATATCACATTAATTTAATTACTATGTATTTGTAATAAATCATAATCTCTAGTTGGTTGAATCCTCTTCTTACTCATTTTTATTTTTCTATTTGTCCTGGATGTTCTGAGCTTTTCATGATAACATATAATTTTGAGGACGAGCTTGTCTAGTTTTATGAAATGTTAAATTTTGATTTAAATTTGATTTATCAACTCATTTAGCGGGAACTGCCATCTTTAAGACTGAGTTTTGTCATTCAAGAGAAGGATATATATCTGTATGATAAATCTTACTTTAAGTCCTTCAGTATAGACTACAATTTTCTCTAAACTTCTAATATTTTTTTAGATACTCTGCATTTTTTTTTCGATTACTAATGATACATTTTTAGAAGGGGTAACATGACATTTCACTTTTATTGTTTACTAGGTATCAGTGTTCTATATATTTTCATATATCAGCTTATTTAATCCTCTGCCATAGACCCATTATGTAGCAAATTTCAATATTTTTAGTTATACTCTTTCAAAGATTATATTTTATAATCATTTATTTTGTGTTTAGAAATGTAATTTTTATATAATGATCATATATCCAGTAACTTTGCAGAACACTTTTTTTATTTTAATATATTTATTTATATGTGTCAATAAATATCTTTATTTAACTTATCTCTTGGACTTTCTATTTAAATAATGTCATCTGTAAAGAACAAAGATTTTAAATATCTCAACTTTTTTTTCTTTTTTTTGTCTTTTCATATTGGTTAGGAATTCTAAAATAAGTTAAATAGAATATGCATATGTTACTAAATATGTAGTAACATGCATATATAAAAATAAATATAAAGATATAAAATTTATCATTTAACATTCATTAATTACACAATTGAAAGATTACACTAATATTTCTTTGTTAAGCTCACTTTATATTACTGAGATAGCCCAGTAATATAGTTGAATACTATATTTTGTTGAATATACTTTGTCGAATGTAGTTTACTAATATTTTCAGGATTTATGTTAATAGTTAGCGTGCATTTATCTGTGTTTTAAGTAAAATCAGACTGTCATTTTTTAAAAATTTTTACTGTCTTTTTAAATATTTTGACATCAAGATTACAGTAGCTTGATTAAGAGTTTTTTCTCTTTTACTACTTTTGGTAACAGTTTGCTTAAGACAGGAATTATATATTTTTTGAGTGTTTGTGAATCTTTCCTGTATAACTATTTGTATGTTTTTTGTTTATTCCTTATATATGGTTTTCTAAACTGCTGATTAATTTCTAATTATTAGTTCAAAATTTCTATTTATCCTGAGTCATTTGGAAATACACACTTTTCTAGAAAATTGTCCATTTAATCTGATTTCTCAAATAAATTGGCTTGAACTTGTACCATTTCATTGTCGTTTTTAAACTTGTATGCTGTTAGTAGTTATGACTCTGATTTTCTTTCACAAAGATTTACTTCTGCTTGTCTCTTTTTACTCTCATCCATCCTACCAAAAGTATGCTTAATTTGTTATGTTTTCATAGAATCATATGCTGCTTTTTTATCACATTTATTTTTTTGTTTATATCAATTTTTATTATTACCTTATTGTCCTGTTTTTCTCTACATTCTTTGGAGCTTTCTACATTGTTCTTTGTTACAGTTTTTTGTTGTTGTTGTTACAGTAGGTATTCATTCACAGTGGTTAAATATCTAATTGCATTAAAAATAAGTATGTAGTTAAAAGTTCTCTCCTACTCTGACCCCATCTGCTCAGTTTCCATGTGGAGATTTTATGCGGTCATATTTAAACACACCCACACAATGATGTCCTTCCTTTGTTTTTTAATGTCATATATATTATATTTTAGAAATTTATATTAACAAAAACATTTGAAGTTTTTAAAAGATAGCTGCTTTGTATTCCATTGTATATTTAAATAATTAACCATTCCACTTTTGATGGGCATTGATGTTGTTTTGAGACTTTTGTAACTACAGACTATGGTGCAGTGATACTATTTTACTGTATTTGACTTATCTCTCTTTACACAAATTTTTGCTGAGCCATTTGGAAATAAATTGCCTACATCATAACACATATATTTCACTTGCATCTCTGCAGAATAATGGTATTTTCCTATGCAATCACAATTTTATCATAGCTAAGAAAATTCACAAAAATTTCATATGTACTACTCTTATTCAAATTTTCTCAATTGACCCAGATGTATATTCTTTTTATATCCTTTAAAAAAAAATCTGAGGTCCAATCAAATTTTAAAAACTGCATTAGATTGTAATGCCTCTAGTTTCTTCTAAAAAAGAACAGTCTCCCTCTTCCCTTATTTTTATTTTGTTACATCGATTTTTTTTTCAAATTCTAGGTATTTGTTGAACAGATTTTCTCCTATCATGGATTTTTTTTTTTTTTTTTGGTTGTTTCCTCATTGCTGGATTTAGGTTAAACATCTTCAGCAAGAATTCTACATAGATGATATTGGGTTATCAATACCGGTCACATCAATAGACACTATTGATGATATTTTACTTTGATCACTTAATTAAGATAGTGACAGGATTGAGGAGTGTCCTTGTTTTCCTAATAATATCCCTTTCCACCCTTATCCCGCCCTTTTCATGCTCCCTAGGGGGACACATTCCCCAACCTGATTTTTCTCCAGTTCTTTGCCCTTAAGGGATGTTAGCCAGTGATCTACTAAACTGATAATATGAAAGTCCAACAGCCTTGCCTTGAGAGGAGACAAACTCTAAGATGTAATTTACACTCAAGAATTCTTCCTGCAGATCAGGCTGGGACTTCACCTGAAATTGTATCTTTGCTTGTCTTCTTTCCTCTCTCTGCCCTGTTTTCTGTATTCTCTTGTGAGAATTCATGGAATCTTATCACTTGCATAAGATTCCTCATCTCATGGTCTTTATCTAGAGAATCCGAACTAAGATGATTGATATTGAAAGTATTCCAGAATGCACACTCTAGGAAAGGGATCTGTACTTCACTCACTGACCTGTCAAATGGCAGTAAAGACTCTCACTAGTGGCAAGTAGTGTATTGACAGCCTTTGTCACGCTGTCGTATTGCAATTACTAAGGTTTTTCACTGGAGGTGAACTGGAATGAAATACAGTTGGAAGAGGATGCACTGCTGTATACAAGTTCTTTGGCCTCCATATCTTTAAATAATACGCTTATCCTATTATCTTATAGTGATAGTTCTATATGTTATATATCAAATTTCTACTGTGAAAGATGGTGATTTGGCTCTTATGCTGCTCTTCTCTTCCCCTAACCTACCCCTTTCACTCTCCCAATAGAGATATATACTAATATTGTCTATGTTTCTGGGCATTAATAATTATTAACATATATCTAGTACTTAACTACTCTGTAACATAATGAGCGAGGTATTTTGGGAGTAAAAATTCATTTTCAATCAGGGAGCTCACAATCTAATGAGAGAAGAGAAAAGTAATGAGGGAAGAGAAAAGTAATACAGACTAACTGTAATGTGATGCTTATTGTGATAAAAGTTAGTACAAGAAGTGAGAGATTAAAACATCTAGATTATGGGACTAGAATTTTAAGCAGAGGGAATAGCAATTTCAAATCCCCTAAAGCTGGAACATGTCTACCTTGTAGGAATAGCAAGCTCTGAATGTGTAAGAAGTGTTAAGAGAGAAAATCAAAGAAGACATGGGTTGTCAGTTCCTTCATGTTCTCTTAAGCCAGGGTCAGCAGACTTTTTCTCTAAAGAGCAAGATGGTAAACATTTTCCACTTTGTGGGCCATTCAGTCTCTGTTGCAGCTGCTCATCTCTGCTGTTGAAGTGTGAAAACAGCCAAAGACAATATATAAATGGTTGAGCATGGTTGCATTTTGATAAAATTTAATTAACCAAACCTCTGACATAAGTCATTGCAATGACTCTGTACTGCCTTATTCCATTTGCAGTCAAGATATTACTAGACCAAGGGTTGGCAAATTACTGAAGAGCTAAGAATAATTTTTACATTTTTAAAGAGTTTACACACACACACACACACACCCACCCATTGGACAGAGATCATGTGTGGCCATAAAGCTTAAAATATTTACTAGCCAGCCTTTTATAGAAAAAGTTTGCCATCTCTTATACTAGACTCACAAAAACGAGCTGGATAGTTTTTCTTATTTTTTTCATTTCCTTATACAACTCTCTTAATAAAGGAATTATTCATTTCATAAAATTTGTTAGGCTTTATCTCTAATACGAATGATGCCTAGTTTTATTTTGCTTTGTTTTTTTTGAGTCAAGGATATCCTTGATTACCACCTTAAATGGTTATTCATTTTTTTCTTTTTTTTTCTAGTGCCTTTTCAGAATTTGTTTTTGCAGAAATATGTCCATTTATTCTAGGTTTTCATATTACTAGTTTATTACATTTGTTTATTATTTAAAATCTCAGGCTAAAATATTTCCTTTTTTAAAAAAAATTTACATTTAATTAATTGCCTGATTTTTAAAATGCACTTTGTCAGACTTTATATTATTAGTCTTTAAAATTTGCTGTTAGGAATATTTTCTATTGTCTTTTTTTGTTCTGACTTTCCTTACTCTTGGAATTATCTTTTTTCTTTCTTCTTTGAATATAATCTTTTTCCCTAAATTTTTTATTGAATATTTAGCTTA
>NW_011889024.1:7776-20726 GCF_000151845.1 Pteropus vampyrus | reverse complement strand
TTCTGTATTCTCTTGTGAGAATTCATGGAATCTTATCACTTGCATAAGATTCCTCATCTCATGGTCTTTATCTAGAGAATCCGAACTAAGATGATTGATATTGAAAGTATTCCAGAATGCACACTCTAGGAAAGGGATCTGTACTTCACTCACTGACCTGTCAAATGGCAGTAAAGACTCTCACTAGTGGCAAGTAGTGTATTGACAGCCTTTGTCACGCTGTCGTGTTGCAATTACTAAGGTTTTTCACTGGAGGTGAACTGGAATGAAATACAGTTGGAAGAGGATGCACTGCTGTATACAAGTTCTTTGGCCTCCGTATCTTTAAATAATACGCTTATCCTATTATCTTATAGTGATAGTTCTATATGTTATATATCAAATTTCTACTGTGAAAGATGGTGATTTGGCTCTTATGCTGCTCTTCTCTTCCCCTAACCTACCCCTTTCACTCTCCCAATAGAGATATATACTAATATTGTCTATGTTTCTGGGCATTAATAATTATTAACATATATCTAGTACTTAACTACTCTGTAACATAATGAGCGAGGTATTTTGGGAGTAAAAATTCATTTTCAATCAGGGAGCTCACAATCTAATGAGAGAAGAGAAAAGTAATGAGGGAAGAGAAAAGTAATACAGACTAACTGTAATGTGATGCTTATTGTGATAAAAGTTAGTACAAGAAGTGAGAGATTAAAACATCTAGATTATGGGACTAGAATTTTAAGCAGAGGGAATAGCAATTTCAAATCCCCTAAAGCTGGAACATGTCTACCTTGTAGGAATAGCAAGCTCTGAATGTGTAAGAAGTGTTAAGAGAGAAAATCAAAGAAGACATGGGTTGTCAGTTCCTTCATGTTCTCTTAAGCCAGGGTCAGCAGACTTTTTCTCTAAAGAGCAAGATGGTAAACATTTTCCACTTTGTGGGCCATTCAGTCTCTGTTGCAGCTGCTCATCTCTGCTGTTGAAGTGTGAAAACAGCCAAAGACAATATATAAATGGTTGAGCATGGTTGCATTTTGATAAAATTTAATTAACCAAACCTCTGACATAAGTCATTGCAATGACTCTGTACTGCCTTATTCCATTTGCAGTCAAGATATTACTAGACCAAGGGTTGGCAAATTACTGAAGAGCTAAGAATAATTTTTACATTTTTAAAGAGTTTACACACACACACACACACACCCACCCATTGGACAGAGATCATGTGTGGCCATAAAGCTTAAAATATTTACTAGCCAGCCTTTTATAGAAAAAGTTTGCCATCTCTTATACTAGACTCACAAAAACGAGCTGGATAGTTTTTCTTATTTTTTTCATTTCCTTATACAACTCTCTTAATAAAGGAATTATTCATTTCATAAAATTTGTTAGGCTTTATCTCTAATACGAATGATGCCTAGTTTTATTTTGCTTTGTTTTTTTTGAGTCAAGGATATCCTTGATTACCACCTTAAATGGTTATTCATTTTTTTCTTTTTTTTTCTAGTGCCTTTTCAGAATTTGTTTTGCAGAAATATGTCCATTTATTCTAGGTTTTCATATTACTAGTTTATTACATTTGTTTATTATTTAAAATCTCAGGCTAAAATATTTCCTTTTTTAAAAAAAATTTACATTTAATTAATTGCCTGATTTTTAAAATGCACTTTGTCAGACTTTATATTATTAGTCTTTAAAATTTGCTGTTAGGAATATTTTCTATTGTCTTTTTTTGTTCTGACTTTCCTTACTCTTGGAATTATCTTTTTTCTTTCTTCTTTGAATATAATCTTTTTCCCTAAATTTTTTATTGAATATTTAGCTTATTTGCTCTAAATCTTATTTTCTGATTAAACTTATAGCTTTAAATTTTTTCTTTAAGTATTTTTTTTACTGAGTCACAAATTAGAACACAATTTCATTATTATTCAGTTTTAAATATTTTGTGAATATTTTTCTCATGTTTCTTTTTTAATCAAAAGATAAGTTGATAGTATGTTTTTTTAATTTTCAAACATATAAGTTTTTTTAGTTTTAAAATTATTATTAATTTCTAATTTTATTGCGTTATGATAAGAATATATAGTTTGCATGTTAATTCTTTGGAACTTCTTGGGGTTTCTCTTGTGTGTTAGACATGGTGTTTTTGTCAATTCTTTATATGTGCTTTAAAATTACTGATATTTTCTATTTGGTGGATAGGAATTTCTCTATAGCACTACTGTCCTAAGTTCATCGCACTCTAAATTTTCTAAAGCTTTGCTTATTTGTCTGTTTGGTCTCTCTCTTTTTGAGAGGATAGAAATTTTCAATTGAAATGCTTGCTTTTAACAAATTAAGGTTTACATAAATACAGAAAAGTAGAAAAATATAAGTGTACAGCACAGGGAATTATCATAAAGCTAAAACACTGAGGTAGTTACTACCCAGGGTGTAAAATAGCACGTGACCATGACCCTAGAACTGCCTGTTTCCCCGTCAATCACTAGAATCCATTTATTCCCAAAGATTACTATCAGAGTTCTCCCTCCACAGAGTTCTTTTGCTTGTTTTTAAACTTTATGTAAATTGAATCATACCATATGTATGTTTTTGCATCTGTTTTCTAACGTCAGGTGAGAGTCATCCATATTATACACCTATTACATACAGCGAAACATGTATCCATTCTACTGTTTATGGACATTTGCACTATTTTTACTATTGACTATTATAAATTAAGCGACTATGAATGGTCTCATCTGCGTCTTTTGGTACATGGATGTCCTTCGTTTTTATTGGGCATATTGCTAGGAGTGAGATGTATTAGTCAAAGGGTAGGTGTACGTTCAACTTAGTAGATACTACAAAACACTTTTGAATGACGATGCAACGATTTACACTCAGCAGCGGAATACAGGAGTTCTAGTCGCTCCACGTTCTTACCGTCACTGGTATCATCAGTCTTTCTTAAGTGAGACACCGTGATGCTGAGAATTAATATTACACTGTGGTTTTAGTTTTAATTGCCCTAATGGCTAATACTGTCGAGCAGTTTTTCACAAACGTATTCTCTATTTTCTCAAGTGTCTGTTCAAATTTCTTGCCCATTTTCTCTTGGGCTATCTGTCTTTTTCCTCTTGATTTGTAGGAACTTATTATTCATTCTGGATATGAGATCTTTACCAGTTACAAATGTCTTCTCCTATTTTATGGTTTGCTTTTACAATCTCTTGATCATGTCTTTTGATGAACTGAAATTCTTAGTTTAGATGTATTTTAATGTATCTTTTTTTTTTTTTTTTTTTTTAGGTTAGTACTTTGTGTGTCTCTTTTAAGAAATCCCTGCTTACACCAAGTTGAGAAATATATTCTGTGTTTTCTTCTGGACCAGCACAGTCCATTAGAGCCACAGTGTTGAACCACATATATAATTTTAATTTTTAAGTAGCCACATTACAAACTAGAAGAACACAGATGGAATTAATATAAAAAATAAAGTTAAGAAGCAGATAATTTTTTTTTAAATAAGGTTTTAAATTCCAGTGGATATTTTATAATTACAGAACATCCCAACTGGGACTAGCCACATTTCAAGTGCTGGTAACCACGTGTGTCTGTTGGCTATCATACATTGTATCAATCCAGTTTAGAGATTTTAAATAACACGCCACTGACATTTAACTGTACCATCCATGTGCAGTTGCTTTGTGTGGCATGAGGTAGCATTCCTAGCAAGGAAATGAGGTAGTTTGGAGAACTCAAGAAAGATATTCTGGGTCTACAGCCAGTCTGGGCCCCTTAGGAAATAAAACAGGGCTTGATGATGCTGTGAAGTTCTAAGTCTCTCACCTCTACATATGCTTAATTTATTTCAATAGCATTCTCTCAATGCTTCATTTATTTCCATAGCATTGAGAGAATGCTATGGAAATAAATTAAGCATATGTAGAGATGAGAGACTTAGAACATGGCAGAGGACATGGCCACCAGTCGTTCTGGGTCATATCTCTACAATTTCCAAAAGATTTGAGAAGATAAATCTAATTCTGTTAAGAAATATCCCAGCTCAGATCATAGGCCTTTACCCTGCAGCCAGGGAGATGATTATTTTTGGTCCAGTTGTTATGTGCCCATATTTATAATTATGAGACAGAAATCATTTGCCATAAAGAGGATGCTTCCATAGTATATTATGTCTGTTTCTTCCATGAGATGCTTTTAGGAACCCAGGGCTATTCCTTGTGTACAGGAAGCACTAAATAAATATTTGTAAATAGCGGTAGAATAGCCTCCTAATTTGACAGGAGTATATAGCATAAATTAGGAGCAATATAAATGCATTTGCTTAGAACTCGTTTTTATGATACACACGTATTTGAAGATCATCCAAATTATTATTATTATTATTTAGGACTGTTGATTATAAGAGTTTGTTAACACTGGAAATAACTCAACATGTTCTTTGTAACCTGTTTTCTGCAAATTTCTAGGTGATTGGAAGAAGTATAGAGGTGTCTATGGTGACTGTGAAGCTTTGCAGAATTTTCGAACGTGACTCACACGATAGTACAATCCTTTTGGTCAATGGTCTAAACTTCGGCAATTTTTCTTCATAATTTTTCTTTAAACAGTACAAAGGAAGAAGATATTATTTGATGCTAAAAGAAAGTTTTTTCTTCCTTTAGGATTTGTCTAACTTCCTGTCTGAATGAGGATTTAGTTGCAATTTATTAGTTCGGTCATTTAGCTCAAAATGTAAAATTGAAGTGTGCCTCTGTGCTGGTTAGAGGTGGAAGGTCATTCCCTGGGTCGCTCGCTGACTGTTCTACTTTTAACTCGTATTTCTTCAGAGCTGCTATGTTCCCCGTTTTGGGAAACAAAGGCCTCTCTTCTCTCTTACGTTCTTTCATCAGGAGAACTGTGTAAGTAAGTGGGAGGATATGGAGGACTGGGAGGAGAAAGAGAAGAAGAACCTTCCTTTAGTTTTCTTTTTCAGAAACGTCAACAAAATGGAATGAGAAAAACTCCCCCCACCCCACACACCCGCTTTAAAAAAAAAAAGATGTAACGGCTAGGTAGAAGTATTTACTTTGGCTGTGGAAAAACCTGGCCTGAGTACACCCAAAGCAGATTATGCTGGGTTTAGGTAGACAATACAAAAAGGAAACAATGTAGCCTCGATTATTTGGATGCTAGAGCACTGATGTGTCATTTTCTCAGGTGCTAACATAACAGAAAATGGTTCTGACCTGCTCCACACCGCTATCCTAACCTAGCGGCTCTTTCTGTCTTGTGTCATTGAGAACTCCTCCCCACTCCTACCTCTTGCACACACGTTTTTTGTTTGTTGTGTTAGCTCAGACGTTTAGAAGCCCTTTTAATGGCCTATGCAAATGTAGCTTCAGGGTAATGGTAATGGCCAATTTTCACTGAATCCAAAACCACGGAAACTACAGCCAAACATGACATCTCAGATTTCTTTTCTTTTGGTTTTTTTTTTTTTTTTTTTTTTTTCTAAGTCTGGTTAGTTTTCTCACATGCATGTTCTGATAAGTAATCACCTGATTAAGAAACTTAGTAGGGTTCAAAAATGTTTTTGCCTTTCTTACTCTTTCAAAGTAGAAAATTCGATCTTAGCGTATGTTTCTAATTCCATTTAAATTTATATTTATAACAATAGTTCATATGCTTTAGAAAGAAATCATATATGATACCATTACCTTCCAAACTATTATCCTGTGTATTCTTCATCAAGCTTTTGCTATATGCATGTTTTTATGTCATTGTAATGATAGTTTAATTTTGAAATTAGTCTTTCTAGTAATTCAGTAGGACAACATGCAAATAAAGAACGTGTATCTTTTACTTAGTTTAGGAGATCACCTAGTGATAAATGAAGCTCAGAAAATGACTATTTTCTAGAATCATTGTGATTGTAAAATTCGTCACACCGAGATGGTGATTTTAAATACTGATTTACTATTGGCAGTAAGAAATAATTTTATCTTTTAATGTTGAGTAAGGCTCACAATTGCTATGTGCGTGACAGCAGCTATGCAGAGCCATTCTAGTTTTGTAAATATTAGATTTGACTCTGTTGCTAGGAAACTCCAGACTAAAACATAACTAAATAAGCAGGAATCAGATTATAAAATCGAAATTTTGTTGTAAGAAACAGAGAGGTTTTTGGTTGAATCCTGTTATCAGAATCCTTTTGTGTGAAATTTATTCTACCTAAGTTGAAGAGAAAAAGAAACTTCTTACAATGCAGTGATCATTTCCTGTTTCATTTTTCGTTTTCTTTTTGCTTTCTGTAAAGAGCTCCTGTCCCTCCTAGAAGCTGCTTTAAATCTCTGGGAAGGTCTGTTTGGAATTTACTACTTCTGGATTGGTTAAGATCCTTTTAAGTGTGTGCTTTGTTCTCTGAAAAGCTTAGGTCAGTTGAGCAACATGCTGCTACTGTTAAAAAAAAAAAAAGCTGAGTAATGCTGGAGCCTCCTCATGTGGCTGATGCAAACCTGGAGAATTTGCATCATCATTTAGCTGGAGTAAGTTGGTGTGACAGGCAGGAGCTTAAATACCAGCCCACGGGGAAGCTGAGCTGGTCTGTAATGATAGGGCAGCAGCGGCGGCCGCAGCACCGAGGTGGTGGTTGGAGGAAGCGGAGGAACGGGAGCCCCTGAACACATAGGTGTTTCTGAGGTGTAATTAGATAACTGTGAAGGAGAAAATATACCTCTGAGTTTTTACCTGTGAACACAATAGCACTGAGAGAGACAATCTGAAAGCAAAGAGGAAGAGATTGGTCAGTCACACCAAGAGGCACCAAAGTTGAAAGTTTTAGATTTTTTTTTTTTTTTTTTTTTGCCTCTGTTTTATTTTCGCCCCTGGGTGTCACTGCAATGGTCAGAAAGCCTGTCGTGTCCACCATCTCCAGTGGAGGTTACCTGCAGGGCAGTGTTCATGGGAGGCTGCCCTCCCTGGGTGGCAAGGAGCCCCCTGGGCAGGAGAAAGTGGTGCTGAAGAAGAAAATCACTTTGCTGAGGGGCATCTCCATCATCATTGGCACCATCATTGGCGCAGGCATCTTCATCTCTCCTAAGGGCGTGCTCCAGAACACGGGCAGCGTGGGCATGTCCCTGGTTATCTGGACAGTCTGTGGGGTCCTGTCACTGTTTGGTGAGTGCAGCTTCTTCTTGGGGCGGGCAGGGGCGGGGGCAGTGTCTGTGGAGCCGGGCAGTTCTCTTTCTGGGAAAGCAAAGGGTAATTTTTAAAGAGTGAGTGAAATGGCAAAGGCTCTGTGAAGTTGTCCGACTTTTGTTTAGGCGTGCCAACTACCCAAACACGGTGTCCTCTCTTGCAGCATCCTGAATTCTCTCAAATTGCTTCCTGCAGGCTGTACTCGCTTTTCCTGACTAAGACAGACTATTTTCTGACTTTTCCCTGTGGCGACAAGAGCAAAGGCTAACTTTGATGACCCAGTGAAACACACACAAGCTCTCTGTGCCGGGCGGTTGTGCTTAGCTACGTCTGTTTGGGGCATCTTGGCAGCTGGCACGCTGAATGAAACACCTGTGAAGCGACACCCGGCGTGGCCTATTTAGACACAGAACTGACTGTTCAGCAGAAGTTTTGCTGACTTTTTTTTATTGGCACAACAAACGGTGGCAGTCTTTTCCTTTTTAATTTTTTAACTTCGTGCGCTTGTCTGTTCCTAGTATTCTTTCTAAAAGTCCTTGATGTGGAAAGAAGCACGATGGCACATAACTAACTCAGTCCCTCGCTCAAGTGGGTATAATGCAAGGGTCTGAGCATATTTTGCAGTTTTTCAACCTTTCCTCTCTCCCTGATACCTATAAACCTTTGCAGTATAAATTGTAAAACTAGAGTTGTGTATTAGTCTGTTGTGCTTGCTCAGGTCTGTTTTCCTTATTTGTGGTTCACTTGATCTCTAGAGGCAGATAATTTGCCCACCTGTTCACTAAGTTAATCTGAACAAAACTGGTAGAAGAAATATGATTATTAATTCTTCTTCAACATCTAGATCTCTTGATTTGACAATTATTAGTAAGAGGTGATAAGTGGCCCCTTATGAGGTGAGCAGATTACTAGAAAGCTACATGAGTTAGTTGTAAAGGTGACAAAAACTGGTGAATGGTCAAAAAAAATTTTTATTAATGCTATGGGTTAAATGTCTAAGATCCATTTGCTCTTTTCTGGCCAAGAGTATGTTTTATTCTAAAAGACACTGCTCTTTAAAGGTACTAACTCCTTGTCATAACTAGGACCAAGTTCTAACTCTTGGCCCTACACGTAGCAATCCATTCATTCTTCAGGCCTTGTGATGTTTTAATACGTTGATTTGAGCTTTGATTTAGAGAACTTACATTTCCATCATTAGGAAGAAGGCATTTTAAATGGCAATTGTTAAAACAAAGCCTTAGTATAGAAAGACCTAGGGAGGAATTACTTTTAGATTTTAAAAAAGTTCATTCATATGCTCTGGCACGCGCATTTGTAGACAAAAGGAATCTAATTGTTGGTCGTCATAAATGACTTTGTGCCCCGTCAGCCCGTAATCTTCTACAAAGCTGGGAGTAGTCAGAGTAAATCAGTGTGTAATAAGAAAAACCATAACCAGTTTCCTGGACTTTGCATACTGTGTGCATGCAGCTCCCACTGTACAGTTCCATTTTTGTACACAATAAGAGGTTATTCAGAGGTAATAAAATGGTTTGCTTCGAGCATGGAATCGGTTAAAGTGATGCTGACTTGTACTATGAAAATTTGCGTCTGCAAAAGTATATCATCTCAAGCTCAGGGGTAATGAAAAGCTGAAGGGACTAGCTAAAGTTACACTTGATTTGGTATTTGAGTGCTGCTTGCAGGGAGCGTGCCCTTGTGTTAATCTATTTATCTATGTTTGCGTTGCATTTGTCACTTAAGTGACTAGAGCTGTTTGACAGGAGTGGCTTCCTAACAGGAAATAAAGCAAAATGTAAGGGGAAAAACAATTCTTTCTCTTAAAACTCTAGAACTAAACAAACTCTGAGACTGAAAGTAAAGAATCTATATATTTGGTTTACAATTAAAAACAAAACAAAATTAAACAAAAAACCAGGGTCAGTACATGGATTTTTACATTCTATTTTGAACTTTTTTCTCATCTAAGGAAAATGGTTATGGAGCTTGAGAATTTTAAATGAAAATCTCATTCCTCCAGATCTCAATTTAAACCTAGGATAGCCATCTGGAGTTTCTGCAGAGCATACACTAGCATAGGTATTGATTCCTTGGTAATGTATTCTGAGATACTTCAGACTCTTTTCAATAACACTTTATATTAGATACTTTTCTGTACAGCAGCCAACATGGTTGACTGGTTTCCAACAGAGAGTGAATTACAACTGGTTACCATTAGTTATAAATATGCAAACTGTACCAGTGACCCCAAATATCCATCTCCAGACCAGTTACTTTAGAATTATCTGTGCGAGTTATAAAAGAACAGATTATCTTGGATCTCTCTATTGGAGAGTATGGACTCCCTTGGTTATAGAGCGAGTCTGGGGTATGGCCTCAGAGTCTGTGTTTTTTCTTTCATTTTTAAATAAAAAATCTTCCTGGCTGACTGATACAGTGCTAGATTCAGGAACAAGATAAGTGATACTAAGATTTCAATGAATATGCAAATTATATTCATGTTGGACAGTTCTGTCTGAAGCTTTACTGACAATAATTTCTTACACTTTTAGTCTCTGAAGAGCTCAAGCAAAAATCGTGTGTTACATTTGAGTACTTAACAGTGATAGAACTTTCACATAACATCAAGATACATTTTTTATTTTCTTGATAAATAATTGCTCAAATTAATGGTGTAACTATATTTCATGAGGTGCTTTCCATGTGTTAGGCCCAGTCCTACCTTGGCACCTATTATATTTATAGACAGA
This sequence comes from Pteropus vampyrus, assembly GCF_000151845.1. Lineage (NCBI taxonomy): Eukaryota > Metazoa > Chordata > Mammalia > Chiroptera > Pteropodidae > Pteropus > Pteropus vampyrus. The sequence goes on along the minus strand of NW_011889024.1, from coordinate 10,800 downwards.
AGATGAAACTGAGGTTACATGACTTGCTCAAGTCCATTATATTGTTAAATGTTAAAATTTGGTTTATGATTAATTTTACCTGATGTAATAAGTATAACTTATAAAAAACATCTCTTTTTAAAAGTGTTATTTCAACTACCCAGAAGTATACACTTTAAAAACATCCAAGAAAACCTTTTATAGACATAGAATATTCGAATTAAAATTTATTTTGTTGACAAAAACATATCCTACAAAATAAATGAAGCCTTGAAAGACCTGGAGCCCATCCATACTTTTCTGAGGTACAGATAATTTTTTTTTTTATTTTGATGTGCCACAGAAACATTTATTAAAAGGATTCTCAATATAATGAGAATTGAGATCCGTTTGGGATAATTCTTTGTCTTGGTGTGAAGTTATGTTCTAAAAATAGGTCAGTAGTCTACGGCCATGCCAACCTGAACAAGCCCGATCCTGTCTGATCTCGGAAGCTAAGCAGGGTCGGGCCTGGTTAGTACTTGGATGGGAGACCACCTAGGGAGACCAGGTGCTGTAAGGGTAAAAGATAAAAAAATAAGAGATTGTAAGCTGACAAGGTCCTTGCAATCTGTGAAGTCAACCAAGGGTTGCCTCGCCTAAAAATTTAAAAAAAATAAAAATACATTAGTATTATTGGCATTGGTCTTCTCTTTTTCTCTTGTTCCCAGGTTTGAGATTAGTGTTCTTAATGTGACATTGTTTTAGAAGTTTGTCTTTACCATTTCAAGTAAACTTACATTGTTTGAATAGAACAAACTAGATCTCAAATTTAAGGAAGTTACAAGAGGAATTTGATTGCTCTTAGCAGTTAGATGACCTTTATTTGTTTTGAAATAAGGATCTCATTTAGACCAAAGGGCGTAATCACTTCCCATGCAATATAAACATTGCTGTGTCAATTCTGCTGCTGGATGACTCGGTACTATTTTAACTGTATACCTTTTTTTTTTTTTTTTAAATAAATATTTTACAGGAGCCTTGTCCTATGCTGAATTGGGAACAAGTATAAAAAAATCTGGTGGTCATTACATCTATATTCTGGAAGTCTTTGGCCCATTACCAGCTTTTGTACGAGTCTGGGTGGAACTGCTCATAATACGGTAAGAATGTAAATAGAAAAAAATTAAGTAAAAATAAATGTATATATTAAACCCTTCTTCGAATCACTGTGATTATTATAAATTAGTAAAAATATGCGTGTCATATGACTATATTGTGAACATGTCTACTTCAGGACATAAAGTCTGTGATGAAATACCTTTCTCAATTAATGTTTTTAATGTAGTTTTGCCACAGGCAGCAGTTTGCCAGCCATGCCAAACTTTTTAGTACCTGCTTTTCTGTAGTGTTCAATTATTCTCTAAGCCATTTCTAGCAAAGATGTTAACCTGAAAGGATTTAAAGCATGGAGATCCACCTCGATCAATCATATCTTTGGACCGATCAGACAAAATTAAGTGTTCTGCTGGGAATGGGAGTTTTCTTCTTGTTGATGACACTGTGAAGATGTTTAACTTCCCTCAGATTTTGTGACTAGAAGCCTTCTGTGCCTCACGACTTAGTGTGTCACCACGTTTTATACTTTACAAAAAAATGAGGCCCTTTCTTAACATGAATGACTCACTTCCTCATGTTAAACAAATTAGTGAACTACAATTGCGCAAAGCTTTTTTGATTTCATTGTAACAAGGCATTCCTCTTCCTGATTGTCTTGGTTTAGAATCAAACCGGATCGTGCTAAGTCACTCTGAATAGCAAGTTTCCTTCGACTTCGTGGGAAACTTACGGAGTCATTTGAGAAGTTTGGAGTATCACAGTTCCTTAAGGTTAATTGCTTTCATAAAACGTGACTCGCACAGACTGATTACAGAGTTTAACAAATAACCAGGAAAACTTGCTCTCCCTGTAAACTTATCAGAAATAACAGCTATGAGCTCATGTGAGCTTCCATCCTGTCATTCGTGGCTAAGTGGCAAAGGCAGACCTAATAAACATGGACTTGACACTAATCGTGATTTTTATAGTCTTAGGAGTTTCTTTTTTATTTTTTTAACAAAGAACTTCAGAGTCATATTTACTTCTTTGTTAAGTATTTTCTCAGTGTAAACAATTCTGCATTCTTTCAAACTTGTTATAATGAAATAATGGTAAAGAAGTACTTTGTTCCTTTGGTAAAATCTGGGAGTTTCCTGGGATGTGCCTTCCATCTTTTCTGATGATCTGAATCTTGCTCTTCAAAGGTCAACTTAAACCCTCTGTTCCACAGTTGACTTTCTGTTCACTCTGGTTTATGGCATGTCTTTCCTCTTTAATTCTGAAAAAATGCAGTCTCTGCTGCTCATTTGACATTGACCATGATGTCTCGTATTCTTAATATTTTGGGTGTCTGTGTTCTGTTTCCCTGATAAAACAGCAAGCATTTTAGGCACATGAGACCAGGTCTCATACTTTCTGTCACTCTCATACTACTTACTTCAATGCCCCGAGTACCGCAGATACTAAATTATTTTGCGTCAGTGACTGAACATTTAAGGTTGTAATATTTTGACTGCACCCTTCTCAGCATTCAAGTGAGCATGCTACTTAGTTAGAAGACTGGGCCGTCAGCATGGTGGGCTTTGGGGCCTGAGTCCCTTTTCAGCCTTGTATTGGATGGATGGTTTTGGCTAATTACTTTGCATTCTGATAAGCATGGTGATTCCATTTGCAGTAGCATAGATACAGGGCTCATCCATTAAGTTATCCATTCCTCAAACTGCTACAGAACAGTTCGGTAATCGTCGGAAGGAAAAGAAGCTGGAAGGGAAGTTTGGGTGAGAGTAGATAATCCCAGGGACCTGTCTGTATCCAAAGAATATGCAATCACATATGTGTGTGTGTGTGTGCGCACACACACGCATACATACATTTAAACTGAAATGGCGTGTACTTTTCTCATAGAACTATCTGAAGAAATTAAAGTGGAATGATTTGTTACCTATTTTGCTATCTATATACCTGCAC
>NW_011889024.1:4229-6446 GCF_000151845.1 Pteropus vampyrus | reverse complement strand
GAAGTTGTTCATTTTTATCAATGGGTACAGATATTAGAAAAAATTTTAAAAGGGAATAAAAAAGAGGAACACGTACAACATTACATGAGTGATATGAAGCCAAGTACGACTAACTTGCTCTGAGTCTAGATTCCAAACCCTTGAATATTGCGGGAAATGATAATTCTAGATGCTAATCAAATCACTGTTTCAAGAATCAACATTTAATTAAGTTTGAATTACTCAGAAATCGAAAGCTACACGGAAATAACTGTGTTGCATACTCGTGAAATAGTGTTTAGTTAGGTACAGCTAAAGTATTTTAATAAAACAATGAAGAGAATGATGCACATTTGACAGCAGAGAGATGAGTAGTTAGTTTGCAGAAAAGAGTTCGGAATCCCACATAAAAATAGGATAGTGGTTACAGCTCAGGCTCTGGAGGCAGTTAACTTGGAGTTGAAACACGGTCATGATTTCTTAGTTATGTGATTTGGGCCTAAATATTAAACCACTTTAAGGATCAGTTTTATTCATAAAATCCCTGTGGAAAAGATAATTTATCTTGAATGGCTGTAGAACGATGAAATTACGTCAGATTTTTAAGGCCTTTAGCAGAACTTGCCCATAGAACGTTCTTGATAAATCCCGATGTGCCACTGAGGAGTTGGGTTGTTACATACTATATTCTTGTCCCTCGATTGACTGAGGCAGAATCTTACCACAATCATTGTATTCGAAAAGAGAAAGGCAGGGGTGGTGTATTTGAGAGCTCTGTTAATTAACAATAGAAGGTACTAACTAAAAGCTATAACCAGCGAACTTCAAACAGATTCTATGTAAACACTGACAAGTCCACAAATATTGCCCATTTTGGCCTTGAAATGAAATGAAGAATGCTAACATATTACTATTTTGGTAAGTCTAGATGACTCTCGTCTTATTTATCTCAATTCTCATAAACTTTTTAAAGGGAAATTTTGTATTTTAGAGGAGCAAACGGAAACCGTTGAAACCAAAAATTTAAAGCAATTCAGTGTACGGATAACTAAGCATGCTGTGGTTTACTAACTTCTGTGGTGGAGGTTGGTGATAGGTAGTTGAGAAAGGGGATGGGCAAATCTCGGAGGAGCCTGAACATTTTCTTCTATTTTTGCCATTAGTTATAACAATTAATTGACAAATTTCGATGTTCCGTTTGCAAGCTTGAATTCTAAGGAAATGGGTTTCTCTAGTCAGAGGCACTAAAAGAGAACACTGGATGTGCCTTTGACTCCGGGGCAGGTACTGTAAGTTAACGGCCTGATTGGAAAAGGCAAATGGTCTTCGAGAAGAATTTAGCATTAATGGAGCAGCAGCAGGTGGAGATGGGGATGGAGAAGAAATCTACACGGGGGCAAATCCCTCACGTTCTCCATTGTTCAAAGCGAGAGTAGGTGATTTTCTACCTGCTAGGGGTGGAAGGTTAGTGAAATGTAGAAAATAGAATTTAATTGCATGAATTGCTTTTTTGTATTCCCCGAAAGGGAATAGAGTGGTAGTTTGTGGTAGTTTGAAAGCCTTCCTTCAAACATAGAAGAGCAAACCCGAAGGGTCATGATATAATCAAATCGTAGAAAAAAAGAAATTTCAGGTTTTTTGTTTTTTGTTTTTTTTTTTCCGAAATGTTAACCAACCATTTGAGAAATGAGAGAGAGGTGGGGATGGAGTTACTAAATGGCAATTTACTGCTTACTCCCCACTTTAAAAAAGTACAGAGGTCCCCAACTTACAGAAGTTTGCCTTGTGACTTTTTGGCTTCATGATGATGCAAGAGCGATACACGCAGTAGAAACCATACTTCAGATTTTGAATTCTGCTATTTCCCGGCTAAGCGATACGTCGTAGGAGGCTTGATGCTGGACGGCAGCGGCTCCCTGGCAGAGCGTGATCGTGAGGGCAAACAGCTGTCCTGACGCTCTGCAGTGTTCTGTGTTGCCAGCCTTTTCCAGATGTTGTGTTCTGTCTGAGCACATGGAAGTCGGGCTAGGCTAAGCGATGAGGTTTGGTAGGTTAGGCGTATTAAATGCTTTTTCGACTTACGTCATTGTCATTTTAGGATGGGCTTATCTGGAACGTAACCTTATCAAAGTACAGGAGCATATACACGCTACTTCATTTCTGTCACATTCATAAAGATGATGAGTTTTGCTTATCCAGAGACCTCTCTGTTCTGGTAAACACGTCAGGCTCATGGAA
>NW_011889024.1:0-2041 GCF_000151845.1 Pteropus vampyrus | reverse complement strand
TTTTTTTTTTCTATTTTAATAGGCGTTAAGTACTCGCACTATGAAAGTAACGATCCCTCCTTCCTCTTTTCAAATGTATAGGTGAAGGTTCCAAAAATAAGACTTCCTCTTTCACTTCCTCTCCCTTTCCCTTCTTCCTTCCTTTTTCCTCCCCTCTCTCCCTCCCTCCCTCCCTCCCTCCCTCCTTCCGGCCTTCTTCCCTCCCTTCCCCCTCCCTCCCTCTTCTTTCCATTTCTCTTCCTTCTCTTATTTTCCCTTCCCCTCTAAGCAACAGGTCTTTTCCTTTGTGGGGCACTTTGACAAGTAGAGAGTATTCGTGGGGTTTAGGGCTCTGTTTACAAGAAAACAACAGTCTTTTATTGGTGATAAGAGCGTGAGTCCAGTTTTTTTCAGGCCAAGGCCGAATCTCCTTAACTAAAACATAATCCTTTTCATATGATCCCTGATGTATCGCAGAGTCATTTGCATAGAGAAAGGAAAAGAATCACTGGCTGATGAAGATGACAGCAGAATTGCACTGAACTGCTTTCCACATATGAGTGCTTTGTACTGGGGAGAGAAAAATAATTGTATTTTTTATCTTTTTTTTTTTCTTTTAAAATAACAGGCCATTAACAATGGGCCTGTTTCTTCACGTTTTCAGTTTCAAACATAGATAAAATGTTCCCTTAACCTTGCAGGTAGCTTATTCAGGACACCAGGCTTTCTGATCATTCTCATCGTTAATTCTTTGACACATTTCTTCATTAGTAAACCCCTATTTCACTATGTGTGGGATCTATGGAGCTCTTACTTTTCCCATCTTCAAAAATTTTTTTCAAAAGTGAAAATTGCTTTGTTGATTTTTTAGTTAAAAATGCTGCATGTTCATTATAAAAATTATTAAATAGATAAGAGACATTGAAAATTACTTGGTGTTCTAACATCTATGGATACCTTCTGTTAATGTTTTGGCAAATGCTTTTCAAATGTTTTTCTTTTCCTTTCTGTCTTTGTGTCTGCGTATCCATCTATCCGTCCACCCATCCACCCATCCATTTATCCATCTCTGCATTTTGCTGTATTAGTAAGTAATATATCATGAACAAACCTTTCATGTAATAAATATTTAACCGTCTCATGACTTTAAATGGCCACATAGTAAACCATTAAAAAGATGTCCCTTAACTTTCCTTCAGGGGTCTAAGTTATTTTCAAGATTTTGCCACTGTATATTATATGTTGTTAACATTTGCATTGATTCTTAAATTTTGCAATCAGCTAGTGATTATATTAGACAGTGGAAAACGATGTAACTCATTGCTGTACACAAGGATACTTCCTTTTGCAATTTTAATGATAAGAATTCTGCAAGTGTTTTATCTCCTGAGAAATATCTTCCTATATGAGTGTTTTTTTGTTTAGGGGGAAATATACCTTTTTAAAAATAAAGCTTATAGATAGATAATAACTGCAAATGTCAGGTTTTGTAGAGTGTCAAGTTGAAACCCAATGTCTAGAAAAACCCCAGTCATTTCAGCAGAGTTTAAGAGGCAGCATCTCAGAGTATCACCATTCATTTCATGCCTCCTTGCCCGAGGGTAGTTTTTTGTGTTGTTTTATTTTGTTTTGTTTTAACTGATGATCCAGCTCATTCATTCATTCATTCATTCATTCAACAAAACCATATTGATTATCCTCCTGGGCCAGGTATGAAGCTAGATAACTAGTAACACAGCAGCGAATCCCACTTGTTCTGTTCTCAAGGTTCTCGTGGTCCACCATGTGGGGAGAGGCTAGTCCAGTGCTGCTTAGGAAACTGTAGACAGCATCATTAAGAAAGAGAGATTCTGCTGGCTTCAGACTCGGTGTTCATCTTCAGCCTGGGAACTCTTTTGAACTTGTTGCATATTACGTGCTTTTTTCCAAGTCCCGCAACTTGTCTTGGAAGCCTCTATGTTCAGGGTAGGTTGAAAGTCACTCTTTGATGTGCTCATTGGAAAGTGGAGAGGAAAACCAAAAGTGCTGGTGAAGGCTGGTCCTTAGAGTGAAGAATAAGGTC
>NW_011889023.1:3893961-3946241 GCF_000151845.1 Pteropus vampyrus | reverse complement strand
TGAGCCAATAGGAGGGAAAAAGTAGCAGTAGACTCTACAAAAGAGAGTAAAATATTTAAAGTGAATTACCTGATCTAACAAAGCTTAGCAGATAGATTAAATGTTATGGATAGTAACCCCCCCAAAAAAAACAAGTAGCAAAAATTAAAATAAATGTAGAATTGAAGATACAATAAGGATAAGAGCAACAGCAATCAGACTAACATAAACAGCCATTTATAAAGTCAAAAGTATAATAATCTGAGAGATGACTTTGAAAAGATGTTTAAAAAAAATTGACAAAAATGATATAGCACCAGCCTCAAGAAGAAGTCTCATATTAATGTCCTGACTCAGAGTGGAATGGGGAGGAACTGAGTGGGAACCTGAGCCAGCTTTCTCAGTTACTGTTGAGGGTCTCTGTAGGAGGCCCCCAGAAGAGAATCCAAGAATGAAGGCTAAAGCAAGGCACTTAATGCCTGAGAGAAGGCCCTGACTGAAAAAGGTAATGGGGTTTGTTTCTGAGTTTATGTTTATGTTTATGTCACATATAATTTCATACTAGCTGATTATGTCACATATAATTTCATGCTAGCTGATTAAGGTAGGTGGTATTATGTTCATTTTCTGTTTCAGAAAACAGACTCATAGTTATCTGTGTGTGCATGTGTGTTTGCGTGCATGTGTGTGTGTGTGTGTGTGTGTGTGTGTGTTTTGAAGCTTGACCAAAAACACATTTTCTTAGAAGGTGAAATAAAAAGTTATGCCGCATTTTATCAGCTACCAAGTTCATACATAAGACTCTAGTTGACTTCATCTGGTTTTAGCAGGTAGACAAATCAGACATAAAATTCTCCTTAAAAACATGAACCAAAAGTTTAAGTATTTACATTAAGATATTTATATAAGTATAAATATTAAGATAAAATTCCATTCATTCTCAGGTAACATTTGCAGTATGGCATACTTGATAGCATTTACTGTGGAATAGTTTGGAAGCTTCTTTCAATCATTTATTCATCCTTCAAGAAATATTTATTGAATTAATAACAATGCAGATTTAGTGGAAAAAATGTTCTTCAATTTCATGGTGCCTACAGTTTAAGAAGAGTGTAATTAAAAAATAAAAACAAATAAACATAGCTATAAATTTTGAAAAAAAAATCACATGACACAAAAGGTTAGAACATGTTTAATTAGTATACTAGAGAAATATTCTTTAACCAGAGAAAAAGAATCTTTGGTAAAGATGTTATCTTTCATTTATTATAGTTGCATTAAGGAACCAATGGAATGATTTTGTACAGGAAAGCAATATGATTCCATTTCTATTTTTAAAGATTATTTTGGCTGTTTGTGGAGGAAAGATCAAAGACAATAGTTAGCAGAATTAGGAAGAGAGGAGAAGAAGCAATTGCAGTGTCCAGAAAGAAATAACAAAGGATGGACTATGGTTGAAAGAATGATGCTAGAGAAACTTGCATGCATTTCGAGAGATGTTTTTATAAGAAAAATCGCCAAGCTATGGTGATGAATATTACATGACTGGGAGCCACAGGAAGAGGATATTGGTTCCAGACTCTCTGTGTATGGAAGTGCCACTTACTAAAATGAATAAGGCTGGAGAGATTGCAGGTTTAGGGAGAAATATCAGTAGTTTGGGCTAAAATATTAGATGTGAAATGTCTCTTAGTTGTCTAGTTACAGATGCTGAATAGGTTGTTAAGTATATTGGTCTGAAGCTTGGGAAATGAGAAAATAGAGAATCAACTATAGATCATTGATTTCTTAAGTGATGGGACTTGTGAGCTTGCTACGGTAAGTAGATGGTGTGAGAAGGTAGGAGAGGGACAGCATGGGAGACAGAAGTGAAGCAGGTGGGGGCAAGAATGAGGTGTCATGGGGATCAAGAAAGACAGAATATCAATTGTGTAAAATGTAGCTTAGAGGGCACAAAAGATGATGTTTGAACAGTCCATATTGACCATAACAACAAAGTGGTTACAAATGACACTTACAAGAACATTTCAGTAGAACGGCATTGGGGAGTAGAGAGAGAGGATAGAACAGTCAGTGAGAGGTAAGAAGTGAAGCCAGATTATATAGACAATTTTTATGGAAGCTTGATTGGGAAGAAGAATAGGCACACAGAGTAATGTGAAACTTTGTTGTAATTTAATGATATATACTATAGCATATATTTGGATGTTAATGAGAAGGATTCAGTAATTATAAAAAGTAACAAAAGCTAATGTACAACTGTGTCCTATGTGCCAGGAATTATTCGAGATGTTCATCTATATAGACTTATTAATACTTTTGACAATCCTGTGAAACAGTTATTGCTATTTTATATTTATATACATGGAAACTGGGGCACAGAAAGGTGAACTTGCCTAAGGTCCTAACCTGGTAAGTGACAGAGTTAGGATTTAAACAGTCTCATTATAGTTTTAGTTGTTAATATTCTAGAATGCATTAGCTTCTCAACTAGAGAGGGGAAGTTGCAAACTGAGGAGAGGAAACAACTGATGAAGTCCATGTGAAGGCTGGAGAAAAGAGAATCTAAAATAAATATGGAGAGATTGGACATTATTAGACAAAGGGCCCATTCTTTGCTGGACTTTGAAGTGCCTTAATGAGCCAAGACTTATTTATTATAGCTCATCAACCATGACTCAATGAAACCAGATATTAATGATGGTAATCCTTTCTTTTGAGAAAAAAAAAATATATATATACAAATTATGAAAAGGCTTATGATTTCCTAAATAATTGATTTTTACTTTCAATATCCAAGTAGCAGACTTCCAAAATTGAAACTCTCAAACCAGAAGTCTTCTCCAGTACTCCCAGTAAGTGATAAATTCCTTCTAATTTAATTAAGTGCAAAAGTGATTCTGTGGTACTGCTGGCTACATTTCAGGTGTGATTGAAGCATGTATAAAGTGCTTTTGGATATGCTAAGTCAACAGTGTTAATTAAAGACAATCTTTGATTTGGAAGGTTTCTGCTAGGATGGTGTAAACACCGAAAGGTACAAAAAAGTTTTGAGAATTTTTCTCAGCAGTATTTGTTGGTTTCCATGTGAATCCATATAATTTCTGGGCTTGTAGAAATAAAATTCTTATAAAGGTCTATGAAATTATTGCATCTCCCAATTTATGGAGAAGATAGGTATAGAGAAAAAGGGGAATTAAAAAGAAAATAAAATCTTTATTTACTGATAGAATTTTGAAAGGATTTGAAGGAATCAAATCTTCCCTAAAATCATTTTTTCTTAAAAAGTGAGATACACTTTAGTATAAAAAAGGTAGCATGTAGTAATATAGAAAGATATATAAGACACATGGAGTTTATTTACTAATTATAGTCTACTCTGATTATAGTTAATGTCCCTAACAGATAATCCATTCAGAAGAGAATCATATCGATGTTTTGTTGGAAAGAATAGCAATAGACTGCTTTCCGTCTTCCTGGTATAGACAGAAAAAAAATCACGTGTAATTTCTTTTTCATCTACCTACCCTCGTCCCTTTACCCCTTCCCTCCTTCTTTCTTCCAAGGACAATTACTGCAGATTTACAAGTGGTAATAGTTCCAGAAATGTGAAAGATGCCAATTCTTGATTTACTCTTAGTTACCCGTGAAGAATAATTATCAAAAAATTGTTATAGAATTTTAAAGCGAAAATAATGATTACTCTAGTTTTATACATAATATAATCCAAAAACTGTTTAATTGGAAATTTATATTCAAAAGTAAGTTCCTATAACTTCTCTTGGGGTATTAAAATAGACGAGAATATGATCAGTATAATCTGTTACTGCCTAAATTTCAAATGAAAAGGTATGGGAATTCTTGATATCTTAAGATCTGTTCATTCATATATTTTGATGTTACTATTTAAATGAAAATGAAGACAGAAATGCATAATAGAAAAAAAGGTACAGCCACCAATCAATAGAAATTTTAAAAGTACTCATTCATAAAAAACAATAATATTCAATCATAAGAAATAAAATTGAATAAAGAAGGAATATTTGGTAGATCAAATGTGATAAGCAACAAAAAATAAATACTAGATCATTCCTAAAGAATAAAATGTTTTCTAGGAAACTAAAATCATATTACTTTGTTACATTTCTGTGAGAATGTTTCTGCCATAGGAGCTGTTTGACCACAGAACAACACCCAACTGATCCTCACGTGTTCTAGGAAATTGAACATTGACCAATTCTTTGCAAATGTTCCCAAATTGCTTGTTTGCCCCCTTTGCAGCTAATCAAAGACTTCTAAATGTATTTGAAGATCAATTAGAAAGTCTCCCCATTTCCAAATTTTCTACCTTAACAGAGCACTTGCCAGTCAGACTCTCCCAGCGTTTCCTCCTTTTACTCTATACAACCAATTCTCCTTAACTATAAAAGGTGTCTTGCTTGAGAACAAATGAACAATTTCAAAATCTAATGTAAGGCTTTGATCTCTAATCCCTTCTAAATATTTTAACTTACAGAGATGTTTTATCTAGGTTATTAAATCTGACCAAATCAAATAGAACTAATGTTGTATAATTGACTATTCTAAATTCCACTGTGGACCAAGATAAAAATCAGTGGGGAAAAAAAAAAAAAAATCTCACTCCCAGGCTAATGTCAAGACTTAAGGTAAGGATCCTACTGATGCTACAACTATTTGAAAAGAATTTCTTTTTCTTTTTCTTTTTTTTTTTTGCCTGGCACACCTGGGGCCTGGTCCATGGCTCTACCTGGGGTGTGAACCCAGGACCTTCTACATGTAAAGCAGACATGCTTACCACTACACTATGAAGCCACTCCCTTGAAAAGAATTTCATTCCACAATTTGACAGATAAACTTTAAAACTCAAAGGCAGAGTTCAGTCAATAGTTTAATATAAAAAGTCAAATACACTAAGTGTAAATGCTTTCTTTAAACTCTAATATTGTGTGTGTGTCTGTATATGTGCAGATACAAACATGAAAAAGAGGGGAAAGGGAAAGAAAAAGGGAGAGTGATATTGGAGGTCTTTAAAAGGGAAAAGAAAAAAATCTTGAGTAGATAAAATAAAGGGAGAGGGAATATGCATCTATAAATGAACTTATCTGGAAAAAAAAAAAAATTTGAGAAATTTTAACTTTGCTCTGGTTTTGGGTGTGTCTCTTTTCACCTCCCTGGTATATTGCTTTGGTCTGGTTGCTGGATCCCTTCTGGCTATCTTTATGACCTTTTAAGTCATAGTCGATCCTACAGCCAGAGTATTCTTTCTAAAACTTAGACTTGACCATGTATCCTTGTTTAAAGCCTCCTTTAATGGTTCCCAATTGTTCTTGAGATAAATCTACTTCTCGTCTAGCGTCTTACCAATATCCTCATCCTGTTCTCAAACCTTACCTTTCTCTTTCTTGTTTTTGGTATCTACACCAGCTGTTACCTCTGGTTGGAATAACCACTGACTCCATTTGCCAATTCCTCTCCTAGCAAAACCCGATTATTTTTTTCAACTTACTGCTTAGAAACTTCTTTCTGGAAAGTATCTTACATTCGCCTCCCTCCATGTAACTTAGGTGTTCCAATAGCACCCTTCAGTTCCGAGCTCTTGCTTTATATGACACCCTATTGTATTTGCTTGTTTCCTTGTCGTAAGATCCCCCTAGATTGTGAGCCATCTGATAACATGGTCTGGTGTCCATCTCACTCCTCTTTAAACAACTAATATCCAGCAGGAACCGTAGTATATATTCATTAGTCAATAAATATTAAACTAATAAGTGAATAAATCTGAAAACAATTTAGATAAACTATAAAAATAAGAAAAACAGTACATAAAGCATAAAGGATTACAAATACTTAAAAAAAAAAATACTCAAAAATAAACATATCCTGAGCCTGCTTTTGAAAGCTTTTAAGAGCTCAGTAAAATATAGCTTTCCTGATTTGTGATTATACCAGTAGCACACCAATGATATGTGGTAAACTGACAAAACAGAATTTTTGCAGAGTTAGAAAATTAGATGAAAACAGAACATACCGATTGAATTTAAAGATTAAATAGGGTCACAGTCTTAAGACTCTTGCATTCAAGAAGTGCCAGAAGTGGGAGTATTATATCATGCATAACTAAATCCTCCATGTAAAGAAGTACATAAATGATATGAGCCAGGCTGATGCTTCTGCAGCTTATATCTTCTAAGAAGAATTCACATCAATACATGATGCTGCTAATGCATGCCACCACATGCTACTTACATGCTATATATAGGTTTCCTTAGTAATTCAAAAGGGCAATAATATGGAGGGTGTTGCTTGCCATGATGGGTACTTTTCCAATAAAATAATTCCTCCACTCAAACATAAACTATACATGGATTAAGTATAACTGTACGGTTAACACAGAAATGGCATGTTCTAAAGAGGTAGAATTCTAGTAAGATGACCCTACATATGCTTAAATAAACTCCACTTTATGTTGCAATTCCTCTCATTTATGAATTAATTTTAGCACATTTTGAATTTGTCATTTACTGAACTGAGAATTTGAAAACATCTCATTTAACTATAAATGTGGCATGTTCTAGGTAAAATGAGAAGCAAACTTTAAAACCTTTTTTATTAATACACACACACACATACACACACACACACACCAATTTTAAACATTCAATTAAATTAAATTTTATCAAATATTTTACTGAGAGAATTATTATAGAGATTGTTATATAATTGACATTTTCCAGGTTAAAATATGAATTTTAAAAGAATCACCACTAACATACTAAGATTTTTGGTTGGACAAGTGAGTTATAGACACGAGCCTAAAGGAAATATTTCTTTAATCTTTAAAACAAAGATAAAAAGTGAATTGTCTCTCTGTAAAGAGCAGCTTATATTTGTTGGTCCAAAAGGGTGTGTGTGGGAAAATCTCTCTCAAACTTCTTGTCTCTTATATTTCTTTTACTTCAAAAGAAGTAAAAATATCTGCCTATGATAAATAAAATGTCACTTTATGATTCCCTGCTGTCTAATTTGAACATTTCAAAAAATTAGATAATTACCATGGTGATTACAGATAATACATGGTTAGTTGTTTTAACATTATTATAGAACTTATATACGTGATTTTGAGTGCTAAAAAATAAAGCATTATTTACTAACTAGAAATATTAACATTAACATAAAGAATTATTTTATAGAAATAGGAGAGGAGCAACAGGGGTTTGCCTCTAAGAAGTTTCCATTCTTAAATGACCTTCTCTGATGCACTGAATATTAAAGATGCATAGAACTGTAAAAAATGGAAATGATTAAATGTCATTATTAAATTATCACATTATTAAATTATTAAATAAAATAAATTATTAGATTATTTACATTATTATTTTTAAATATCAGAAATAAAACTAATATCTGTAAGATAAGTTATCTTCTTCTTCCATTTTCATTGATCAAGACTTAAAAATATTTGTTTTAACTCCTATCTAATTTATAAAATTATGAGGCCAAATTTTGAAAGGTTTGTTAGTAGCAAACCAATCTCTAAGAGGAAAGTCAGTTTTTAAGTGGCTTTTCTAATCCCTTTGTCCTCCAACTATGGTCCTTGGACCAGAGCATTGGCAGCACCTGGAAGCTTATGAGAAATGTAGGATCTCTCGGAGCCACTCTAGAAACTAAATTAAAATCTACATCTTAACAAGACTCCTAGAGATCTGTATACACATTAAAGTTTGAGGCGGCATATTCTGTGATACCATTGTCTATAATTCACACATTCTCAAAGCTCAAAGAGATTCAGCATGGCTCATACACAATATTTTTCTATATAGGAAGGGCATATGTTTTAATTTTACAGACAAAAAAAAAAGAGTGTGCATAGTGATGTAATTTACCATATATTACACAGTCATTAATGATAAATTTGTTGATGAGCAATCAATATTAGAGTGATTTCTTTATTATTCTATAACTTGAAGCTATAAGAGACATAATGTTTGAGGTAATAAAAACAGACTCTTGCTATCATCCTTCAGTTTTTATGCAATTAGAAGTTGTATGCTATATAAGGAGAACAATTTCTATAATAAATTTATTTTCTGTTATTTTTCTTATTATTTAGACTATCAGTAATTATATAGCTTTATAATCTATAAATCTATGTGATTGAATAATAAAAGAACCTCTGTACTTTTTTATTGTTTATAATTTACTGTTGATTAATTTCATGATTTTATTATACCACACTCTAATCAGAATAATTTTGCTATTTTAATAACTTTAATTGGTTCATTTCACTGCTTTCCATGCCTAATTCTAATAAACAAATATTTATTATTCTACACTTGCTAGAGCAAAGCACAGTATGGGGAATGGTGTGTTTTAAATGATGAATAAGATACAATCTCTGCTCTCAAATACACTCCAGTTCATCAAATAGCCATAATTAATTTTCATGACAAAGAAAATGCTATGGGAACACAGAGAGCAGTCACTTCTGATTTGTGGAATTAGTTAAGACTTTCTAAAGGAGAAAGAATTTAAAAATAGGCCGGAGAGGACGGTTGGGACAATAACAAGAAGAAAATCTTGTAAAGGACATTTTGTGTGCGAAGAGAGCAAGAGTATTTTCCCTTGTGGTGGATTATTACAAGAAGTGCCTGGAGAATGATGTAGCCAAATAATTTTTAAGCACTTACTTAGCTACTTGTATTAAAGTATACAAAGTTAAAAATACGACTCATAAAAATCTATATAATGAGCTCTTATAGCAGATTAAAAAAAAAATAATGAGGGAAGTAGCAAGATGATGAAGTCGGTTCAAAGGAAAATAAAATAGGCTGCTCAACATAAAAGTCAGTGGGGAAGAAAAAATCTCAGGAATAATATTGCAAAATTAGATACATAACTAGTTAACATCTTACAGGGCAATAAAAATGTAACCTTTGAGGTTATCTTTTCCAGTGGACAGCAATCATATGTTATTTATCAATCTTCTAAAAGTTAACATCTAACTTTACAATCTGGCTCTAATCAGTAGTAAACCAAACAAAGTTTCAGTTCCCTAGAACACCAGCTAACTCTTAGGTGGACTGTTTGACAATGCTCTCATAGAACTTCAAAAGTGCACTTCTATATAATTTTTGAATTGATTTGTCAACACCACCCAGTTAAGTAGCTATTATCAAACCCAGTTTGTAGAGGAAACTGAGTTTTAGAGATATTAGACAAATTATCCAAATCGCATAGATGATATGAAAGAACTGAAACCTTAATCCAGATTTGCTTGCTTTCAAAGTCATAGACCTTGAACTGCACAAAAGGAACATACGGTTAATATTTATCCTGTCCTATGCAACATCTAAGTGCTAAACTAATAAAATTAATTTAATATTTAAAACAAACAAACAAACAACCTCCTCCCCACCAAGCCATGAGGTTGTTGGATTCCTATTGCACAAATGAAGAGACTGAGATCCAAAAAGAATAAGAAGAAGAAGGGAGGGCGACGCAATCAGTGGGGAAGGATCTGGGCAAGAAACTAGGACTCGAAATTTAAGATCATACAGTGTATTCAAAGAATAGCACACTTCAGTGTGTCCTGAGGATAGGAAAGACAAAAGCTATTGTATTAGATAAGTGTGGATGGAGATTCTACTTGCAATCTCCCTTTAAAGGAGCTAGAATCTTTTTTTTCCCCACTTCTTAACCATTTTTGTATCATACATTAATCTATGATTCAGGAGGAAGTTATGTTGTCATTCTGAAATGTGCATATCTGTACTATGCACAAAATTTTGTATACCTCTTTGCTCCAGGGCTTATACACGTTTTTATAAGGATACCAATAGGTGGGCAGTGAGGATTCCCACAAGCTTTTTACATATCTGATTAACCTATTTATATATGGTTTAAGCACACTCTTTAAGTAAATGGGGTCTTAACTAAAACATGGAAAATGAAAATAATGCAATTCTTATCTCCTTCCAGTTAGCACCAGGACTAAACCCCCTTGTTCAGACTGTTTCAATTTCAGCCTCATGATTTCATTAAACAAAGAAACACTCAAACCGACCAAATCAGATGACAACAACGAACACCTCTTCCCAGGCAAGATTAAAGATATATGAGCACAATCGAGTGATTAAAAGCAGACTCTGAAACCAAATGCCCAGGTTTTAAAATCAACTCTTCTTTCTAGTTGTGAAATTGTAAAACTTTTCTATGTTTCAATATTCTCATTTGTAAAATAAGCACAATGATAAAATATATCTATTATGAGGTTTCAATAAGGTATTTGTATTTACAGTGTTAAAAGCAGTGTTTAGCACATAGTGCTATGTTAAAAGCGGTGTTTAGCACATAAGTGCTATGTAAGCATTTGCTAAATAAGTGTGCACACCCCTTTTTTTCCTTTTCTTTTGCTTAAAACATATAGAAAGTATGTCTATCAAATACCCAGACCCTGAAATATCACTTATTAAGGTCTATAACATTTCTATGACTGTATTTTAGAAGGTATAAGTACATCTCTGGGCTTTAAAAAGTTTTTAGAATATGTAAATGACACTCACTGATGATTTAAAAAAGATATCGATCTTCTGAAATCTGAAAAAAAAAAAAAAAAAGATTTTTCTTTCTGTTCCTAAAATGGAGATATCCGCTGTAAATTATTTTTTTTCCCTCTATGGGCTAATATAATTTCACTTAAAATTTCCTAGTATTTCTTGACTAATTAATTATGTAATCTTAAATATGAGTTTATTAGAGAAATATGTAACTAAGGTATATTCTTAACTGCTAAATTTTATCTTATTGAACTTTGACTTTTAAATTATTGAATTAATAAGCTCTACCATTATTTTAATTGTGGCTTTACACCTTGATAATTGTATTTAATGGAATTAATTACCATTTTGCTTTTCAGTATCTTGATACAAAAATCTCCAAGTCACATAGCTACTCTTGGTATTTTACTGAAAAGATATTTGTGACTTTTTATATTTTAATGTTAGTGATTTAATCACAGTTGGGATAATTCTATATATTATTTTAAGTAAGGAACACTATGAAATCTATATATTACCCCAATAATAGGAAACTTTTCCACTCACTATTAATTCTTATAAGGAAAACATTGTCTTTTAATATTTTACTTGACCAAGAAAACACAAATTTGTCTTTGAATATATATATTTTTTTCTTCTGTGGATTAATGCTCTATTAGTATTTCTGGATTTCTTTCCACATTCCTGAATAATATTTAACATTCACTTAACCCACTCAGAAGTTGTGAGTCTTCAATCATTCTGAAGGTAAAAGAGACCTTACATAATTTCACATCACTGTGCAAACATGATATATTGTTCACCATCTGAAGTTATGAAGCACCTGAGCACATGACAATATTTTAAGCCTTCTTGAATTTCCACTATGTAAACTTCAGGATGTTTATTATTATGTTATTTATGAGATAGTTTTGTCATACATAAATTAAGAAAATAAGATATTTACTGATAAAAATGGGTACAGAGGTAGAATTTTGAAATGGGCATATTTATGTACCCATTAATTGTTAAAAATAGATTTTTATTATTTGAGGAGCAGGGCCATAAAACTGGATATATGACTTTACATGTACATCAAAGGAAATTCACTGTTTTGACTGAAGATACTATTCTTGATCAGATTATAAATATATCTTCAGCAGGTTACATGTTTCCTAACCAGATTATCTTTCTTAGTTAATTTCAATGAGCATGTTCATAATTGAACAGTAGAGGGAGCTCTAAAAAAAGCTTAGTAAATAAGTGAAAAGTTGAGGTAAAAAATTGTTAATATAAGACGGTAAGTAAAAAATCACTAAAATTGCTTGAGTCATAAACCAATAAATTAATTTTACTTTCAAAATCATGTGCTCTTTAAAATCCTTTAGAGGGTTAATAAGCATTCATCATTTAAAAAATCTTTAATAATTGTTTTATTTTAGGTTCTAGATATACAAAAGGAATTTGTTATTGCATTTTCATTCCATTAAGTTTATATATAAATTTACTTACATATATCATGGCTAGGTTCTTTTATGTGACTTATACTCTTCATTTAAGCATATTAAAGTTGGATTAAAAATTTGAGAACTGATACTATTAAGTCACCAAGAACTTTACTATTCTCAAGGTTGGCTTCCTGACCCCAGATCTAAATCAAATTGAACTGGAATAAACACAGCTCCATAAAAACCCAGAACTATCCAATGACTGTAGATAATTGATGAACAGTTGATATTTACTGAATATTTATTGGAATCTTGCTGCTATTCTTGGTATTCTAATAAATATAAAAAGAATACAGAATTGAATAGCCGTATGAGAGGAGAAAAGGATTTAGGACAAGAGTTTGATTCCCATATGTGGGGAAGAGGGACTCTATTTTTAAGAGAAATAATTTTATTCAGGTATAATGACTCATACATCCCAGGCCTGATTTGAAGATTATGTGAAAAAATAAAGGTAAATTTTCTTAAACTATTACTGAACCAGAACTATTCAATAAATAACCCCCTTTTCCATTATTCATATTTCCAAAATCCCAAAATTTCTGAAAACTTATATTGTTTTTCATATAATTCATTTTGTGGCAAAATGTAGCCTGACCCAAACCAATTCACCAACAAGTTATGAGCTCAATTGATATGAAGTTACATATAACCATTATATTTTATATGTTATTTACCCATCATTTTGTTAAACTTTAACATGTTTGATTACCAGATGTTCATCTGGAACCCCATGTGGGGTTATATCATGTCTAGTATGTGCATACCATTATTGTTCTAGATTCTGGAAGCTTCTAAACTCTAAAACATATGGCTGCCAGGATTTTAGATGAGAGATTGCGGCCTTATTGCCCTCTACCTGTCTCCAAACTGTTTTCAGTATATGTTAATAATTATGTTTAATATATGAGGTACTTGTAATGCAGAGAAGATCTAAGCAATAGTCTATCATGAGGTATGCTGTTGGATTGAGTCTTTGCGTACTCTCAAAATTCATTAGTTGAAATCCCGCCTCACAATGTGATGGTATTAGGAGGTGGGGCCTTTGGGAGGTGCTTAAGATTAGATGAGGTCATGAGGGCGAAGCCTCATGAATAGGATTTCTTCTGTGTGAGGATACAAGAGTAGTTGACAGATTGCAACTTGGAAGAGCATCCTCATCTAAACTTGACCATGCCAGCACTCTGATTTCAAACTGCTAGACTCCAAAACAGTGAGAAATTAATTTCTGTTGTTTATCAGCAATCTAGTCTGTGATACGTTGTTATAGAAGCCTGAACTAAGACACAGGCCATCACATACGCAGGGATTTATGACCACATCAAGCCATTTCATGATCAACATCTAAATTATTTAAGCATTATAATAGTGTTATGTGGAAACATTTTGCATTCTTGCTAATCATGGAGGCTACTTTTTCAAGAGATGATGATGACCTATTTAGTTGCAGATTTCTCCCATCAATTATGGTATATATTTACATCATTTAATATAACATTGAATGTTGAGGGCCAACATATCATGAAACACTATAAAATCTATCATATAACAGGTAGCAAATGAAAGAGAAAATGATTCATAATAATTGTAGAAAAAAGGGTGATAATAAAATGATTTACAACATATCTAATAGATTTTAAAAAATGATCTTAGTTCTGCACTAAGGATTTGATGGATGAGATGGCAGAAATACTACCAGAATTGCTCCTAAATAAATGTAAATACTATATTTAAGAACAGTAATATGGAGTATTTTTTATTCTTGAAAATGAAACATAAGAAAATTGGAGAAAGTAAAATTACAGATGTCGGTAAAAGTAACTAGTTCAGACTTTACGAAAAAAAAATTTTTTTTCAAGTAGTTTAGCATTATGGAGGTATTTCTATTGGCCAAATGTCTTTAAAATATAATACACCAATCATTTTTGATATAGCATTTATACAGCCTAATATGTACACACATACATCCATAGCAGACTCTTTCCTTCCCAGAAGTTTTCCATGCTAGCCTTAAAAGCAAACTTTGAATTCACAGTTTCAACTGCTATGTAAAAAAAAAAAAAAAAAATGCATTTAGATACTTAGATAATGATAACAGATATTACACCAAGATACAAACATTTTAAAAATATGTATAGCTCTGGCAAGGTATGAAATAGAATGAAAGGAATGGCTTATTAAAGGAAATTTATGACTATGAGTTCAAAATCACAAACACAGAATTGAATGTTTGTAAGTAAACCAACATGCTGAATAAATATTTTCTCTTAAAAGCACAATCATGCAATTTTCAGGAAATATAAGAATGTAGTTATTTACAAGGTTACCAATCTTCTTCTTCTCTTTTCTTTCTTCCCCTTCTTTTGTCTTTATCTTGTCTCACTTTCTTCTTTTTCCCACAGTGGGGCTTGTTTATTTGCTAGTCACAGCTTTATTTTGGCTTTCCCTGCTGTGTTGGTGTTAAAATAAATTAGATTAATACATTTTCTTAAAGGGAGCTGATTTAATTTTTTTTCTTTTGTATGGATAAAGATATAAATGGTTTAATAAATTTATTTTAAGGTAGTTGAGTTTTAGTGCCTCTGTGACTTACTTCCCACTGAAGAATCACAGTGTGTTACAGTGCGATATTTTGAAAGATGACTGAAAAATTGATCGATTGTTTTATCAGATCGGTGTACTCAAATCTTAGAAAGCTTTCTTTCCTTTTCCTTCTTCCTCTCTTCCTTTTTTTCTTTCATTCTCCCTCCATTTCTCCTTCTCTATCTTCCTCTCTGTCTTTCTCTCTCCCTTCCTCTCCTCCCTCTATTGCACTGATATTTAGAATGCTGTGAGGATGTATTTTGTAATTAATGACTAGAAGAACATGCTACGAGTAAAAACACTTGTGTGAGTCTTTTCCTGTCTTACATCATTTCATTTATAATACAATAATGCTCAGTAAATATTATATAAATTTTTAAAACTGATCCACATTCTTTAGTAAATTTCTACTTCTGATGAGGCTGACTTGGGAGTTTCTCAAGATAAAAGTGTTTTGAGCAATAGAAAAACAGAAAGCAGAGATTCTAGGCACTCTTCCAGGCCCAAGGAGCAAGAAGCCAGAGGAGTCCCCTGGCCCAGACAGCAGGGACGTGGAACTGAATGACATACCAGGGTATGATAAGGTCTCCGTGCTGTGCTTCACGCTGCTTTTTTGCCTATGCTTTCATTGCAGCCCAAGTGACTCCAATTTTAGAAACCCCCTGTTTGTTATACTTCTGTGTTGAGCAAATAATAGGCACTCCTTGCACAAATGATTAGGAAGATTCCTGAGAAAATTGTACCATGTCAGACCTTTTGGACTCATTCCTTTGGAAAGCCCCTTGATCTCCACCCCTCTACTGTGTCTACTAGTCTCAAAGTTCTCTTGCGCTGATCTTAACACATAGTCCACACTTATAGGACAAGGTAGAGACCTCGGGATCCCCTAATACAAGAATTTACTGTCATTTCTATATTTCAGTAGAAACTTGGTGGACAAAATAATCTACATATTCTTGAGAAGAAACTTTGATTTCTTTTTAAGTATGCACTTATAGTGACAGAGAATTCAGTGACCAGTGTAGATGGTAATCAAATTTTCTCATGTGCTTGGTAATGGCCTAGGAGCAGGTGATAGAGACAGACACAATAGTGATGTGTCTACTATGGAAGCTGACACAGCCATTTATTTTACTAGATAATCTGAGATCCTTCTTAACTCTTCTGTACCACTGTATTTGACTACTAACTTGGTAGACCACAGGAGATACCTAAAGATGTGTCACCAGTGTGTGGCCAATCAAAAGATATCTTTTATTATTTATTTACCAGAAGCAAAGAAACAACAACAAAAGCAACTTTTGTTGTTGTTGTTATGAGCAAATGTTATAGACTGAATGCTTGCATTCCCCCAAATTCATATGAAATCTTAACCCCCAATGTGAGGGTATTAAGAGGTGGGGCCTTTTGACTTCCAACACACAAAAATTTAAGTGCAAATCCACAAGTTTACTTTTGTTTGTAAACTCCGGGAGGGGGAGGAATGTGTAAATTTTGTGCTCTAGCTACTTTGAAGACAAGTACCATAAACACTTTATTAAACTTGATACCATGAAACCAGAATCCAAGAGTCACACAACTTTAGAGCTATTATCTTAACTGTGGACAAATGTTTATAAGAATTTTCAGGATTCTATAGCTATTGTATACCAATGTCTATACATAGATATCTTATTTTTGAGTTAGTATTAAATATTTTTACATATTAATACACTATTTCTATTGAAGTTAAACTATGATCCTACAAATATAGAAAAGCATTTTATTTCATAAATATATCAAATAACATCAGTCAAACCATGTAATAATATATCAGAAATCAATGCGAAATTTTTCTTTGCGCTACTCTTAGACAGCTTAAGGCATTTAAATCTCTTTAGAGTAAAGACGATGAATTAATAGTAGTGTGAAGGGGAGTCACCTTTCTCACCTGGCTAATTTCAAGTCTATTTGGGTTCAGTTGGCTAATTGCTACAAGCAAAGGGTCAGTAGATATCTCAGCTTGCCTGGGATGGTCGTGGTTACACCATGGTCTGACTTAATTTTTAGCACTTCCTCTCCTCTTCCATTCTCAAAACCCCCCAATTCAAACAACGCAAGGTATAGTCACCCTATATGTGTGATTCTTCTTTACTAATATAAATATAAAAGAAGTTGTAAGGCAAATATTAAGTCTCTGAGTAAAAAGCAAAATATCACACTGCCAACATTGCATGATTTGAAAATACAAGTGAGAAAAACAAGATCTGTTAAATATATTTGCGTCGTGAAGATAAACAGAGGGCATCTATCAATTTTCTGCATTTTTCACTTTGCTATAATTTATTGTTGATTTGTTCTACTTAGAGCTCATAGTAAAAATGACAACTTTTGCTAGAGAAATGTGAACTATGAAACCTAAATCTAATATGTTCCCACCTCTGTGCATTTGAGAGATGAGTTAATAGTTTCAGGCCAGGAAGGTTCCATTTTGGTACTCTCAAAAAGGTGATGGCATCACAGAGCCTGAAAAGATTAACATGCATTCAAAATCTGAGCCATTAACTTCTTGCTCTCTGACTGACATGTGGGTCACGTAAATACGATTTAAATAAAAATGTAAGGACAAAATTCTTTTGATAGATCTGAGATTGTCCTCCTTGTTAAAATTATTCCATGTTACCACAGGGTCATTGCAGGCTAAGAGAGGGGTAGTGAATTATTGTAATCAGACATACATAAATGGAGCCCATCTGTCCATCACAAATAAGATGCTCTTCATTTATTGTTATATATGATTTTTCTTGGACTCATCGAAGAATTTAAGACAATCTTTAAATACAAAATAAAAAAAAGGATTTTCTATGTAAAACTGTGCTAATTTGGAATATAAAGATACCCTAATATTCAGATGATAGCATATTTTTAGATCATATTTACATTTTAAAAACTTTAAAAACAGAGAAGTTTGCTTATAATTTGGATTTTAAAAACTCTATGTATGTATATCAGTACTGAGGTACACTTAAGTTAAAAATATATTGCTTAAGATACAGTAATTAATAGTATACACACTGAGCACTTACATTCAATATGGGGAAATAATTAGTTTGAATTCCCAGATCAAAATTCACCTATCAGTAAAACAATTTAGCATTCAACAAGCATTCTTCTGTAATGGACAAGAATAAAAATTTTTAAAAGTCCAACTTAGTTCTTACGAGAAAAATTTAGAGAAGCATTTTAAAGGTTCTGAACAAGCAACAAACATGTTTTGAGTTACTTTACATGGGCAAGGTATGGCAGATTAGCGATCTCAAAATTATCATAGATACTGTCTCCTTAAAATTCATTAATATAGTAAGCAGCACTATTAATAAAAATGCTGAGAAGTTATGGGCAGAGTGCGTGATGACAGAGCTTAAATAACAATAATAAATTGTTAATAAAAACAATTAATAAAATAACAATTAATAAAAATAATTTATTAATTGACTAATGATACCGTCCCCAAATTTTCCAAAGTATTCAGCACAGCTTAATAAAAGATTCCTGAGATAGAGGAATGGTAGGCAAATTTTAAAGACGATGCGAAGTTTTTTCTTTACTCCTTCCCTTATGATCATCTACTCAAGAAACATTGATTCAAGTGTGAACAAAAATGTAAACAAATCTTTGAGGGGAGGAAGGAATAAAGGAAGAAAGTAGAGAAGAATGCTTCTCGCAGAGTTGATCAGGCCCTCCAATAATAACATATATTATTAATTCACTGAATTGAAGATTTTCATTGAAAATATGTATTTTATCACAGAGATACAAAATGTGTAGAATTAGAGGATGGCATTTTATAAAAACCTTATTCTCAGTAAAGAGCATAAAGGAAAACATGACAAATGTTATTTTAAGTATGATATACTGGGAGACATAGTCCACAGGACAAAAGAAATTTGCTTAATCAGAATTGTTTTAAGTTGAGGATGGTGACTTTTATTCTCTAATTGTGGTTTTGTAAGAACAGAATAAGAACAGTTGAGTGGAAAAAGGCATTTGACTAAAAAAGGGATCGGACCAGAGATAGTCCATATTGCATGAATCTTGATAAAAGACAGAAGGAGGAGAATACAAAAGACTGAAAAAAAAAAAAAAGATATGTGTGCCTTATGAGATATATCAGGAGGAAGTTTGAAAGACACAAAGTAATTATAAAACACTTATGAACAATATCAGAAACTGCATTCATTCATTCTAATCATAATATCAATGAGTACCTATTATTAAGTATCTGCTATAAGTATGGCATTATAGGAAGTATTTTATATCCATTATTTAAAATTTTACTAATAATCCTACAATGAAGATAGAATTATGCTCATTTTGTAGATAGAGAAACTAAGCCTCAGAGAAGTCAAATATTTTATCCAAGCAAAAGCCAAATAATGGTGAATCTAAGATTGGAAATGTGATCTGTCTGCCTCCACTCTGATATGTACCTGTCAGCCTTTTTCTGTGACTGGATGTCTCAGGTAGTCATTTAGAAGCAAGGCTCAAAAGATAAATAAGGCTTGTTGTTAAATCTCAAGAGATTTACACTTTAATAGTTGTAAACAACTAGCACAGATATTGCCAGCTCCTGTCATACATGTGAGGAGATGCCAGCAGACCTCTATAAGAAAAGTTTGCCCAAAAAACTGTGAGTTGTTCTAAATTATGGAGAAGATGTGGCAAACTGGAGGGAAGTGAGAATTAACAGATGTAGAACTTCAGGTAGATGAACAGCATGGAAGAAAGGCTTGACAAGCTATTGTGAAAGGGAATGTAAGAACATTTGCTTTATTTGGATAACATGAGACTATATCAAGGGTAATACAAATAAGTGTTAATGAGTAGGTAGAATTTTTTAATGTAAATCACAGTCTCACTTACTTTTGGAATGCCTGCTTTATCTCAGCCACATCAGAATGTTTTTATCCTCTGAGCTGAAGGACTTTCTGTGTCTACCTCTTACTTTCTTATTCTATTTTTAGATGCCTGTTGACCCTAACTAATCAGAGACTATATCTCATATTGTTTAATATTCCAAGTTCTGCATATAATAAGCACTTATCGACAATCAATTATTTATGGTGATGATAATAAAGCAGCAGCCTTTTCTATTTAGATTGATCCTATTAAGGCATGAAGGAAAGGTGTTTACTCAGTTTGTTGATAGGTGATACTCCCTAAAAGTTACGAGCTTGAGGTAATGACAGTTTAAAGAAAAATATTGTCTACATTGTTAATGTTTTCTTATTCTATGTTTCTGAGACAAGAAAAGAGCTTGATTGCTTTATCCCTCAACTCTATCTTCAATCTCCATGGATTAAATTAATTTACTTTAGAATTGAACCAATTCTTTGCATAAGTATACCTGTTATTACTATACATATCTTCCCCACCCCCTCCGCCGTTTTCATGAAAAGAGTGAGCAATAACGGTTTAAGAAAAAGTAATGTCAAAAATCTAGTCATAAATAGGGTCGGTCAATTAATTGGTTTGGTACATTTGCCAGAAAATGTTTGCAAGTGGAATAATGATGAAAGTGCCTGAAAACCAGGTCTTCTGGCATTTAGAAGTATAATTAAGAGAATCCATAATACCTTTTTTCAAATTATAGTTGGAGGTTAATCATATAAATAGGTACCACCTGAGATGTCAGACCTAGGTCTGATGCAAAGTATTAAGGGCAGATAGATTTGGGTTCAATATAAGGAATATTCTGAGAACTGCTGCTTACTGAAAAGAAATTATCAGTGTCCAAAGTATTAATTCATATCATGTGCTGTAAGACAGTTGTGCATTGTGATCAATTGGTATGTGTCTATTGAGTATGCAATATTGACCAGATGGGAAATTCAGAAAAGAATAAGTATTAAAAGAGAGAAAGACACCCATCTTAGCTTGGAAGTAAATAAAAGAGGAACCAAATTAGTAAATTAGGAGAGATTGCATAGCTCTTGTAGAGAGAGAAAAAGCCACCAGGAGAGAAAGCAATCTGACCTAAAGACCATCAAATTCCTTCTAAGGAATTTAATATGTAGAATCATCTTGGATAACTGCACAAGTCCATTCCTAGGTACACATGCAAGGAGAGTACACCTGGTAATAGCATTGCAATGAGAAAGAAATTGAAATAAACAATAATAAGAGGCAAGCTCCAGTGTGATCTTAGATAAAAATCTGGAGAGAAGTTGTGAAAGAATTTGTTCCATGGCAATGAAATGAATAAACGATGAGATTGAAAAATTATATACAAAAACCAATATGTGAAAAAAGGTCAAACCAATTCATAGTTGCTTGTCTATATTAAATCACCAGTTGTACTGGTTTACATTTCACGGAAGGAAATCTCAGGAACCACAGATGCACTAATGCCATTATCAGTGGGCATAGAATAACAGGAATTATTACAGCCTCTGCTTATTTCACTCTTCCTGCCCTTGCCAGTATCCGGCAGGCTTTGGCCAAGAGCTGGGGATAACAGAACATGAAGCAAACACTCTATAACAGCCAAATGGTTATTAATTTTAAAATGTTTGTAAATGACTTATTAAAAATTTACATATGTATTGCTATTTCTAATAACCCCGTGACTATCACTCACTGACATAAAAATGTATACACCATGCAGCAAAATCTAACAAACATTTCTGGTGGCTTTAAATCCTTGTGCCTAGCATTACTAGGTGGGGAGAGGGGAAGGTGTCAAAACTGCGTGTGCCCATGGGAGTATCCTGTGTGTAAACATCATGTTTTAGTCTGTTGTTTTTTACAAATAAGTATTGAGAATGCTACCCTAGATTCATAGTCTTGAAAAGAAGAGACTTTACTCTGTACCCTTTATATATTTTTAATTTATTTATTTATTTTAATTAGTTTATATTTTTGACAATAATCCAGAGTCTAGGAAAGCAAAAATCCTCAACCTGACAATGAAGTTTTGCTGAACTTGTACTAAATCCATCTCTGTAAGTTTTTAAGGTGAATCTTGACATTCTTGGCAGGAAATGTTCTCAGAAGTTAAATTTGTTTCTTTCAAACAAATTTAGATTTATTCTATTAATCAATATAGTATGTCTTTGTAATGTTCATGGTTAAGTGTTTCAAAATTGTTTTAATATGTCTTATTGTCATCTTGAAGGTACAGCTTGCCCAAAGTGAAGAAACTTGGTTACGTCATGTCTCAAATGTTTGGAGAGATGCAATTCATTCTTTATCACGTTTTAAGAAAGGCTTTTGGAGGAGAATCAAAGTGAAAATTCAAAATTATGAATTTAACTATTTTATTTTGTATAAAATACAAGCAATTTAGAAGAAGCAAAAGGGCTCATGTTACTTGTAAGATTGGTTTTAAAGAAGGGGCATCATTACCCTAATGGTTTAGTGTGTTATTATAACATAAAGTATTTCAAAATTGGTATTGCCATAGCTTGAAGCAGCTTATAATTTCGTTATGACATTTTTTCTTCACAACACATGCAATATATATATATATATATTTTTTTTTTCTTTTAACTTAAGTGATTTTAAAACTCCCTGAATAGTACTTGAAGATTTTCATGCTTCTTGGAATAAATTATGTTCATCTATTCCTAAAATATAATAAAATTATTCAGAAGTGTCAGAAGAGAAGTAAAAACCCTAAGGAAGCTATTATCAATGTATCATTTCCAGTTTATATGGGAATGTGAATTCCAGAAAATGCAACTATCAACAGAGAGAGTTGATCTTCTTAGCTGGATTTATCTTGAATACATTATCTGAAACAGCAAAAGAGGACATATGCCTTTACATTTTTGGTGTTTTTAAGGCAATTGTTATCAACACTCGCAGGAATTAGTCCAAATAGTGTCGACCTCCCCGTTATCACTGTACCAGTTATTTTGAAGCTTTGAAGTTCAATTGTTATACTTAATCAGAGTAAACCTGTAGATTAAAAAAAAAAAAAAAATCAGCAACATAAAGCTAAAAATCAGGAATGAAGAAGGCAAATCATATAACAGTAGAAATAAACCAGTAATTATTTATAAAGAAATTTCAAGATGACAGAAGAATTGAAAATTAAGTCCAGAATACTATCAATTAAATTAGAATAAGAAGTCAAAGTCCAAGAAAAGAATCAAAAGGACTGTATTAGTTTCAACTGGAAGATTATCAGCTTAGAAGCAAAGGAGGAAATACATTGTTTTGTTTTTTGTTTTTTGCTTTTGTTTTTTTTTTTGAGTAAGAAAAATGGTGCCAATTATAAATTAAAAAATCAAAAGCCTTCTAGGAAAATCCTATTCCAAGTTAGAACTGAATGATCGAGGTATGATTTAAGCAACTGATGGTATACGAGAAAAATAATATTTGACCTTTATATTAGCATCCTTTGAGTGGTACAGGGATCATGATATTAAGCCCACAGAGAATGAGGCAAAATCTTAGCACACTAATTTGCTCTGTAGAGGCAACATTTAAATGGTTATAAGTCTCTGGAGGCTTTTAGATAGATTCCAGGTTTTAGATTTAAGCTTTAAGACAATCTCTGCAAGTTTAATAATGGCTACTGTAAACTATAAGATGTTATCGACATTGACAATATAAAAGTACGAGTATACTACAAAAGTTGGAAAGTGGAGGAGAAGAATCTATGAGATAGTTGGAATGATGGGATATTAATAGTGTCATTCTACATATTGTGTTGTTTCAGATACACAATTAAAATGGAGGAGACAAAAATGTGTGGTCTTCATTGCATTATTTAAAACTACATAATAATCAGTGAAAGGACTAAAAATATTGACATAAATATGACAAACTGACATAAATATGACAAACGGAAGTTGGAATTATAAATAAGCTAAATCCTCATCTTTTAACACAATAATATGAGTCTAAACATAAATTCAGTAATAAAAGCATTGTAAATTGTTTAGAAATACGGAGATAACTGTGAAAACAAAAATAAAAAAGTGGAAAAATGGTTTCTACTGGGAAGGATGATGGGCATTTAGTCAAGGCTGTTGTACAATTTATTTATCTATTCATGATCTACTTGATGAAAATAAGAATTATACATAATAATAATATAAAATAAATTAGCACACAATATAGATATATAACACACATGTGTATTCAAAACATATCAAAGCCACTATCTGGATTATTTTCTTTAGAGATGACAAACTTTTGAAAAAAATAAACATATTTTTTAATTATATGGGATCATAATATCAGTAATAGAAATAACTAAATTCACAAAAAAATACATTCGAGTAGAAATGCTTAATTAAACCCCCAATCAAACATCACCCATTGTCTTTATTGACAACTTATAATATGTGTGTATATCAATTGTTGCAATGCAGATATGTTCACTGAATCACTTTTGGCTTTCTTCCTTTCAAATTTAATAATCAGAACACCCCCATCCCTTTCTTTTTATACGGAGCAACTTACTGCTTTTATTTCTTTCATTTCTCTGACTACGTAGAAATACAAACCCCTCTTTTCTTTCTGAGAGTTAAGAGTTACAAGGTTACATACTGACCTGCCCTCCAATTTCTTCATACCCAAGGGGGAAAACAAATGGAAGATGAATTTCTTCTTTAATACTTATAGCTTAGAAATGTGGTACTAATTACAGTAGTGAGAATTCCCAGTAGGAAATACTAATGTCTCCTGAAGGTTACAACTCATGGAATTCTCTCTTAGGGCGTTGAACAGAACTAGTCTTTCAGAAACCCTTAACAAATTATTGGCTGCCTTGATCAAACTGATATGGTAATGACTTTTAGAAAATTAATAGTATCTTAGGTGCAAAAAATAGTCCATATAATCTTCATTTTAAATTATGTAATGAGAAATTTGCAGAACCATCTTAATAAACTACAATCTTTTTATAAATTGCTCCTCCAAAAAAACACTTGAAGCCAATTGACATCAAGCATGCTTCATCCACTATGTTTTTGTTTCTGGTCATTTACAACCAAAAATGAGAGGGATCTGTTTTATTTATTCATTTATTTATGTTGGCAACATTTTCTTGGGTACCTCTTCATAAATCTTTTTCATGTGCTAAATTTATAAAACTCACATGATCCCTTGATATATCATTATTCAAAAATGCTCTGAAAAAGTTGCAGACATTTGTAATCCTATCCTACTTTCCTCTCCTTTAAATTGTTTGCATAGCTCCTGGAATAGGCTAGGTATTTTATATCATTTCAGTTAAGTTTAATCTATTTCATAGAAAATGTAATAGTGCTGACTTAGATTTATTTATTGTTCATTTTGGGTAAAGATTTTTATAAAAAACATTTTATACTTTTTAAATATAGTTCATATTTGCTGGTGACAAAATTAGATTTGAACCACCTGCTTGTTGTGTTCAAGCATCAACATCAAATTCACAGTTCATCATGCCATAAATACTCATGCCTTGGGAACGTGCCAGACATATGCCTTTTGCAGTAGTAATGTGATTTCACCCTGATTCTCCACTATAAAATTTTAACTCAAGGAATCAGTCAAACCATTCAGAGCAGGCACTTAGAAATGTGCCTTTTGATATAAAGACATGCATAAGATCAAGGCTCTGTTCATTTTTAAATAAAATTAAATCAATTAAATGCTCAAAGCCCATCATTATATAAAAGAAGTTTTTCTACACAGTTGTCAGTCTTATTTCAGGTGAATATGGATGATGGAGCTTAAGGAAAGTAGGGCATACTGTAAAGTAGAGGAAGATAAGGAGGCAGCATTTAAGCAGTTTACACAGTGCTGTTTGCTTTTAGATACACAATTGAATATAGGGCACCAAAGTGGGATATAGAGCAAGAGGCAGTGAGAGATTATTACAGTTCTTAAATAAAAGCATATGTTATGAAACATATAGTTTTTGCTTCTATATTTTTGTTATTGCAAAAATAATATATACCCATGTTAAAGTAAAAACAGCAGAAAAAAAGCCCCCTGTACATAATTAAAAGCCCCTTGCTGTAACCTATACCCTCATATCTACTCCTGGAAGTAATTATTTTTAAGTTTTCTTCCTGACATTTGCTAATATATGTCTATATAATTTTTTTAAGTGGAAAAAAGCTACTCATGCTCTTCATCTATTTTCTCAAATATTTCTTTATGTTTTTATAATAGATTCAGCTCATTCTTTTATATAAGTTATAAAATATTTTATTGGATGGGTCTACCAATAATTTAGCAAATCTCTCTGAAGAGATAGATATGCTAATTTCATTTTTTTGTGTGTGATTATAAACCATGCTAAAATAAAACGTGTGTGTGTTCATGCTTTTTCATAAATTGTGTGCTTTTTTAAAAAATAAAAATGCCTGGGTCTTCTGGTATTCATATTTTAAACTTTGCTAAATATGCCAACGTTCTTGTACTAAGAAAGCCTAACTGCTCCATTGTACTGCAGGACCTGTTTCCTACATCCATGATGATAATGAGTATTACTAAACATTTTAATATTTGCTGGTCTGATATAGTATTTCATTGCTTAGGTGAATAGAAAAAACAACTTTTAAGGTATTCAAAAAGTTTGGCAAGCTTTATCACAACCACTCCCTATCTAATCTATCACTATAAACATTAAAAATACCCCCATATTTACACTGAAGCAGAAAGTTCTTAAGATATCTACAGACTAATTTGCCAAAGGTCACAGATTTATTCTGGTAATTTTAAATGTCTGAGGATCCATAGTGATAAATGATTTTAAAATTTTTTCACACAAGGGTAATAAGACTTAAGGTTTTCAGAATCCTGGTCAATGTCAAATAGTTAATTAATAAATTAGAAGTTAATATCCAATGTCTCTTATCTCTACTCAGAGATACTTTGCTTCTGAAACTTAACACTCCACTGAAACTCCAAGTTTACAATGATCTTCCTGTTATTAAATCCATTGGTCCCTTTTATACTCATGAAAATCTGAGTAGCATGTGACACTGATTTATTATCTTCTTGACAGTCACCTGCTCTTGGCTTCCAGGTTCCACATTTTTTTATGTTTTTCTTGCCATCCTGGCTGCTTCCTTTGGGATCCCATAGAAGTGTCTCTTTTCTGTCCATCCATGAAATCTTGCTGCTCCTCAATGCTCTGTATTTGACTCTTTAATCATTCTAATTACAATTCCTGAAAGACTAGAAATAATCTTTCAGTCCTTCATCTATATTTATATGTTATGGACTCAGATTTATATCTTTATCTAAGTTTTCTCTCACTATCTTGAGTTTAATTATGTCCTGTATGTTTTCACATTTAACCTTCCCCACTGAACTCAGTAAGTCTTTACTCCACCTCTTGCATACTCAACCACCCACCAAACCTGCTACACAGGAAATCCAGATTCTTTTTCAAATCTTTTTTCACTTTTTATTACAAACATCATTCAATGGTTCCTATTGCTTTTAAAGTCCAAATTTACTTAATATGCTTTACAAGACCCATTGTGATCTGTTTTCAAACTAATCTCGCACATTCCCATTGCTAAAACTCTTAGTAATAGAACTAACCAGATAGAACCAAATGGAACTATTTTCAGTACCTTTCATGCTCTGTCTTATCCTTAAGGTTAAATTGAGATATCATTTCATCTAGTATTTACTCAAATATGGGTAGTATGTTCCACATGGGTCACAAAAGAGTTTATTAATATGATAGCTACCATACTGTATTATAATTGCTCATTCAAGAGGTCCCTCTCCCCAAGTAGATTGTTGTCTGCTTATTGTTTTTTAACTCTCTACCATAGCATGAAGCACAGATGAGTTGTTCAATAATTGGTAGTAAATTAATTACATGAAAAAGAAAGTTGAAGCTTAACCTCAGCACTATCATCTCATAGTTTTTGGCTACTTCCTCTACTGGTTACTCCCTACATACATCATTCCATATGTGCAGGACTACTAGTTTAAGCATTGGAATAAATTTTACCAAGTAAATTCTAACTAAGACGATTCATATCTAGATCGCTCTTTATCAATTACTTTTTTCAGTACATGCTAACTAGAAATATTTAGATAATATTCTCACAAAAATATATTATTGCTCATAATTTAAGGTTTTTCCCTACCTGTAGGCTGTAGATGAATTTTTGAAAGACTGTATGCATTAAACATGTGACACATGAAAAGAAACTGGCATTTGAATAAACATTGTGTAATGATCTTTACACAAAGTCATTGTGTAAAGAAAAAGGGTGGCAAATATTTATCAATCACTATGATGAAGATGCATTGTTAGAAACAAAGAAAGTAAAACTAAAACAATAAAAAGCAACAACAAAACAATCCAGGGAGGCTACATCAAGAACTTTATAATTACTGTCATATATGTTGATTATTTTATTTATATTTAACATTTAAAAAATCCAGTTATATTGTCAGCTGATTGATGACAAAGAACGTACTACAACTATAATAAGAAAGAAGGGAGATTCATCTTAAGAGTAATAGAAAATGAATTTACTTTTTACACATATGAGGTTTGAAGTGATGATGGGAATTGTGTTTTCAAATATTTGATAACTATCTGATGGATAGATAGACCACTTCTAGGAGTAATGGAGGAAAGTTTTAAGAAAGCAAATGCTAATTGAACCTAAGGAATAATTTTCTATTAAATGAGTTGGTTTGAAAGTGAAACAGACTGCCACTGGAAGAAGAGAATCCACTAGCTCTAAAAATGCTTCAGTACATTATTGATGGCCACTTATTAAGGTTGATACAAGGAATAGGATAAGCTATAGGAAAGTGTGTATTGATGGAATGTTGAAGTACAAGGATATTTCCTGCTCTACCTGTTACATTGAAATATCAACTTGACTACAATCCTTAAGTAATTTAATTTAAAAACTCTGGAAACAAGCAAAGCCTTCTTAGAGGAGAGCTGATAGCTTCTTTCCTGCTGTTACACTGGGCATTGTCTCAGTAAAAATCTCTATAGAGACTATGGGATTGCAATGCATTTCTAATAATTATATCTTGAAATAGTAAAATTTATATCACTACTACTGTGATCCCTTTAGGATCAAGATTATAGAAAACGATGGGGATTTTGATTAAAGACTTTGGGGGGCGAAGAGTTCAAAAACCTGATACATTTGTCGTATGAAATTTAAGAGTTGGAGCAAATTTGTATTTTGTGAAAAATTTTAAAAACTTACAATAAAAAATGGTAATAAAAATGTAATCTTATAATTTGGCATTATTTTATTTTAAGTATCAAATTCCTATTTTTAATATATTTCTTATACCCCAACCCCAGTAGAATCATGGGATTAAAAACTACAAATTTTCTAAAAATATTTGAATATGTTATTCATCAATATTGTCATAAACATCTGTAAAATTTTTCAGAGATCTTTTAGATTTTCTCATGTTACTCTACCCACATCGTGATAATTCTATACCATCTTATATCGTTACTAGTCTTTTTCAGCATTAAGAAATTGAGAATCACACAAACTGTAGATTTGTTCCTACAATCTATATTCTTATCCATAGGGAATAGGTAGTACTTCCTTGACAGTATTTTCTGGCAACTGAATGCTCTTATTTAAACATTTTTTTCATCTTTCCTTTGTTGTTGTTGTCCTGCCTGCCTATCTGCCTACTCCTGATCCCCAATTTTTCAGTGTACACAGACACCAAAATCCTGGCTATGGTGAGAAATAATTGCTACTTGTCCTATCTTACTCGTCAACTTTACTACTTTCTCCTTGGCTTTTTCATTCACTGTTATAAAAACCTCCCTCCAGTTTTCAGCAATAAATATTATAGTCGATAAAATATTTTCTATATTTCTCGATATTTCAATACTTATTTCTCAATCTTTTCTTTTGAAATGCCTACTCTTTAACACTGTCATTGATAGAAATCTGAGATTCTTATTTGTTATCTCTGTTTTTCAGTGGTGTTTTACTTTTGCCTACTCTCCAAGATGGTGCAATCTGTTCTGTGTTCCAACTCCTAATCTCTGCCTCTCAGCCCTCTCACCCATTTCATTTTATTTCCAGCTATGTATGTCCAGATTCAATTAGGGAAAAAAATAGAATAAATATTGACTACCAAATTTTATTTTGTTGTCAGCACATAGAAAGTGCCAGACCCATAGTAAGTTCTCAGCAAATGTTTCCTGAATAAATTAAATGTGAATAAACACTCTTCTCTTAACTACTGTTTCTCTCCTCCTGGGAGATGAAAGAATCAATACCAATTAAAAGAAATATTCTGAACATCCAAACATGACATGATAAATTTACTTAGACCTATAATAAAAGTAGTGATATTTATAAACATACCATTCTGTAGAAGTGAAAAGGTGATTGATTTAGGAATATGGAATGCTATTAAAAAGATACTGATCTCTATCATGTGACTTGCTTTGCATGACATTAAAACAAATAATCCAATCTTACAGGGACTATAACAGCAATCATATGATGTCCATCATGGTAGATGTGCAGTTCTTATCCCCATAGCAACATCTGTAGTACTTATGCTAATCACTTTAAATTAACCTTGATATGAAAAAAAAACATACCCTAGGGATAATGCTGTTATTGTGGCAGTTCAGATGAGTAAGATGATTTTCTAATAAAACTCAACAGCAAAAATTAGGATAACAAGGTCCTGTTAGCAAATGTTTTTAATATGCATTGGTTAAACCATAGCATTAGTGCTAGCATCGAGGTAATTAGAGATATCACAAATAATGAGCTGGCTTATTGATTTTTGCCCTTTTGTAACCCAGTTTAGTTCAAGTAAAGGTGTTTTGAGTAATTTACAATTTAAAAAACACAAGATAATGATAATTTTACATTTTTAACTTTAAATTTCAGTATGAGTTTGTGCTCTCTCTTTAAAAAAAAGAAATTAGAATATTTTCTAGAGTCAGCAGAACATAAAAACAATCTTTACCCACCCAGACATAAAAAAAGACTGTTTTGTAAAACATTCAGTACTATACAAATGAAAATACATAGACTTTAGGGCAAAGTCACACACTTTTATCATGATTCCAATGATTTAAGATAGTGTTTTAAATGTAATAATTAATAGTTTATTTAGAACTTTATACATAAGAGAAAAATAAGTATGCTATTAGATTTTTCAAAATGCCTAAATAGAAGACCATTTAATTTTAGTAGAAGTTTATGGAATTTCCTATAAAATATTATATTTATTTTTAAATACATTCTAAATGTACATGTTTTAATAAATATAAAATAATTCAAATAGTGTGTAGCTGAATTGTAGTAACTAAATTAGAAGAGTATTTTCTGAAAATAAATGTAACTGCATCTGTGCATTGAATTTTGAAAATTCCCTAGAGTAATTAAGTAATTAGGTTTTGCTTCTGAACTGAATTGCTTAAATATGAGGAAGCTAATTTAAAAAAATAAAAATTGTGAATCCCACTGCTGCTTGGCCCAAGGGACTAGCACTTAAGATGGAAATATCACCTTTGGGTAGTCCAAAATTGGCCCAGATCAATATACCAAAGACATCAAGGCAGAGATGTAAAATTTTATGTAGATTAAAATTAAGTTTAGAATTCCTCATGGTAAAAATAAAAATATTCACTGATAAATATTAAAGATAGTGGCGACGTAGGGTTGGGTAGTATATTTATTTTTTATTGCTGCTATAACAAATTACCAAAAACTTAGGGGCTTAGAACAACAAAAATGTATTATCTTACAGTTCTGAAACTCAGAAGTCCAAATGGATCTCACTGGGCTAACATTAAGATTTCAGCAGTGCTTCATTCTTTCTGGAGTCTCTACAGGAGAATCTTTTCATGTCTCTTTTCTAGATTCTAAAGGCCATCAACATCCCTTGGTTTATGACTTAATTCCTCCATGTTCAAAGCAAGCTACATGGGAGTATTCCTTTTTATACTGCCATCTTCCATTTTCTCTTTTGTCTCTTCTCCACCTATTAAGAACCGCACTAATTATATTTGGTCCACCTGGGTAATCCAGACTAGCTCTCTAAATTCAGATGATATTAGCAACCTTAATCCATCTGCAACCTTAATTTCCTTTTGTCCTGTAGCCTAATTTATTCACAGTTTCTGAGGATTAGGACATAGACTTCTTTGGGCAACCATTGTACTGCTTACTATGATATAATTACCAAAAATCACTGGGTGAACAGTGAAGAATTCATGGAGTGATTTGTTTTGCTCAGGCAGGAAATGATATAATTATTTTCCATTGAACTAAATTCCATTTGTAGAATTATATTGAGTTAAATTTGCAAAACACTAATTGTCTAATAACTATTTAGATTTCTGATGGAAGAAAAAATATTTTCGGATTTATGATATTTATATATAACTTTGTGAATGGAACACTCTTGAAAAATATGCCTACTTGAGAATTTGGAACCATTTTACCATGGAATCTCTAGATACATTCAATTGGACCATAATACTTTCTTTATAATAAAAGTATAGATGAAAACTTAGCCAATGTCACTTTACTTTGTGAAAAGTCAGGAAAACAACAAATAACTTCTTCTTATATGTACTTTAAAGTCACCTTAAATACCTTTCAGAACATGGAAAGATATTGGTTTTATAATAAATTTAATTTTCCCTTAACTCAAATGATTTAACTTGGATAATAACTAAGTATATGCATAGATATAACTAATATATTAATAGATAGAACTAGGCATTAATTTGAAAGAAGAAAACATTTAAAATAAAACTACACTTTTTGAAGAATAATAATAGAATGCATTAGAAAACATAAAACATAAGAAGATCAGTATAACCTTGGATAATTAAAATAATTTTCTACTATGAATTCCAATTTATGAAAGTACAAGATATTTTGTAAGGATATATTTCACTAGAGTCAAAGTTAAGGTTATAACTAAACGCGATTAGAACATAAAAAATTAACAATGTTAAAATCATTAACAGGAGGGCTTCTGAAGACAGCACATATAATTCTTAAGGCTAAAGGAGAATCATTTCAGTTTCACCAGTAATTACTTATGAGCCTTATCTTAAAAAAAAAAAAAAGTTCACATTTTTAAAGGAAAAGGTATATCACTTTGACAGAAACATGAGAAACTCTTTTTTCTAAAACTTTTAGGTGATGATCTAACTGACAAGTAAGCAGTATTAAGATTTTCTATAATCACAGCCAAATCAGGACCCTAAATTTCATTTTACTGCTCAGAGAACAACATGCATTTTAGGATGTAAGCTATACACATATTTTTGCTCAATCGTTTTTCAAACTATACATGCATTTTGCTCTGGCATTTTCAGGTGACCTAAAAAAGATCAAAATATTCATTTAAATTGTATCTCTCTGCCATGGACTTTTTGTAATAACAATATTAAACGACAACAAAAAATGTAGATGGGTAAGTTCAATCAATGCTATTATTTGAAACAGCATAGGGAAGAAATATCTAGTTTTTGTTTGTTTGTTTGTTTGTTTGTTTGTTTGTTTGTGTTTTATTTCTTTCCCCATATAAGCACAGGCCTAGGCCCTGATATCTACTCAATGTGGGGGTTATGAGAGACAGGCATCACCTGTTCACGAACATCAGACAAGTGGACTTGTACAATCATGTATCGGGACGTCAGAACCACAAATAGAAGAAATTGTTTGAGTTGACAAAAGGGTGGTAGCAAAGGTTTTTAAACTAATTTTAAGACATTTTTAATTTGTTGAATTGTTACTATGTGCCAGTCACTCTTCTAAGAGTTTTATATCCTTTGACTAATCTCATGGTCACCTTGACACTGTGAGGTTGCTAATGCGGAAACAGAAGCATAGCAGATTGAATTATTTGCCTGCAATGACTCAGTTGTTAACAGTAAAACTGAGATTTGAATCCAGAAGGCATGACTCCAGAGTCTATACCCTTCTTCACTGTGTGCCTCTTGTGTGAGCCAACAACTTTGTGGACAAAACAATTTTACGAACATTACTATTTCTAACTACATAAAGTCTTTTTCCAATATACAAAAAGTAGAGATCTATATAGAAAATACACTTAAATTTAAAAAGCCAAAGAAATGGCTAGAGGAAAAAAAAAATGTTTTTAATTAAACTTATTGGAATGGCATTGGTTAATAAAATTACATAGGTTTCAAGTGTAGAATTCAATAATACATTATTTGTATACTACATTGTGTGTTCGTCAAAGTCAAAACTCTTTTTGTCACCATATATTTGACTCCCACCAGCATTATCTACCTCCCCACCTCACCCCTTTCCCTCTATAACCACTAAATTGGTGTCTGTGTCTGTGAGTTTTTGTTTGTTTGTCTTGTTCATTTGTGCTTTTTGTTTTATAATCCACAAGAGTGAAATCATATGATTCTCAACTTTTTCTGACTTATTTTGCTTAGCATGATAATCTCAAGATCTATCCATGTTGTCACAAATGAGAAATATTCCATTGTATGTATGTACCACATCTTCCTTATCCAATCATCTATTGAAGGACACTTCGGTTGTTTCCATTTCTTGGCCACGATGAATAATGTTGCAATGAACATCAGTATACATATATCTTTACAAATAAATGTTTTCAATTTTTTTAGCGTAGATACCCAGAAGAGGGATTAGGTCACACAGTAATTCTATTCTTAACGTTTTTGAACACTTAAGGAAAAGTATCGAAAGGAATGTAAATTCTTACAGAGGAAAATTTTTAAAAGCATACTAATTGAATTTAAATAATACTACAAAACTTTAGTTAAAACATATTTATTTTAACATAAATAAATGGCTAAATTAATTATCTCTGACTTTATGTGTGTGTGTGTGTGTGTGTGTGTGTGTATTTCATTTTTTAAAAAATTAAATGTAGATGGATCAACATGAAGTGAAAGAAGCCTTTAAAGATCATGGGCTATAGGGCCTTATAACATTTTTCACTTAGAACTGACATTTGAACTGAAGTTTTAGATTTGTTATTATTTTTAAGAGAGAAAAAAAATGGGAAAGCTGTTGGCAAACAACCACTGGTGCTTGAAAAACCAATCGTATTCTGTAAAGTTGAACACAATCTGGTCTATGAAATGGTCTAGTGTCAATGTCTGTAGGTGGGTAAGGCTATTGTGGGGATGAGATTTTTAAAAATCTTGTATACAATGCTAAGAAAGTTGGATTTCTTTCCCTTGTAAGCCGTGGGAAGAGTATTTTAAAAATATGAGGATAATGTATCCACAATGTCTCCTCAAGACAACTCTGGCATCTTTTCTAAAGACAGATTCAGGAGGATGGAATGATTGATTGAAAGAAGATAGAAAAAACAGATCTTTCTATACAAAGATGATGTAGCCAAGGTGACTTATAATGAGTTCTATAATCAGTTAATAATGATAGCCGCGATACGGAAAAAAAAAAAAAAAAGATCTAGATATGAAAAAGTTTTATAAGGTTTAACTGAGAGTATGTAATGATGATTAACCATGATGGCAATGATGATATAATAGTTAACATTAATAAGTTATTATTTTTTGTTAAGTATTCTATTTCTCCTAACAAACATGTGAGATAAATGTTTCTATTATCAATATAATTTTAACAGATGAGACTTGAACATTAAGTAATTTGCCTTAATTGTAGAGCTAGCAAATAGCAAAATCTAAGTACAGACTGTCTTTGAGTCTATATTCCTTACCACAAAGCTACAGCTTCCCTCCTTTGTTAGATATGGGAGCAAGGAACATAGATGGCTCTAGGTTTCTAATTTTTTTTATTGGATGTATGGTGAGGTTCAATAGTTTCTCACTATGTCCTCGCATGGTCTTTCCTCTGTGGGTGCACATTCCTGATGTCTCTTCTTCTTCTTACAAGATGTGGGTCACAGGCCTGGCTGGTCCCAGATCTGGCTGTGATCCAAGCTCGTGGCTAAGAATAAGATGCCGGATTTAGAATGTTACATTGGTGTAGTAGGGCACCTGTGCTTAAAATATGTAAACATATTTTAGCTTATTGTATCACACGCGTGTGGCTGAATGCCACTATTGCACTCTGATATATCTGGATCCCATGTGGTCCCCTAAGGAGCAGAAGAGCAGAAAAAGAAGCAGAAGCTCATTCCCTGAAATAGAAGCGTGCTCTCTGCAATAAAGTTGGTGTCTGCCATTTCATTCTCATGTTGGCTCCTCGTGCATTCTTCCAACTGGGCATCTCACCACCGAAAACTTCCCTTCTCAATCAGCTCAGGGCTGACATAAGGACATCAGTCCTGTTGAATAAAATCTCGACTCCTCATGACTTCATTTAACCTTAATTACTTCTTTAAGGCCCCCATCTCCAAATACAGTCACATTGGAGGTTAGGGCTTCAGTATAAAAACTGGAGGAACATAATTAAGTCAATTGGAGTCATTGTAAAACAATTGGATTCACATGTCTAGTACAGAGTTAGCCATATAATATTGGTTGAAAAAAATTGGAAGTAGGGAATTAGACTGTGAATTGTCAGCAGCTGAAATTAGGGACAATATTACCCAAGAGGGATATGAGTGAGAAGTTAATCAGAATAAACACACAATTCTGAGAAACATCAATGTTTCAGAAGGAAGGATAAAAAAAGAAGATAACAAAGGAAAATGAAATATAGTAGAAAAATTAAGATTAATTGATGCCAGGAGTGAATTTAATGACTTGTGGTGTTGCAAAAAAACAGACCAGTGAGAAACCAAGCACCACTTGGAGAGTTAGAGAACCCAGGTTTTTTATGCTAGTGGTCGCAGAAGAGCTAGTGTTCTGAAGATCTGGGCCCTGAGCTCAGGGGTAAACTTGCTTTTATAGGCTTATCCACACAGTTACAGTTGGCATGAGCTGATTAGTTAATTTGTCCTCAGGTGATTTCAGAGTGCAGGAGTTGTGATGGGCTACGG
Source organism: Pteropus vampyrus (assembly GCF_000151845.1). Lineage (NCBI taxonomy): Eukaryota > Metazoa > Chordata > Mammalia > Chiroptera > Pteropodidae > Pteropus > Pteropus vampyrus. The sequence goes on along the minus strand of NW_011889023.1, from coordinate 3,909,697 downwards.
GCAGTTACAGAGCATGAGATTCTCAGACAGGAATTTAGGCAACACATCTGTTACCTAGACAGAACAAGCAAAGGGGAGGGTGAGTTTTCAGTTGATCTTGAGGTCACCCTGCCCCATGTCTACAGAAGCAGAACAAAGAGCTGATTACAAGGTTAGCCATTTGAGTGGAAAATTCCTCTTCAGTGGAACTGTCAACAGATCCAAATGCTACAGAGAAGTTAAGTACAAGTACAGGAAATGCCATTTAATTTGACAATTTGGAAGTCTTTAATGATGTTAGCAAGTATATTATCAATAGAGTCATTAAGAGAAAAGATAGGTTGTATTGGATAGGGTAGTAAACAGGAGTAGAGGAAGTGGACCTAGGAAGTATGGACTATCTTTCTGAGACTCTTGTGAATGAAAGGAAAGGAGAGAAAGGAAGCATGTTGATGGAGACATAGAAAGAAAATGAGCTGATCTAGTCCATGAAAGCTAGTCCCAGTTCACACTGAGAGAGATGAAGGCTTAATTCAGCCTTAGATTACTTTTCCTTAGGTTTTCTATTTGGCTAGTAAACAGCAATGCAAAGATATACATATATATGATCAAAAGATCCAATGAGTAAATGCTTCTCCCCTATAACGATCTCAAGATCTAGTATAAAGAATCTGCCAAGCAAGAGGATCCCGGAGCCAGGATTCACTGTTTTAACAGGTTAAAGCTGAGGGGGGCAATATGGGGTGGGTTGGAGCAAGGATGTGGAGGAGAAAACCAGAAAGGTCCACTCTATGTATATAAGAAATAAGTGCTGATCACCATTATACATTCCTGCGTCATTGAGCCTTATAAGAAATTCCAGAGCAGCAGGCCTGGTATTGACCTAGCATAAAAGCAGATTTATTTTATTTCATTTTGTTTTAGTATGGAAATGACTTAAACATGGTTATATATCAAAAGAAAAGTGAAGGGAAAAAAAGAGATTGAAGTATAGGACAATGAATAATCTCCATTAAAGTTTTTGAGAAGATGAATAGAGATGAGGTTTGACCCTCAGGTGGGCAATTTAGTCTGAGAAAAGAGAGAATAAGAGATGGAGCAGTTGGTGAAGGTAAATATTGAGTTAAAGAAGAAGAGGAGAGTTGAGAAATTTCATGTCTTCTAGTCTTTATTTTCTCAAGAAAGTGTTGGCAAAATAATCCCTGACATGGTATTAGTGTGCAATAAATGAAGTGGCTCATGCAAACTGGAGACCATTTGAGCCTCACCTCTTCCAAAATGTACGAGGTAGGAAAATAATGACAAGTAAAATGAAAACTCAAACCATGGTAATAGAAAGAAATAATGAGAATCCCAAATTTCCAATCCTGTGTAAATCACTTAACATTCTCAACTATACTTCCATCTGAGTCTGAAATGACTTCCACCCAGGGAGGTTATGACTCTCCTACATGCTTTCCACAGTCAATGGGATCCAACAGAATCACAGATTCACTGGACTTACTCCCCCTCCTTTCCTTTCTGAAGGCCGCTGGCTCTCCTTGGCCAGACTCTGCCTTGTCTCTGTAACACTGGCCTCTCCCATAGGGCCACCCTGGCACAAAGTAGGTCATGGGACAAGTGGATGAAATAACTGACTAAACAAATAAAACGCTCACCTCTTCAACAAATTATAGGATTTAAGGTGTTTTACAGAAGTGGCAACATTGGTCCTGAGGATAAAATTGGCCTGGGAATCAGAAGTTTTGAAAATTTTTATTATTTTCATTGGAGAATAAAACTTAGCTGTGTAATAAATTCCCACATATGTTTGACAAAGATCTTAAGTAGAATTCATTTAAGAAGTATTAAATTTTCAGCTCTTTGAAGATAGGATGTCTTATTTATCTAGTCTAACACACAGTAGATAATTATTTGGTAAATATTTGTTGAAGGAATAAATCCCAAAACACAGTTTCAGAAATAAGAATATATAGATAGATAGATGATAGATAGATAGATAGATAGATAGATAGATAGATAGATAGATACACACACACACATATATATATATATATACACACACATATATATGTATACCATTTTCTAATTAAGCTAAATGAAAAGTTGAATAAAAATATTGTTAAAAAGAAATTTTCTTATACTCATTTATGATAGCAGATTCTATGATCCTTTGTATTTCTGAATTAAAAGAAAATAAGGAAAATGACAAGAGAAGAGTGACATGCACTTCATTGACTTGCTTTTAGCCTCTAACTTAATAGAAACTTTTCTTAAAAGAAAGATGAAGGATATATTTTAAGAATCAAAAGTGGTTCAGTCTCTAGGTGGTAAATTTACATGATTTTTAAATTCTCAATTTGCTTTTTGGTATTTACCAATATTTCTGCAATGGAAGTAAATTGTAAAAAGTAGTTTAATATTTGGAAATGAACAAAGGGCTACAATAAAGTAAGTTCAGTTAAATCGTATCACTGCTGGGGTCATAAACAATAAATGATTCCCTTTACCTACTGCATCTCTAGTCCAGCTCCACCCTCACTATTTAATACTGTTTCTTATGCATTCACAAGGCACAACTTTGCTCCAATTACATGAAGCCCTCATTAGCCTCTAGTTCCCACATTAGCCTGTAGTTACTGCATTCAGAACCCATTTCTCTCAGCCTTCTTTAATCCATATTCTTCGCCTCTTTCAAGGTCTCTGAGGTCCCACTGGAATCCCACCTCTTCCAAAAAAACTTTTTTTTGTTTCCTTATGCATACTTCAGTCTGTGTTATCAAATGTCGATTCAGGTGAATAAGTACCACTAAAGATTATGCTGGCTTTCTCAGAGTCATTTAAAAGGGAAATATCTATATTAAAAATCTTAGCTGAAATGCAAGGTTAGCTGCTCCCCAGCAGGACCTAAAAACTGGGTATAGATCTCCTCAGGTGTACTCAGTTTTTCATGATGCTTTTCATTATAGTTGGGCATTTGCTTGAATGCCTTATACCAAAGATCCTCTTTTCTCACTGAGATGCAGCATTCTCTTTTCTTCTGGATCATTGGCTTCATCACTGAAACTCTGTCAGGAAACTTTTGTTGGTTAAATTTTAATGCCATAAGCTTTCTGACATATGAAAGTAGAAATGCCTTAATAAAAAAGGATGAGAATAGGCAAATCCTGTTACTGTCTGACCTACTCATCTGTCTTTATATTTAGACTTTTTTTCATAGACTATTTCTAGTAGAATTCTTTTACCTCACATTCTTTGAGCAAAGGACAAAGGCAGATAGTTCTAAGTTTTTACAGGTTTAAATATCTAAACTTTTATATTTTACTACTTACATGGGATGGATAATGCAACTCATACATTTTTGTGTCAGGAGAAAAAAACTTGTGAAATGCCACTTGATTTACTTAGTCTTGAATTGTGGTTTTACAAGTAATAGCACCCTAATACCTTATGACACTTATTGTGGATATTAAAATGAAAGATTGGTTTTCACACCAAGGAGCTCATAGTTTCATGGGTGACACAGGTTTTACTCATGTCCTACTTCAGAAGATAAATCATAAGAAGTATATAACCTGCTTTAAAGTTGTATTTAATTAAAGTTCTGAATGAGTGGCATAGGTGATTAATAATGTTAACTTAGAAAAGGAAATAAAAATATGTATGGATTGAAATTTTAAAGACAACTTCATCATGGAGGTTAAAACCTTATTAGACACTATAGAAATTGCTTCCAGGTAAAAGAGAAGGAAGAAGAAAAAAAAGTATTGAAAATTATTTTCTGTGAACTTGTACACAGGTGAGACAGAATCTTCTCTTTTTCTACGTATATATGCTTACCCTCGTGTGTCTCAATATAGTTCGTGTGTATATGTGTGTATGTGTGATTTCCCCTCTCAACTGCTTTGGTTTAGTTTTATTTATGTCTGGATAATATGCTTCTGTATTTATTTATGCATTAAGTATGAAATAAAATATTAACATGAGATACATCTCTCTTGAGGGAGCTGTGAGTGCTAATTCTAGACTTATATACCTGTGGCAGGCCCTCAAAAGAGGCGCTTCATAAAAATCAAGGATAATTAATTTTAGCCTATTTATTTATTTATTTATTTATTTTTATTTAAATTATGGTGACATTGGTTAACAAAATCCAGTATGTTTTAGGTGTACAATTTAGCAGTAAGGCATATTTATATATTTCATTGTGTGTTCACTGTCCATAGTTAGATTTCTTTCTGTCACCACATATTTGACCCCTTTTACTACATTTACCTCCTTCGTTCCCCCTCTGCCCCTATCCTCTGGTAACCACTAGTCTATTGTCCATGTCCATGAGTCTCTGTTTGTCTGTCCTGTTCATTCATTGCTTTTAAGTTTACATCCCACATATAAGTGATATCATGTTGTTTTCAAGGTCCATCCATGTTGTCACAAATGGCAGTATTTCATCTCTTCTTATGGCTGAGAAATATCGTGAGAAATAGATACAATGCATGGCAGACAATGTAAATTCCAGAGGATGTTTATTTTCTTCTCTCTTACTTCTTTGAAGGCAACTTCCCAACTCAGAAATTTACATGGCATGTAAATTTTTTAAAATAAGCTAAAATTGTACAATATAAAAGAGAAGAAAACAAACATCCTCTTAAATTTACATTGTCTGCCATGCATTGTATCTAATCCTCACATCCCAACATGTTGGCATTTCTCTACACCCATGTCTAAATATTGTGGCATCTGCATGAGTTAAACAGATTTATGCATCAAAAAATTATTTTATTTAAAAGTGTGCATAAATTAAAAGCATGGAAATTTATTATCTAATACTCTTCCCTCTGCTGAAATCCTCTTTTAGTAGATTTTAAATATTTCTTAAAACATTATTTAATATAAAACAAGATGAAAGTGACTGAATGTCTCCTAGATGAATAGGGTGAATTATTTTCTTTCAATCTATATCTAACATTTTTAATAGCTTCTTAGTTTCTCAAATATATGTTGCAGTTAAAAAATTACTTCAACTGTATCTTTATTCTGAGAAGCTAAGATAAAACAACAACAACAACAACAACAACAACACCACTAACCTCAGAGTTTATAATAATGTACATAGAGATGGAATAAAAATAATTTTATTGGCTCTTTCTTCAGAGTTATCAATGTGAAAAATTTTTCCCTTAGTTTTGTAAGAGCCCAGAGGCCTCCTTGCTTATAACCTGCATCTTTTTTAATGAAAGAGAGGTATCACTTTTCCACATGTCAATCATGTCATAAAAATTACTTTGAGTTGCCCAAATAGTTGCCTAATTTGAGGAGAAGAAAATCACCTGTCATTACTGACAGGAAATATAAGGTGGTAAGGTCATGATTTAGGTTTTACTTATAAGACAAATTGTCTATCAATGGCAGAAAGTTAACAAACCACTGGAAAAACTTTAATGACAAATTCTTGCTATTTTGATCATACCAAGGGCCATTAAGAGCATAGATAATCACAATCACATTAAAACACACACACACACACACACACAAAACCTGCTAGTTTCTCAGTCTTAGATGATGATGATCAACTTGCTTATGTAACTGTTATGGACTTAATATTTGTGTTCCTCCTCCCAAATGTATATATTTTCAAATTTAATCATCAATGTGATGGTATTGTAGGTGTGGCTTTTGGATGGTAATTAGGTCATTACATGGAAACTTCATGGAAAGGATTAGTGCCCTTGTAAGAAGTGACGAGAGAACTAGCTTCTTCCTTTTCCATCACATGAGTATATAAGAAGTCCGTCTTCTACAACCTGGAAGAGGGCTCTAATCAGCACCTGAACATGCTAGCACCATGATCTCAGACTTCCAGACTCCAGAACTATGAGTAAGTAAATTTCTGATGTTGATAAGCCACCCAATTTATAGTATATTTTATTATAGCAGCCTGAGCTGATTAAGACAGCAGCCTACAAAAGTAAGCATGTGCAGTAAAGGACTTAGTGTTTCTAGGATTGCTAGAAAGACATGTCCTGACTCAACTGGGTCACAGTGTTGTGCTTTGTGATTATTTGTTTTCAACTAATTTGGAAATCAGGTAATAACTCTTTTTACAAAAAGAGGAGATTTTGAATTTAGCATTCCACTGTAAGGCAGAGAAACTGGTTGCTGAGAAAAGAGAATAAAAGACCTATTTGAGAGAAGGAAGGCATGGAACAAAGCAACACAATTAGACAAAGTCATATCTGGTTTAAGAGAGGTCAAGTGAGGCAGTGTGTTAGAAGGAAACAGTACTCTTGGAGCCTGGGTTCCAGTGTTACAGAGAAGTGGGTTTAACTCCTGCTCAGAACCTTACTAGCTAGCTATGTGATCTTGGTCAAAGTGCTTAACTTCTTTGATCCTGTTTCCTCATTTGTAAAATGGAAATTGTGATAAACCTGCCTTAGGAATTTGGAAAATTAAAGGTGATAATGAGGATAAAATTCTACACAGTAGAATGGATAATATGCAATGGTAGTGTAAATGTTTATTATTAAAGTAAGCCCTAAGCATTTGAATATTCAAAAGTTAAAAAAACAGTTTTTATTTTATTTTTCACTTTTCAACAAAGCACTAAAAACCCTGAAATAATATGCCACTACTTCATTAGAGTACTGTTGAATTACCCAGTTGACAGAATAACTAGGATACTAAAGAAGAAATAGCACAAACAAACAAATATCAAAAGAGAGGGAGGAGATAAGAAAGGCTATAGGGAAACTGTTTTACTTTTTTCATGATGTAGGTTTTGCATCATATTTTAAAATTAAGTCATATTATATATTAACCTATTAGAACATATACTGGGAGAAACCTAATATTTTTAATATGTATGTCTTGTAAAGAATTTGGCTTCTAATGAGATAAGAATAGCAGAGGACACCAAAAGGTATCTGCTGAACCCAATTCAAAGCAGGTCAAAATCTTTTATCACTAGGTCCTTAGAGAGAGGAAGTGAAAAATTCCGTTATTAAAAGCTCACTCTAAATATCCATCTTATCCTGTATATGCATTTGGTTTAATCACTAAATGACAAAAAACAAATAAACAAACAAACAAACAGAAAACAGTACTCATTTTAGAGTAAACTTTCATTTATTCTCAAGAAATTATTCTATTTTTTTTTATAGTATCTAAAGTTCAACCTCATTGATATATATCTAATTCTTTTTCCCTAAGTCAGGACAAAACATATAAACAAAGAATCTGTCTCATACTCATTAGAATTCTTAAGTTTCATAGTTTCATTTTCTGCAAAGAATCAAATTGTATTGGGAGGTAAAACTTTATGCTTCAATAATTATTTATACCTTTGTATAACTGAATTTTTAAGCTCTTCTAGTGAAGAAATACAGGGCATAGATGTGGGGAATATAAGCAAAGGAGACAGAGACTCCTCTGGCAGAAAGGGAAAAATGAAAGTATTTTACAATAAAAATGTAGGCCAGCCCTATTACCATCTTTATTCATTCAGCAGGATAATATTTTTTGAAATAGTATCTGCCGTATATTTTATTTCTCAAAATTATAATTTTCTCAAGCATGCTGCCATTTGAAGCTTGTATATTCATTAGATACAAGGTAGATAGAACCAAAAATGAAAGAGAGAGAGAAATGTAAGTGAGCTCCACTTTTAAAAATAAGGCTTTGCATGTACCCAAACTAAGGATCATTTTTACAAGAGCCAAGTCCTTGAGAGGAAAAGAGGATTTCAGAGACCTAAATTCTATGGAGAGTTGACTGTAGAGTAAGTTATGATGCAGCAATGAGGAAGAAATCAGGACCATGATGACTAACATAAAATAAATATCTGGGTATGGCACTTTTAGCCAGAAAGAGGGCCCTGGAATGGTGTTTTTAGTTATCTGTGGCCCAGTGTGATGTGGGTGAAATCTAGATGGTGGATTATCTGCCAGGTAATCATCAGAAGAATCTATTATATCTACATTGAAAATATTCAGTATCTAAACGCTTTCCACCACATTTAATTCTATCTACCTGGTCCAAGCCACCATCACTTCTTCCTGGGTTATTGCAATTGTCCTTAACTGTGACCTCCTACTAGTCTCCCCACCACCACCACATCACCGCCCTGCCAACACATACCACATATAGAATATAACCTATAGGACTTCTGATAAAGGCAAGTCATATCAAGTTACTCCTCTGCTCAAAATTCTCCAATTGTATACTATTGCTCTCAGAGTAAAAGATGAAGTCAGGTTTACTAAGGTATTTCCAGTGACTTGTATAATTAGTCACCAGGAAGTTGCTAAGTATTTGTTGGATGACTTAAGAATAAATATTAAATTCCTATCTTATTTGAAATAAAACATAAAGCCCTTTATTCTTGGCTATGAGGCTTTAAAGTTCTGCTCCTCACACTTCCATTTCATCTTTAATCTTTCCCTTTCTCTCTCCTTTTGGCTGAAAGAGTATTCTTCAAACTTAGCAGTCACACTCTTGTCTCATTCTGGCCATTCCTTCTTCCTGAAATGCTCTTCTATAAGATAGCTGTGTGGCTCCTCTACTATCTTTGCTAAAGTGTTTGTGAATCCATCCTTATCTTTTAAAAAATTATAATGCATACATATCCCTTTTATCTGCTTTATTTATCATTATATGCTATATATTTTACTTTTTAATAAATCCCTTCACATCCACACCAGAATGTAAGTATTAAGGTATTGGGTATTTTAATCTTATTTATTCATCCCTTTTCCCCTAATGCTTAGAACAGTAGTAGTGTCTGGTATATAGTAGGCATTCAAAGAGCATGTATTAATATAATAAATAAATCAATTAATGATATAAGAAGGCCCAGTTTGGATCATAAAGGAGCAGAGGGTGGAAAAGAATAAATTAAGAACTCTGTAATATAAATTGGAAATAAATGCATTCAGATATTGCTCCTAAAGTTGCCACTACTGGACTCTATCATCCTAAAATACTTCTCGTACATTCATTTTATCATTTCAATTTTTCATCTACAAGAAAAAGTTGAGTAAGATGTTCAATAAGATCCTTGTATATCTGACCTTTCTTTGTTTTTAGGACAAATTTTATAATCCAGTCTTCGCTCCTATTTCAGAAAATAGATATTTACAATTATTTAGGTTTTTATGTGTCTGTATTAGACTGACTTTTGTCAGAATTACATGCTATATAGCATTTTTTAAAGTTTTTTTTTTATAAATATAAACATAACATTTTTCAAAAGTTTTTTTTTTCCAAATATAAATAATTACCAAAGAGATTTTATAAGTTTTGCTGTTAGGATTTTCAAACTAATGATGACATGAAAGAAAAAAATACAACTCCACACATATATACATCTAAAATTTGTCCAAATTTTCTAAATGGATAAATGTATATATATGGCAATCTCTTCTTCTAGGCACTTTTCCCTAGCGAGTCTAAAGACATACATCACCATAGCTTCTAAATTTTAATTTACAAGGAACAAATATGATAGTTTTATAAGCCTCTAACCATTGCAAAATCTAACTGATTGCAAGGCCTGTCTCCTCAGAAACTAATCGAAAGGTGACATTTTGTTAACTTCTCATTATACATTCATAACATCATCTTTCAATTCAATGTCATAAAGAATTCATGTAGGACATTAATCATGCAATGCCACTAAATTGTTCTCATTTCAGTGATAATTGTTTACTTCTATAAATGGTTTGAGTTCCAACAACTCAACTGAATAAAATATGTCCCTCACTCACTTATAGAGAAAAAACAACAAACTGCATATATAATATGACTAGCAGAAAATTTAAAATTTTGTAGAGCTCTTCTTTTTTTAATGACAAGGACCAATGACAAAATTAAACAAAATAACAAAACCATATACAATCAGCAAACATGTAAAAACAAATGCAGTTTAATATCTACATGACCGTTGACTCTGAAATCAGCTAAAATATCTTGTAAATTAAACTCAATACACCTTACTAGTCAACAAAGCTAAACCTAATTAAAGGGTGTCAATCATTCGCCAGGAACAAAAGAAAAGAAAATCTAATGGTAAATTAATTCTGTAATGCCTGGTGAAACAGGCATGAGAACTGCCAGTATAATGATCTGACTTCTAATCCTAAATCCACTAATGCTTCGATAACCTTGAGATTGACATCTAAACTTCTATCACAGTTTTCTCACATGTAAAATGAGAGAGCTGGACTTGATCATTTTGTAAGTATGTCCTAACGTTAACATCATATGTGTCTATAAGGAAACAGCCAATCAAAACTTTTCTTTCAAAAAAGCATTGATTTGTCATCTGTTTTTAGATTTCCCCACTGCCTACTGAATTAAATAAGAATAGAATCAATTTGAGACAGTCCTTCCATCCCAAGGGTGCCATAACTAATGGCATTGTCTATTCCTGCTTTCTAAATGGAACTCTATTATATATATATTTTTTCCCTGTGGTAAAGTGTCTACTTTATGAGCATAATAAATAGCAATTGCCCTTTAATGGCAACTTTAGCTGTGACCATTATGGCACAATTTAAATGCTTAAAAACACTAATGGGAGTGATACAATGTTAATTATACGAAGGATATGAAGGCTGTACACAAGAACTCCTGCAATATTAAGTAAAACCTTGGCTAATTCTAATTACAGTCTGCCTCAAAGAGATAAGAGAAATTAAGCACCTCTTTTTTTTCACTGCACTCCTAATATAACAGCACTATTTGCCCACATTGTCTGAGAAAACATTGTGACTCAGAAAAGTGGGATTCTGAAATAAAAGATTTTTTTTTTTTTTTTACAGTTTAAAAGAGAAAAGAAAAATGGTGAATTACTTTCATGGAAAATGCATCTTTACTTGAAATAATGCTTACTTTCTTGCCTCTAAGCCTAAGGTAACCCATTTTTATAGAGCTTACTCATTAAGTTGTCAAATATAAATTTATATTCTAATATAAACTCTAATGGTTTTTTAAAATTTGTTTTATGAACTATCTAGAAGAAATATATTTTTTAAAATACTATGAAGACTTTCCCTTACCTTAAATCTATAGAAAATATTTTTTTAATAAAGCCATTTTGAGTATTTTTGTTTCTTTCCAAAATATCTATATCTGACTCTCTCTTCTTTTTAACTCATTTATTGAATGCCTACTATGTGTTAGCACCAGGAATAAAAAAATAGGTAAAATAACCTTGCTGCCCTTAAGAGGTTTATAGTCTAGAAGAAACAGACTTGTAAAAACAAAATAACAGTTCACGTTTACGACTTAGCATCTGTTATTGAATAAATAAATATTTATCAGTCTTCCAGCCTAATTTTTCTTCAATTCTCTTGCTTTCCTAAGTAGAAATTGACTTACATAGTTCCTTAACTGAATTGAACTGGAGTAGTAGAAACCAAGTTATTGATTTATATGATTTTAATTATTCGTCAGAAATAAATTCATAGTATGTTATGGAAAGCCTGGTGCTATTCAAAGTGCTATCATTTTAAAACTAAGGCAAATGATATCTCATAAATAATAAAAATAATTGTGTGACAGTCTATAATTTTCAATATGTATATTATTTTAATGTATCATAAACAAAGTAAACTGGCAAGAGGATATGAAAAATCCACTCATTTAAAAAAAATGACAGTCCTAAACCAAATGAAATCATTTAATTCCATTGAAAAGTGTCTCATAATCTCTAAATTATAGGTATTTGTAGGTTAACCCAGATAGTTATGTCAAATATCTAGATACTTAAAAATTGTCATCCTCATCTTAAATCATTTATTATCTATAACAAACTTTCTAATTATCTGTATATCTAGTTTCAAGTGACACATCTGGCATATGTCAAATACTTGCCTTGGAAAGTTATGTGTCATTTAAGCAATACTACTTTTATAGCATTAGGGTAATTTTCATGACATTTAATCTGTTTCCTTTAAAAAATAATTGTATCAAAAATAAGACACTTTACACACTCTGTTTTTTTTTTTAATATTTGCAGGTCCCCATTCTCTCCTTTTGCCAAGTCAAACTAAACACAAAGAGGGTTTGTACATAAATCCAAGATCTCATTGGCATTCTTTATGACCATTTTCTAAAAATTCTTTGTTTTTTTATCTTTTAAAATTAAATTCTGTAGTAAGACTTTAAACATGGGCATGATTTTTCATTCTCTTCAGGTTTTTCTGTGATTATTCTTTGTCACACACACACAGAGTAAATTCACTAAGAATTTTCTCCCCATTTTTATTCACAGGCTTGCAATCGATGTTTATCAACTCTGCATCTAATTATATTTCTTTGACTATTTGTCTATCTTCCCCATACCAAATGCCATCATTGTAATCATCCATCTTATATGTTCAGCCTCTTTACTAATAACTATAGCATTTTCTATTTAGCATTGTCAGCATTTCTCACTAAGGTTATTTATCCTTCTATTAGATGGTTACTCTATAGGAACATTCTTCCCTTCACCAGAAAATGGATTAAAAACAACTTAGAGAAAGCTTCAAGGACAGAAAGGAAGGTAAGATGATGAGAGAATGTGTAAGCCACACAAGAATGGATAATGCCGGAAAGTGAAAATTTATATCAATGGAGCTCAACAGAAGAAAGGCAATACTCCATCACAGAAGTTTGAGATGTGGGTGTAGAGATGGCAGTTGGCTGATACAAACGCTATGTGACCTTGGGGCAGCCACCGAATTTTCCTAGTGCTGTTTCTTTATGTCTAAAACAAAGAGTTCAGTATCCTTGGAGGATATTCCCCGAAGAAACAAAGGAAAAAGGCAGAAATTTTCATATTGAGAAAGATTGAGGAGAAAGATAAAAATGTATAAAAATTGAAAAACAATGTTTTAAAAAACTTTATTCTATAAGTAGTTAATAGTCACCAAAATCTTCTATAGAAATAAAATTATTGATCATTTAGCATTCTTCTTTTGAGAGGCATATCTCTCTCACACTCACATCAGGATAAAATTATGATAAAATTTAATATATCATTATCTCTCAGAGTTCTATATAGGCTAGAAAAATTTAAGGTACTTGAAGTTGGTCCTCTATAAAATAAAGACAAAAATATTTCACCAGTAGTATTAGTTGAAGGTTAGATCCAGAATAAAGGAAAGAAGGAGAGAGGAAGTAAGAAAGAAAAAGAGAGAGCGAGTGAGAGGAAGGTAGAAAGAAAAAAAGATGATTACCTAAGAGAAACCAAAATAGAGCCAAAAACTCTTAGATATACCTTCTAAGAGAAGAAAGTATGAGGATCTGGCCTCTAGTCACCATTGGAAATTAATCCAGTTTAGTTTGTATCAGGATAAAAAAGAAGGAGACAGATTCATGGCAAGAGAAATATAACACTTGATAATTAATTCTTGCAATTCACTAGCTCTACTTATGCAAATAAGTAGTATAGTGAGTGTAGCATAGATATATGAATTGTCCCAGCTAATTGGAGATAGTGCACTTACTGAATCTTAGTTCAATATACCATATCGGTAAATCATTTGTCTAAACATATAGTTTCTTTTGGGTTGTTGATACCAAGGTGACTTTTTGCTTGTTTCTCTTGAACTTGAAAACACTGCGTAGTTATCCCTACTTTTAGAACTCTTTTATGAACAAGAAAAAAAGCTTATCTGATTATATTTTTAAACTTAAAATCTCACTTTTTAAATCTTTTTAAATTAATTTATTTTTTTCAAATATTGCCTTGATTTTCCATTTTGGACAGATACATTTGACTAAGTAGAGTGAAACAGAGAGTGATAGACACATGGGCCAACAGTTGGAGCTAGGAAATAAGCAGTGTTGTGAATAATCCAAAAACATTGGGTAATTACAAGGAAATTTCCATTTGGCTCTTGAATACACACAATGAGTTGGAGAGAATAGATTTACTAATCTAATTACTCTATGTTGTACTTGGGCCAATACTGAAATGACTTTACATACCCTGGGCACACACCAAGTGTTGGCAGTGAGAAGGGACCTATAAACATACTGAATACAGAGGGAAAAATATTTTTTTACATATATTCCACAATGTAAAAATGCCATTCTTAGAACTGTGTCAGAATTATGACAAAACTGGTCATTTTTTTTTTTTTTTAGTTCATATAAGAAACTAAAGTTCTCAAAAAAAAATCAAGTTAACTTTTTTTATATACTGAATTGATCACTTCAGTCAAAACAGCTAACTTCGAAACCACATGCAGATGTAGATAAAGCCAATGTAAGAGTGAATTATAGCACAAGTGGCTTATAAACATTGATCATTTTCCTACTCTATAAATAAATACAATTGAAAAATGAGTTGTTTTATATTTGTAATTACTCTATATAAAGTGATACAAATGTAGAAAGGTGGATGTTTTTAAAGGTCATTGTCAGAGGAGAAATGCAGACAAAGAAGGCGAGGGAAAATAAAACATATATTAAGCTGTCATCTTTCCAGCATTTATTATGTGCTGAACATAGTGCTTGTCTATAGACAGTTTATTAAAACCTTCAAAACAATCCCCAAATGTAGGTATTGTTATTGTTATTTTCCCAATGAAGAAGTTGAGACTTGAAGAGTTTGAGAAACTTAAATAAAATACTGAGTTGGTAAGTAAAGGCTTACTAATTGGAAATAAGACATGTCTGCTTTAAAGCCTTGCTTCCTCCATTACTCTTCTTAAAAAAGAAAAAAAAAAAAAATAAGGTGGCGGCGGGGGGAGAGGTAGTGACAGAATGCATTGTTTTCTCTAGTATAGTGGGGACTCATCCAATCAAAGAGATAGAGCAGTCCAGATCTGAAAGGTTACATTCTAAATCCTGAGGCCAAAAATCAAAAATAACTTTCTTAAAATTTAATATGGTTCATTTATTCATTTTAAAAGATGTGGGCTACTAGCGTACTATAATGTAGAATTTCCTTGGAATTGTTTGTATTGTCAGTTTTACTTAAGAAAGCAGAGGTTGGGGAGAATTATAGAGTATCTAAGTTCCCATAGTAGATTAGGCCTAGACTAACTAAAATCTAGGTCGCATTACCAATCTGGGCCTGGGTTTCCTCCAGGGTAAATGAGTTTTGGACTTGATGACTTTTGAGATTCTTTTCAGCTATAAAATTCAGCAAATGGATGCATCCTGATTCTCAACCCAATATTAGTTGTACTACTTCAAATTCTTTATTGTATTAACATAAATTCCTCTGATATTCTAATAATGATCAATGATCCAATTTGTGGAGAGTTGATCAGCACAAACATATAACAGAGAAAGAGAAGCAACCATTTTTAGTTTCTCTATGTCTAAAGATGTATTTATATTATGATTATAGGTGACAAAGGATCCCTATTTGAATTGGCCCTCTGAGTCTGTTCTTATGTTTTTGGGTTGACCTACTTATTTTGAGAATATAAGTTTCTTGATTCTCCCTCTTCTCTTAAAATTGCATTAATGTATTGCATTGTACATTGTCTGGGTTGTTCTTTCCTTGGTTTACAGTGAAATCATACTTAACTTTCTGAGTCCAGATCAAATTTCATTGCTAGGGAGCTTTCCCAATCCCTTCCCATGTCCAATCTCCACTTAGAACTCAGTTATATCTTCCTTGTAGAGCAATCAATTTTTGAATGTATTTAACATTGTGTAATATGACAAATTTATTTCTTTCTTCTTCATCAAATTGTAAGCTTTTGAGAGATGGATAAACCATTATTCATCTTTGATCCTTATAAACAAGGAC
>NW_011889023.1:3890484-3892750 GCF_000151845.1 Pteropus vampyrus | reverse complement strand
TACCTAACGAGCAGATGCATTCTTTATACAAATTTACTCATATGTATGTATATTGATAAAAAACATTTACATGTACTCATGCTCCAGTAAACACTATATCTGCCAATCACACTATATGAATATTTTATTACAGATAAATTGGAGAAAATTATATAAAATTATATATACATATACATATATGTATATAATGTCATGTACGCCTATTTCTCATCTAATACTGTATACTTAAACACATAACCTTACTGAAAAGGTATTCTATATTTCTGATTTCTGTTTTCTAACTGTGTAAAAAAATTCCTTAACCCTTTAGAGCAACATTCTCCTTTAAAGTAAAGCGAGAAAACATGAACTAGACTTGGAGATCAAGCAATGAACCATCTGCCAAATAATCTGCAGGGGCTTGCAGACTATTTCACAATATTCTTCCTGGAAAGCTCTCCTTCAATCAACATTTATATTACTTCTGAATACTGATTTTTAGGTCACAATATCTGTTAAATTATAAAAAATTGAATCTCATTTCTATCTCTAAAATGAAGAAAATGGAAAATATGATCTCTTGGATTTCTAGCTATAATTTTCTGTGATTTTATGATTTTCTGGATATTTGTTTGACTAAAAATGATGGGCAGAGAGAGTGAAAGAAAAAAAAGAGAGTGTAGAAAAGAACACTAGTAAATTTTAAAGTGGAGGGAGAGCCAGGTTCACAATCCACTGACACACTGAAAAAAATCTTATATTGTTTTATCGCTATTGCCTATACAATAATGAAAGGAAATCTATGACTGAGTATTAGAATATATTTTGAGTCATGTTTTAAACTTCAAATTCACAAATGCAACCTTTGTGGAAGCTTCTTAAAGCTGTGGGAAGAGGAACACTCACTCTGTACCTGTGAGATTCATTCTTGGTTTGAGCAATGATGGGTGTGGCCATGGAGATAGGATGGGAAGAAAGAACACTTTGACGCACCTGGTAGAGTGGCAAAGAGCCTTCTAACATCTCTCTATTGCTGATAGAGTCCCAGCTATATATTTCTACTATGAAGAATACATTATTAGCCCAAATTAAGATGGTAAAATATCCACTCTTCACTGTATATAAATTACACAGAATAAAATTCTGACTTCTGGAATCCTGTTAAAGTTGTAACCATGTTGCAGAAAAAAACTCCAAATAAACTGATATCTATTAGGTTTCTAAATGTAGCTTTTCATCTCTGACTTTCTCATAGCAACTTTGTGTATTTTTTACTTTTTATTCTCTTAAATGCCTCAGGGCTCTCAGTACCACATACATTGGCCAATATAAAACCTGTAACTAAAATTGAGAGGAAACTGTACATAAATGAATAATCAAAAAATGCACATATTCTTTTGAAGACATTTTAGTTTTTCTGCTAAGGACAGTTGGAACAAATTGTGTTTATTGCAAAAGAGAAGGGAATGGATTTTTGACAGACACTGGGTTTCCTATTCAGTTGTTAACTCTTTGTAGAGTTCAACCACATTAAAGACAAAACTTGTTTCTCTCTCCCTGTATTCCTAACACATAGCACAGTATCTGACACAGAATAGATGTGTAATAAATATTTTTAGCTGTTGTTAACTAAAGGAACAAAGAAAATCTTAAGCTTTATGTGCAAATATATACAATAGAGAGAAAAAAAACATGTGTACACATTTGGTTGGATAAGTTTAAAACTCTCAATATCCAGTTTTGTTATGAAAAAAAAAATGTATTAAAGGTTTTTAGTTTTTATTTTTGTTTGGTGATAGTTTGGAAACAAAGGAAATCTATTCGAGAATAAAATAATAAACCCACCAATTTCTTAAACTCGAAGTAGCCCCACGAATATGGGAAAAAATCAAATTAACATAAAACATCATTGTTTTCTCTTTCATCAAACATTTTCTATTATTCAGATGGCTGAATAATAGAAAGCCACAGAAGGGGAAAGTGACAAGTATGAGGAAATCAAATATAAAATTGGATTTAGAAAAGAACTGTAATTAACCACAAAATAAGGAAAACCACTTATTTGAACATCCCAGATTAGAAATAGTCAACATCAAAGAATGCAGATTAACTATTAAAACTTTATTATTATAGAACAGAAGTTCAGGGAAAGAAGAATAGCACAGTGAAAAGACAATTTTGAAATAAGTTAGAAATGAATAAACCATGAGAAGAGAGAGAAAAGGTGTTTTTATTCCTATCACTTTCTTAGGCAAAAGAAAAGAAGGAAAGAGAGAGAGAGAGAGAG
>NW_011889023.1:3887514-3890199 GCF_000151845.1 Pteropus vampyrus | reverse complement strand
AAAAAAAAAGAAAGAAAAGTAGTACAACCACCTCTGACTTGGGTGTGTCTCAAACTAAAAGATGACTGCTATAAATTAGTCAGCAGTTGCTACTAAAAATCACTGAGGAAAATAGTTAAGAGAAAAGGAAGGTTAATAGTCTCATTATGATAGTTATCTATACTCTGGGTTTCTCAGTAATAAGCAAAAACAAATTTTAAAATGTTCTCCTTTACGAGGGAGAAAAGAATCCTTAAGTCAATCTGCTTGCTGGAGAAACTGAGTTGGATGCAAAATATCAGGGAAAACTGAAATTCAGAGAGCTTTATGTGAGGTCACAAAGAAAAAAGAAATAATCTTAAAAAGGATAAAATAGACCCTCCAAAGGTATCAATAACAATCATCTATGATTTTTTTTATAATGAAGTTTAAAAGGTCAATAATAGTACTTCTTCAAAAGTATATTCAATATCTTAATTTCTATCATTTTTATGAATAATTTTTTCCAAATAAATATTGGTTAGGATAATGAAGACTATCTTGACACAGTAAAAAGACAAGTATGGACTTTTCTGCAGACCGAAATGAATGAAGGACAATTCTCAGTTGCTTCTGTGAATGTTATCAATTTTTTCTCAGGCCTGAGTCTGCATCTTAAGTAATGCTTAAGGTTGAGGAAGTGAGAGAAGAGCTTCAGGTAAGAATAGCGTGAGCCATAGCGAAGAGTTTGAACTGTGACTGAGTGTGTGGTAAACTGGGAGAGAATCTTGATCTAAAACTGGCCAAACTTCTAGGTGTAAACCCAGTTTATAAAAAATACAGGAAACAGGGACATGGTAAATGATACCACAGGGGTAAAATTATCAAAATCTTGTGTGCATAGAATAACATGACAAATGACAATTTTGTCAACAAATAAATTATTTTTTTTTAAAAGAGGAGGGTGACTAATAAATTTAAAAGACAGTGACTTATCAAGAAAATGCAATAAGTAAACCTTAGCCAGTAATTCAAATAAATTTGTGAGACACTTGGAGAAATTTGAACACAAGGTATTTCATGACATTAAAAAATGATTTGTAGAAATGATTAATATTTGTAGAATTTTAATAATATTATGGTTATGGTTTGAAAAGTTCTTATTTTCTGAAATTTTTAAGGATGGAATAATAACATGTTTAAAAATTGTTTCAGCATTCCCTGAGATTGGGAGTAAAGTGGGTGAGGTTATAGACAAAATATGATTTTCACAGTTACATAGTTGTTTAAGCTGAGTAAAGGGGACATGGAGTTCCTTACACTAATCTTCCTATGTTTTGTTTGCATTTCAAAATTTTTCAAGTTAAAAAAAATTAAAAAGTCACTGAGAGTTGTTAAGATGAAATTAAATAATGAAATAATTCACTCCATGACATACAAAATTATATTCAGATATTTGACCTAGATATAATTTTTCTAGTTTCCCTATTTTAAATAATTTATAATAACGAATATTTGTTACTTTATTTTAAGGAGGGCAACATTTGAAGATAAAAAACAGGAGAGTTGTGCAATCAGCGTTCAAGGAGAAATTAAAACTATGGAGTCTGCCTCCCCACTATATGCTTTCAATTCCTCTTAGTATAATATTCATAGTTCTATGCTCTTGTAAAAGGACTCCTGACCTACCTCTTGTTACTGTTCAAATTGTCACAAATATCCCCTGATAATCCTGTCTAAAGTAGTAGTATCATTACTCTCAACACCTCTGTCAGGCTTTATTTTTCCTTGTAGCATTATCTCTAAATTTAATTACAGTATGTATTTCTGTGTTTATTGGTCTTCTTATTCTCTCTCTAAATTATAATATTCGTGATAATAGTATTTTGCTTTGTTTGTGGCTATAACTTTAGATCTTAGGACAAGAGTTAGCACATATTAGGCACTGAATAAATATGTGCTGAAAAACATAAGTATTCATGACAGAGTTTCCTGGGCTTTGCTGGAATGATTTTTGTGTTGGGGCACTCACTACTTAATGAAGAGTGCACTCAGTTGCTTGACGGCAGTGGTTGTTGAAAAGTGCTGCCTCCTGTATTAGCATTAATGTTTCTTGTTCTTCTTCATCGTCATTGCTCTTAATCTTCCCTCCTGGTGCTATGTGAATATGCTGTCAGCTGCCATTGAATAAGGAAGAGCTGCTCTCTTCATGAAGTTGGTAGTTAGAGTGGCCTTGGAACTGGGAGCTCCTCCTTGAGGAAAGAGCATATGATTTTTTTCAGGTTCTTCCCGAAAATCAAATTCATGTGTACTGCATTTTGCCCAAAGAGTGTCATCACTTAAGCTGTTTATTAATTGATTTAAATATCAGATTGCATAAGGCAGTTATTGATAATCTGAGAAAGAATCACTGGTTACATTTATCAAAAATAATTCTCAATTCATTCATCATACTGCTTTTTCAAATCTGATTCTTATCTCCAATTTCCTCTTTCCTTACCTCCAAATCATTATTTATCCTGTTTCTCCATTCCTGCCCATTTACCACATGCACAGAGATAAAGTTCAGTGTCAACTGCAAACATAATAAATATGTGTGGTTACCATCTTCCAAGTTAATGATGAAATGTGAAATAATACCACTCCTGGTACCCTAAAATACAGAGTATCATCAATGGCCATATTAGTAGCTAGCCTGCACTAAATAAACTGTTTCACAATTTAAAT
>NW_011889023.1:3882770-3887464 GCF_000151845.1 Pteropus vampyrus | reverse complement strand
TCATTGCTCTTAATCTTCCCTCCTGGTGCTATGTGAATATGCTGTCAGCTGCCATTGAATAAGGAAGAGCTGCTCTCTTCATGAAGTTGGTAGTTAGAGTGGCCTTGGAACTGGGAGCTCCTCCTTGAGGAAAGAGCATATGATTTTTTTCAGGTTCTTCCCGAAAATCAAATTCATGTGTACTGCATTTTGCCCAAAGAGTGTCATCACTTAAGCTGTTTATTAATTGATTTAAATATCAGATTGCATAAGGCAGTTATTGATAATCTGAGAAAGAATCACTGGTTACATTTATCAAAAATAATTCTCAATTCATTCATCATACTGCTTTTTCAAATCTGATTCTTATCTCCAATTTCCTCTTTCCTTACCTCCAAATCATTATTTATCCTGTTTCTCCATTCCTGCCCATTTACCACATGCACAGAGATAAAGTTCAGTGTCAACTGCAAACATAATAAATATGTGTGGTTACCATCTTCCAAGTTAATGATGAAATGTGAAATAATACCACTCCTGGTACCCTAAAATACAGAGTATCATCAATGGCCATATTAGTAGCTAGCCTGCACTAAATAAACTGTTTCACAATTTAAATTGTATTTTCTAAACTTATTGATGAACACTTAAGGAAAAAATCAGAAGTGATGAGAAATTATGCCTACCAAATTTTAATCTACCAGAACTATCACTTTCAGATAATAGTGGATTGATTTGATGAGTCTCATAGTTCTTTACAGTCATCGGGTGCTGGCCATTACTTTCTGCATCATATTCTGTCTCTCATTTTCTAAACTATTTATGCTTCTTATTAAATCATAGTTGATTTTTTTGCTATGGACATAGTGTACTCGTACAAGAACACAATCATATAGTGAACAATGTAAACACTTTAAAACATTGTTTTACATATATTTTTAAGTGTTCTCAGTGGCAAAACATTGCAAAGCAAAATATTTATGCTATGCATATTTTTATTACTGAATATTCTAGTCATAATTTAAATCATTGTCATTTGCCAGATTAGTGAATGAAGAGAGAGAACAATATTCAAAAAGGACTATTCTATTTACACATTATGGAAAATCACAATCATTTATTTTGAATAAGAAACAGTAAATTTAAGCTTAATTTTATTTTTTTAACATTAATGATTTTCATGATCCATTTGAATACAAAAAGAAGAAAGAAACAAAAACTAGGTGTGTTTAATGAATTATTTGAAAGCTAAAAATTTTAAGGAAACTGTTAGATAATATATTACATTAATCACCTATATTTTACTGGCAAAGTTTAACATTTTTCAGTAGTTGGTTTAATTCATTTTGTTGTAATTGTTTAGAAGTCCTATATGGCTTTCAAACAAAGGTTTTGCTTTTCTTTGTAGTTATCTGCACACAAAATCTGTTATCTTGTTAAAATCATAGCACTTTTATTTTTGAAATATATAAAGCATATTTCCATTTTTTCCTAAGTAAGTCAATTTTAAATGATAGTTTTTATTTTATCTATACAGATAGAACACTTATTACCTTTATCACAATAAATAAGTTTACACCAATAAGCTTCAACTATCTTAATTCAGCAGTGCATGGGAAATTTATATTTTAGAGCAAAGGAAAAAAAAAAAAGGAGCATTCAGCACATATTGCCACAAATTTGTTCAGGTGGAACAAGATCGGGTGACATAACAGTCAGGCAGCAGGCGTGATATGACAGCTTAGAGACAGACAATGAATTGGAACTTTGAAGAGAGGAGCAGCTGTAATCTATTGTATCCTGCAATTAAAGCTATTAAGGCAAAAGGAAGTCATCTTCACTTCCACCTCCTTGATTCTGGGCTCTCTGCATTGTCCTAATAAAGTCTGATGTATTACATATTTCATTATGACAAAACATAATTAAAATCATGAGCATGTTTAAATTATTATTGTTTAATATAAGCTTTTAAGAAATCCTGTATTTATTATTATAAATGTTCAAATACTTATTGTCAATGATATTGAAGATCATGAATATATTTTAAATGTTCTTAGTGACAAAAATAAGAAATTTTGAAGATTAATTTTCTAATTAATTCCACGATAGCTGACATTTCTAGTCTCTTCCAGAAACTAGTTATGAAAGACAAAACCACAATAATTCAAAAAGTGTGCATCATTCAGAAGCCATTTCTACTTTTATAAAAATTATAATGTAAAAACCTGGGGATAAATATAATTATAAGCCACTTTTAATCACCCGAGTATACATATTCTACATTTCTCCTCTGTGCCCTGTTAACATAAAATATTAGAAAAATTATAGCCCTATCTTTAATTAAAAGGTGTCTTTAATTAAGCATTTTAAGAGGAAATATATTTAAAATAAAGAAAAAATAATAATATGCAGGCCCTGAATTCTAGACAGACTGGCATTCAAGTTCTGGTTCTGTCACTTATCGGATGAGTGACTTGATTCAAAATGAAAAGATCGTCAGTGTTAACTTTGGGGCTATTTTTCCCACAACCACCCCGAGTGCCAAGAACAATGTCTGGCACACATTGGACACAAAATATTTCCTGTTGAGTTTGAAGAACAAATGTTTAGCCCTTGGAAGAGATTTAGAGTGACATTTGTAAACTTCTTTGTTTACAGTCCTCTCTGACTTTGATTCTTCACATTCTTTTTACTTTCCACAGAGGGTGCAATATAATGTACTGAAATTTATCAATAGTGAAGTATTTAGGTTCAATTATCATATGTAGCAGTCTTTGATTGCCCCCTTTAAATCGTGCAAACTAACAGTAGACATATTTCTCTAAAATGTAAACTATATAATCCCCTTGAACTTCTAAAAAACTTAAAATAGTTCACACATCTTTTCAAACTAAACTTACATTTTATATTGATAAAATCTAGTTTAAAATGAAAATTTAAAAGTTCTGATACATAAAAGTAGAGTGAACAATATACAAATAAGTGCAATCATAGCTTTTATTTTTACCCGCAATCTAGCCTTTCTGATATTTAGCTGGATAAGATACTAGTCTTATGATGAATATGATGTCAATCCTCCCTACGGTGTCTGGCCAGGTCAATAAGTCATGAGCCAGCCTGGATTCTGCTGATTATAGGAAAAATTGGGGAAGAGTCACAGTCCCTACAAAGCAGCATTTCTTTTAAGGAAAGCTCTCATGAATAGCTACCATTTCATTAAAAGTTCATATTGTTTTTATTGGTTCCTTATTTAAGAAGAAGGAAAAAGTCCTCAGAAAATTATGGACTGAGCAATTTTGAACCATGGAAGATATCCACCTCTTAACTTTATCTTCCAGGACTGAAGTTAATAAAATAAAAATTACCTTTTATCTCATAGATTTTGGAATCATGAACTGAGCTTTTCAGAGCTATCACACTCTCACACAAAACTAATGTCACTGCTTTTGTGAAGGACATAACTAATACAGTCCCTCCATCTCCCGCTGTTGGAAAGTTTACACTTTACAGAAAAGCAAAGGCCTTGATGCTAACTTTGTTTTATAGGGTTACTCCCATTTGCTCTAAGCTAATTAGATACTTTAAGAGTCACCTTACAGCTGTCTTATATATATAGCCATGTAATGTTGTCATTATTTTTTTTCAAAATTAAGTATTTTTTTTAATTAAAAAAAAAGAAAAAAAGTAACTTTCCCCCAGGGTATGGGTGACTCTCATTCCTGGATTGAAAAGAAAACAATGACAACAAAACTCTGAGTTTCCAAAACTTTGTCCAGATCTTTGAGTAAATAAGGTTGTCTCTGTTTTTCGACAAGAACATTGTGTCCTTGTTTTTTGATAAGGTCTAATAATAAGTTATATTTATTTTTACATCAGTAGACACCTGGGCTGAGCTGGAAGCCATAGTAAACAAAGGAGAATTCACAGCCTGCAATGCAGTGTAAAATTCTGTCTTCATTGTGAATCTGAAAGATGATTTCTGAGGAAGTTGATTTTAGGAAATTGTTTCTTTTTATCAATACATGAATGTATACTCTAAAATGAGCATTGAATGTGCATGCACACAGAGACATTTGCTAACTATGTCTCCTTTCCCTCAGTGTTTGGTCTAATAGTTACCCTAAAGAAGACGGCTGCAGGAAGGATAAAAAGGTGCATATTCATTTAAAACTAGTAAAAATATCTCAAAGGAGACTAACTGGGACATTCAAAGCTTGTAATTGATATCTTCTACATAATGATTGTCTAGATTAATAATTTAGGACTTGAGTAATGCACTGCTGAAAGTCACGGAGTTTATTTTTGTTAGTAAGAGTGGAGCATATTTCCAGATTAGGATAGAGAAGTAAAGCTTAGGAGTAAGAGCTGTCAATAAGGGGACTCCTATGAAGGATGCCTTTTTATTTTCTCCCATTTTCTTTGGACTCAGGGAACAATCATATTTAGAGTGCAGACTTAAGTGTTTTTCCTCCTAGAGCATATTTTCTCCCACTTCTCAATAAAGGCCATTACCCACACAAAGCCTTCTGTTGGAGGGAAATTGAGGGAAGGGGCAGTAAAGGCTTATGTGGACATCTAAACATCAGCCCTCTAATAAGGTCCAGGACGTGCTTAATTTTTGAGTTCCAGGTGATG
The DNA here is from genome assembly GCF_000151845.1 of Pteropus vampyrus. Classification (NCBI taxonomy): domain Eukaryota; kingdom Metazoa; phylum Chordata; class Mammalia; order Chiroptera; family Pteropodidae; genus Pteropus; species Pteropus vampyrus. Next base: position 3,882,850 of record NW_011889023.1, on the reverse strand, counting down.
GTCAGAAGTAAAGTAAAGCTCAGGTAAATCTACGAGTGGCAGAAAGAACTGGATAACTAAAAGTGAATGGGGTGTATATA
>NW_011889023.1:3871500-3880185 GCF_000151845.1 Pteropus vampyrus | reverse complement strand
TTAAAGAATGAACAATGAAATTTGTCAGGTGAGGATGAAGACATAGGTACAGAATTAGACAGTATGGTAGACACTTTTATATATGAATTTGTGTAAACTGTTACAATAATCTTGAATTTGGAAATTATCCTTATTTTATAGATAAGGACTATTGGGGGCTTTGTGAGGTGAAGCAGCTTGCTTAATGTCACATAACATTTTTCCTGAATATAAATGCAGACTCCAAAGACAAATTTGGAAATGCTTCCATTATACAATGTCACTCTACTGACCTCAAGGACTTTATAGAATGGCTGTTAAGGGAATTCATTATGAAATATTAATAGACATTTCATGAAACACTCGACTTTCATAAAAACAGGAAACCACGGGTAATTGAGTAAGAAATGTCCATAGCTTTTCTAAATTCTTGATACAAGAGTAAAACTCAGCAGGCACAAGATTTATTTAACACATTGGAGCCCTTCTTAAAAAAATATATGAGAACTGCTTTACAACCTTGTTATGCATTTTCACCCAGTTTTCAAGGACTTTATAACATTACTATTGACCATATGTTTTTTTCATATGTTTGATGGTGGTTTAAAAGAAACAGAGCACGTACCATCTAAGGAAAGTCAAAAACGGTCTACTGACTAAATGATCTAGAAAAAAATATATATGTATAACATTTAACTCCAGAATGAAAAGATTTATGATTGTCAGTGAACAAGTAATCATTTAATCATATCTAAGTATGATTTTAGTGGTAAGACATTTAAGTTTTAATCACTTTTCACTTATTGAATGTAAGGCTGGTTAGAGACATTACAACATGACAGGGCATGTTTTAGTACTCCATTAATACACAGCTCAAATATTGTCAACCACTTAAAGCAGGTATTAATTAAACAATAAAACATAACCTAGAGCAACTGAAGGTTATTACGTTTTTTTTGTGTCTTTAACTCTGGAATCAGATAGAAAAAAATAACAAATAATTCAAAGTACTATTAAGACAGATTAAGGACACTACTAAAGAGAAGATTCCATAGGTGATATTTTATTTGTCTTTATTTGTTTACAAATGTTGTCCCCAAACACATATGTGAGAATAATTTTTTTCTCTTTAAAAAAATTGAAGTGAAATTCACATAACATAGAATTAATCATTTTAAAGTGTACAATTCAATAACATTTAGTACATTCACAATGTTGGGAAGCCACCACCTATATCAAACTCCAAACTTCAAAAAAAAAAGTGTATTTATTAAGCAGTCACTCATTCCCTACTCCTCTTAACCCCTGGCACTACACTACTGATCTATTTTCTGTCTCTGAATTCAACTATTGTGTATATTTCATATAAATGGAATCATATGATATTTGTCCTTTGGCGTATGGCATATTTCTCTTAGCATAAAGTTTTCAAAGTTTTTTTTTTTTCATGTTGTAGCATGTATCAGTACTTTGTTTCTTCTTACGTATGAAAAATATTATGTTATATGTATATACCACATTTTTGTTCATTCATTCATTGATAGGCATTTGGGTTATTTCCACCATTTGGCTACTGTGAGTAGGGCTGCTATAAACATTCATGTACAAGCATTTTACCTGCTTTCAATTGTTTTGGATATAAATCTAGCTAGGAGTGGAATTGCTGGGTCTTATGGGTGCAGCAGCTTTACCCTTAATTGTGTGTTAAGCATCTCATCATTTGGGATGTTTTTTATTTGTGGGACAAATTCAAGAAATTAAAGTTGTTATAAAAAAGAAAAATTAAAAATGGTTTTCTGCTACACAAACTTTTCATGATAGCTTCAAAGTTGAGAATAAAGAGGCAATCCATTCAGTGTCTTTAAATGGTACAGGACAAATTTACTTTGGTAGGATGTCAAGGCCAGCAATGGCGGTTTGTGCTCTAACAACTTCACTAGTTTAGGTTATGGGTAATGGGTTAGTAGATAGATACAAATAGAATGAAAGAGTGTCATAAAGAGAAAACTCGAAGGCTTCACATGATGTAAAGTGTAAAAATAAAGAATAAGGAATTCGAAAAGACAAAGAAACATATACAAAACAACAATATATATTATATTTAATGGAGAAGAATGGATTTTCCCAAAAGATAAGGATATGGACAAATGAGACCAGGATGACAATCGGGATCTATCTTTGATATTTTGATATTTTGGCTCAACAAAGATTTCATTGTATACTTTTCTTACTTTAATTTCTTTCTTTTTTTTTTTTTTTGGTCTATGTATTTACAATTTAGGTGTAAGATTTATTAATATTAACATAGGTTTTGTTTGGGAGAGACAGTGGCAAAATAAAAGGTGTCAAGGGTCGAGAAGAATTGTGTTGATGGGTAAGCTTAGGAACTTGAAAATATCCATGGAAACAAGAGAAGAAAGTAAAGTACTATTATTGACAGCAATAGTCAAATAGTTTTACCCACGTGTAAATATTGAAATAGCCACAATACCACGCAAATGTGCAACAACATGCCCCAAACATACTATTTTTTTATTGCCTTCCTTTATTTCGAATGCGGGTATCTCTTCCAATGGATGCAAACACTCCAAATTTAAAGTATTATATTTCACAATTAAGTTATTAAGAATTCTAGTTGAAAGTATAACAAAAATATAGAAATTTTTAAAATTAAATTATAAAATTGATTACATACAATTGAAAAATATTTAAAATTTTTAACAAAATAATTTTTAAAATGTATAACTATAAACATATAATTATGTGTTTATAAAGATATAGTCATTAACATATAAACATTAGCTAACAACATATCAAAAATGTGTATTACTAGAGAATTGGGCAAAATGGCATAGATAATAGAAGCTTCTTTCATCCCTTCTTGTGATCACAACAAAGTTGAGATGGAAACACACAGCAAACAGCAAGCAGAGTTGCCTGGGAGTTTAGATGAAAAGAAGCCCCACATCTAGGGAGAGAAATAAGAAATCACCCTGAAACAGTAGGAGGTAAGAGGGGGTGAAGATGTGAGGCTGCCTAGTCCCGAGCAGCTGAGTGGGACAGAGGCTATGGCAGCTGCAGAAATTCCTCTTAAAGGGGTTGTGTCTGCTACTGGACTTTCATGGTGATGGACCTGCTAGGTCTGAGCATCAGCATCAAGTTGGCTGCCCGGAGGACTCCAGGGACTTACAGGGGGACACTGAGTTGTCCAAGAGAGGGCAAGAGATGAGGCTTTCGACCAAGCAGAAGTGCCGGCGGTATCCATTGTTCCTCTGTTGAGCCCTCCCCACTCCCAGTGCTCAGATATAGCCCACGCCAAGACACATCATAATTAAAATGCCAAAGGTTAAATATAAAGAGAGAATCTTAAAAGCAGCAAGAGAAAAACAGTTATCTACAAGGGAGCTCCCATAAAACTGGTAGCTGATTTCTAAAAAGAAACTATGCAGGCCAGAAGGGCTTGGCACAAAATATTCAAAGAGTTGGAAAGCCAGGATCTACAACCAAGAATATCCAGCAAAGCTATCATTTAGAGTTGAAGGATAGACAAAGAACTTCCCAGACAAAAATAAGCTAAGGGAATTTATCAACATCAAGCCAGTATTACAGGAAATGTGAGAGGGACTTCTTTAAGAAAAAAAAAACATATATCAAAAACATGAATAAAGAACAGTAATTACATATTTATCAACAAGTACCTCAAATGGAAAATAATTAAATGCCCCAACCAAAAGATATGGAAGTTCAATGGATAAGAAAACATGACCCCTATCTATGCTGTCTACAAGAGACTCACTTCAGATTAAAAGACAAACACAGACTAAAAGGATGGGAATGGAAAAAGATATTGCCTTCATGGTCTTGAAGGGTATTGCGCTGAATGAAATAAGTCAGATAGTGAAAGACAAATACCATGATTTCACATACATGTGGAATCTAAAGAACAACATAAACAACAAGAACAAAAATGGAAACAAACTCCTAGATACAGAGACTATTTTGAGGGCTACTAGACAAGAGTGGTGTTAGAGGAGATGGTGAAAAAGGGCAAAGGGATTAAGAAATACAAATGGATAGTTACAGAATAGTCATGGAGATATAAAGGGTAGCATAAGGAAAATAGCCAACAATGTTGTAAAAAATATGTAAGGGAAAGAAGGGTATTTGATTTAGTGGGGTGACCACTTTGTGAGTTATATAGATCTCTAATCACTATGTTGTGCAACGGAAACTAATATATTATTGTATGCTAACTTTAATTGAAAAAAGAAAGATCTCTGAATTGTACAATGTATATATGAGCAACTAGCTGTCTATTATACTTCAATAAAGCTGGGGGAAAATGTGTATAACTATAAAATTAAAAAAGTCATTCAATTATATGCTTGCTCCTGTGTTTGTTTATGTTGGAGGCAAAAGGCAGACAATTGGTCAGAAAATCTAAGTCGATTGAATGGAGATCCTTTCTTTACTCTGAGGAGAAAATTGGTAAATAGCTATGGCTAAATTATATAGGAAGATTGATATGAACATGCAAGAAGAAGGAAAGATTGAGAATTTAACCAAATGACAGCAAAACTCAGAAACATAAAAAATTTGGAATGATTATTTTTTCCTCCTTTCTTTCTTTGCGGCCTTTTGTGAACTAAATGTCAGAGTTCTTGTTTGTGACAATCATGCCATGAAAGACAGACCATGTGCAATAAATTTCCTGGAGACCTGAAGTGAAGAATGACCTTAAATATTTATAAATATATATTTATTTTTTATTTTTTTTTAATTATACCTTCAGAAGCAGATGAATCAAAAGCAAAATTGTGAAAGAACATGAATGGTCTGAAGAAGTGAACACATAAACAGTTTACACATAATATCTTTAATATACCAAATAAAATTGTTTTGATGTGTACAGTTAATTCTCATCTATCAAATAGAATTGTTTTGATTGGTACAGTTAATTCTCATCTATTCACAATAATAAATATTGGGAAAAGATTGATAAAATACACAGGTAATTTAAAAGCCTAATATGGCCAAAAATTAAAACCACTTTTATTATTGAGCCTATATTTTAAAAGTATTAAATACTTAACAACACTGTCTTAAGTTTTTTGTTTTGTTTTATTCTTTGTTTTCAGTCCCACATCTGACCAAGTACAGATAACAGAGTAAAGAAGGAGGAATAATATGAGAATATCATAATTTGGAAACTCTGGTTCTCATGTCAGGAAGGAACAATGGTTGACTATAATGAATACATTATCTTGAGTAATTTTTCAATATAAGTATGTGTATAATGCCTAAACAATGACCAAAAAAAAGGTAGACTATCATTCTGGTTAATGCTATGTATACAAGGAGTTGCTTAAAAGAGTCTATACAAGCAGTGCATTTCTGAATTATTTTTCATCTCATTCATTCTGTATTTCCAAATTAAGGCAGCTAATTCTCCAGTGATTTTCAGGTCCCTTTGGCTAGCTCAATTGCTCTCATCCAACTTAATATTAATTGATAATCACCTTAGATTTGTACATGAAATGTGTGAGTGTGTTTGCATGTAAATGAAGACTTAAGATGAGTGGAAGTCTTACACCATGAGTGGGTATTAGATGGGACATGGGTGGTCACATGCTGATATAGTGTATACATATCTCACATGACTATTTATTAATGGTGCATATAACTTGATTTTGATTATTTTTTACTGATGATCAAATGAATTAATTCTATGATTCTATATTTATAGTTTATTTATAAATTAGATTAGGATATTTGTTCTATTCAATATTCTTTTATTTTTCTGATACTTTCAATATATTTATTCTTAAAGTTTCAAAAACCCTAAATCAAAATATAGACTACAAAGTATAAACCATGCAATACCCAATAGAAATATACACTGATGCCACTGCATTTTCAACTCTTTCTTCACTCAAATCTGACAGTTCCAGCCTGCAGCACTCCTTCTGGAACTCTCTTAAATTTGGGGTTGCACGTTTTTATATTAAAAATTACAAAAAGAATATGTCCTTTCTCCAAGAATAATTTTAATAAGGAGATATATTAGGTTGGGAGAAGTATATTTTTGTCATTTTTCACAATCCTGAACAAACTGTAAGCACTCCAAAATAATTCTTGAGCTCAGTTTAGTGATTTTTTTTTGGCAAAATTACATTTTTCCTTTTTGTAAAATGATATTTTGTTTGTTTTAAACCTTAGTAATAGTAGACTTTGTAAATCAAGATACCAAGTACAGACTTATAAAAATCAAACCTATTGGGGTCTGATCAGGCCAAGAAGTGAGAACTCTTGATTCTGTAGCTAACTGTCAAAAGTGTTTGACACTGATTTGCAATTGAATCAATAGCGTCATGAAATTCCACTGAGAAATGCTTTAGGTTGTGCTGTGAGGACGTGCATCAATTCTGATTTTTTTAACCTTCATGATGGAGATCCATCCGTAAGCCTTGAGAAAAAGAGATAAATAATTCCTTTCTTCATGAAAAGAAGGAAGTGAAAGGTTCAAGAGAATGTGGCATTTTAAGAAAAACAAATCTCTTGACGTTAGAAAAAATAACTAAGAAAAAGCTTGTATTTTAGGAGAGCATTTGGCAAGTAAAAAAACAAAATCTTTAATCAGCAGCCCAGGATGCTCACAGATGAACAGGGAAAATAACATATGATTGTTTTATTTTCAAATACTCAGTTCAGTTTGAGGTATGTCCTACTGTGTGCATTTTGAGGTCCTTTAAAAAAAAAAACAAAACTTGTTTATTGAAATTAGTGTTTGTTTTTATCAAAGAGTTTTCAACACTTTGAATATTTTGTGCCAAGTCCTTCTGTTCTGAAAACTTTCTTTTGAGAAATCAGTTGCCAGTCTTATGGAAGCTCCCTTGTAGATAAATAAGTTTTTCTCTTGCTGCTTTTAAGATTCTCTCTTTATATTTAACCTTTAGCATTTTAATTATGATGTGTCTTGGCATGGGCCTCTTTGGGTTCATTTTTTAGAGGACTCTCTGAGCTTCTTTTATATTTATTTCCTTAGCCAGATTAGGGAAGTTTTCCATCATTATTTCTTCAAATATATATTCAACTTTTTGTTCCCCCTCTTCAGGTACCTTTATGACATGGATTCTGTAGGCTTTTATAATTTTATTTTATTATAAAATAATTTTTTTTTATAATTGAATAAGAACAAAAACATCTCGTTAACTATAATATTTAAATTTTTATTGAAGTAATTTAGATTATATTTTACATATAAAACATGTTTATATACTTTTGGCAGTTTTTATAATTTTTTTAATTCATGTGGAATTACTAATGCAGAAATAAAATTGTAATTTAGTACAGAATTACTTTTGTTAAAACTAACACTGACTCAAAAAAAATTTGAACTAAATTGCCATGTAAAAAGTTATAAATAAAATGATTTATTTATTAATCATGAGATTGTGCATTGGATCACACTACTGATCATAAATTTGGTGAAAACTTCTTTCTGAGGGCCTAGTTACTTTACTTAGAATCACAATATCATAAGTTTTATAACTGAAGGAGAATTTATAATCATGTGATTTAACTGTATAATTTTACAGGAGAGAAAACTCAGAGAGGTTAAGGTTCTGCCTAAACATCCACCTTGATCAGGCCAACAGGATAAGAACTCTAGACTCTCCTCGTCCAGTCCAGTGCTCTCTCTGCTACACCATTCTGGCTTCCGTTTATCATGACATTTTTAAGGTAAGATCAAATAATTTCTCATTTTAGCAATGGACAGAATCTAGGCTCTTATTCCTTATAAAACCCATTAGTTACCATTCCTTCCTTAGAGTCACTGAACCTTAAGGAGCCAAATTCTTCTCTTAGATAAAATAATATAAAGTCAGTACTAGAGTTCTAATCATCAGATTTGCTGCCCTCATCAGCAAAAGAAAAAAAGTGAGAACTGCACAAAAATAGATTAATTCTTTTAGATAACAGAAAAATGGCTATAATTTCTGTAGTGAACTCAACTTTTAACTTTAAGCGTAGTTGATTCCAATAAAATCACTTCTAAGTTCTTTTTAGAAAATTTTGACATTTATTTCTCATTCTCTAATAAAACACTATTGCTCATTGATGCTATGGTAGAATGAATTCTAAGATAGTCCCTAAGGTATCTACCCTAGTGTACATACTTTGTATAATTCTCTTCCCTTGAAGATGGGCAAAATCTGTGGATATGATAACATATTACCCCAGGAATTTTGTTACATTACTTGGCAAAAAGGTTTTGGAGATGTAATTAAAGGGAAATTATTTGGGTAAATCAAACCCGAGAACATAGTCTCTTGAAATCTGGATCTAGAAGGCAGTGACAGAGATCAGAAATTTAAAGTTACTGAGACATATTCCTCCTAGCCTGGAAGAAATAACTAACACATGTGACACATGGAGAGGGATACTTGGCTCCTCTAGGAGTTGAGAATGGCTATCAATAAAACAGGAACCTCAGTAAGTCTTGTTAACATCCATCACCACACATAGTCACAATTTTTTTCTTGTGATGAAAACTTTATAAACTATTTTCTACACCTAAAACTAATATAAAGTTATATGTCAATTATATCTAAATTAAAAAAAAAGAAAGAAAAGAGAGAGAAAGGGAGAGAAGGAGGGAGAGAGAGAGGGAGGAAGGAAGGAGGGAAGGAAGGAAGGAAGGAA
>NW_011889023.1:3866299-3871192 GCF_000151845.1 Pteropus vampyrus | reverse complement strand
AGAAAGAAAGAAAGAAAGAAAGAAAGAAAGAAAGAAAGAAAGAAAGAAAGAAAGAAAGAAAGAAAGAAAGAAAGAAAGAAAGAAAAAAAGAGAGAGAGAAAGAGAGAGAGAGAGAAAGAAAGAAAAGAAAGAAAAAAAAAGGAACCTCACTCCTTCAACCACAGGAAATTAAGTCTTGCCAACACCCTGAATGAACGTGAAAGAGTTACCATGAGCCTTAGATGAGCTAGTAGCCCCTGAGGACACCTTAATTTCTGTCATGTAAATTCATGAGCAGAGAACTCGGCAATGCTATGTCAAATTCCTGACCCACAGAAACTAAGGTAATAAATGTATGCTTTGAACTGCTAATTTAGGGTTATATTTTAGGCAGCAACAGAAAACTAATACTGACTTTTTCATTATCATGGCAGACGGACCCTAATTTGACAGACACCCAATGATCTACTCCTTATGCCTTTGTGTAATCACTTCCTCTTGAGCCGTAAGTGGGGCCTGTGACTTCGCTTTAATTACAGAATACAACAAAGGTGATGGGAAGCCACTACTGTGATTACCATACATTATATAGGGATGTCTTAGCAAAGTGAAGTTAGAGGGACTACTCCTTGCTGGTTCTAAAGAAGTAAGGTACTATGTTGTGAAAGGATGTATGGAGAAGGCCCTGAGGAATTGCAGGCAGCTTCTGGGAGCAGACAGCCACACAAAAGTGAAAGTGAGGACTTTGGTCCTACAATAGCAAAGAGATGAATTCTGCCAACAGCCTGAAGGACCTTCACCAGTCAAGACTATGATGAGACTGTATCCCCAAGTGGCACCTGGATTGCAGCTTTCTGAGACCCTAAGCAGAGGACCTAAATATGCTGTGCCTGAACTTCTGCCTTGATGATGTAAATCAGAAAGTGTGACAACTGTTGGTGTTTCATGTGAATTATTTCCTGGACTATTGGGCTTATTTTAAAAGCTTAAATAAAAGTCCCCTCTAAAAAGTCTTATTAATATGTAGTAAAATTCATTTCTTATTAAAATTGGAAAAAAATCTATATATGTGTATCAGAATATTTTTAAAGATATTAACCTATGTTCTTTTTGTTTCTCTTGCTATTTTCACATTTCTCTTTTGCTCTTTCAAGCACATACATCATTCACTGAGATCCATTGCTATATAAAAGGATGTGATAAAACAGAAAGTAAAAAGAAATTGGCTGGGTTTTTCCTGAAGCTTCATTCTCTTGAAATATTTAGACGGTTTAAGGCATAACAATTATTTAGGAAAGACATCATGAAAACATGGAAATTTTAGAGAAAAGTAACTGCATGTACCTCAGTTGTATCTTGTCCCTGACTCATTCATTATAATACTAGAAAATACCCACAGGCCTAGGAGAGAGAGGGCAGATGGAAGAGAAGGAAGACAGTAGCCCTTGTCCTTTTTTCTAGGATATTGATAGATAGGAGGTAGGATACCAGAATTTGAATGAGTGCATGATGTGTATTGCTTTATGGTCCTTAGACACTTTTGAAGATATTCATATGATCCGGCATGCTTTTGACTAGCAAAAAAAATGTGTTCTGTCTCTTGATAGTGCATAGAAGTAGCCCAGAGGGCTTAAGTCCCATAAGAATAGGGGTAAAGAAAGGACAGAACATCTTCATCATAAATTCTATGGACATCTAACCCATTTTTTTTACTTTGGCATTATAAAAGGATCTCAGAATATATAAACAATCTCAGAGAAAGGTAAGACATCTCAAAGTCTTTTTTTTTTTTTTGCGATAATTACTTAAGGAGCATCTACCAATGCCAAGTACTATACTAGTTGCTGAGACTATAAGCAGTTAAATTAATTCCTTGTCTTCATTAAGCTCCCATTCCTCTGTGTGTGTGTGTGTGTGTGTGTGTGTGTGTGTGTGTGATAGTTAATAAATAGTAGAATATAAATATATAGTGAGATGGTGATAAGTGTTACTGAGAAAAGAAAAGGAGATAGCAATAGAGGACAACACTCCCAGTAATTTCAGTCTAACGCATACTTAATATCTTCCCATGAGTGTCTAATGGATATTTCAAACTATTTATAGTTGAACAGAATTTGAGATTCTCTTCCTACCTTGAAATTTCCTTTCTCAGTAAATGGCTACATTACCAAACCAAAAATCAAAATATTATCTCTGTTTTCTCACTGTCGATCCATCAGCAAGTCCCATTGAGAGTACGTTAAACAAATCCCAAATACATTCACTTCTTTCCATCTCTACCATCCTAGTCCATGCCATCATCTCATTCAACTCAGTTTTCTAGTCTTTAACCCCTACCTCCTTAATTCTAATCTTTCCACAGCAACTCTAGTGATCTTTAAAGAATGTTGATCAGATCACTTCACTTAACCAAAGGCTTAAAACCTTTGGTGGCATTTTACTACTCAGAATAAAAGCTGCACTTCATTCCCTGGCTTACAAAACCTGAGGCACAGGGTTCTTGTTCACATTTCATACCTCATCTCATTCTGCTCTTTCTCTCCCTCTACCATGCCAAACTATTTCTTGCGTTAAGGTCATTCATTGACTGTAGTCCCCTCTGTTTTGCTAATTACTGTCAATTAGGTATCAGTTAATTCTGATTATCTTCTCAAAAATAATCACCAGGTAAACTTATCCTAGATTTACCATACTGTCATCTCTATCTAGCTCTTGCCCTCATGTCATTGTTCTTTTGTTTCTAGCACCTCCAACTTAAGAGAAGACTTCCTCAGAGTAAAGACTTTGTTTGCATCCCTGTATTTTCTATCCCTAACAGTGGTTGTTATAGTCCATTTATACTCAGTAAACATTTGATGAATGTATAAACAAAAGCTTGAAACATTACTTTATGAAACTATAGACTCTTCTCTTAAACTTTTATTTTTCAGGAAATGTACTTCTCTCTCACCATCACACACACTGAAAAAAGACTTTCTCGAGTTTTTGTAGCCAACATAGAATCTTATCTAACCAACCTCTTCCCTCCCTCACAATCTTATCCTCCTTCCTTTCTTTCCTTCCTCCTTTCTTTCTAGTCTTCATATCTCTCTTTCTTCCTATTTTTATGGAAGTGACAGTCATCCTCCTGAGACTAAGGTCTGTGCTCCTAACTCATCTCTTTCTGCCTCCCTTGCAATTTGTTCTATCAATCACCTCACTCCTAACTCTCTATTGTTATCTGAAAAATAAAAATCAAATCCACATATCAACAATGAATCAAACGCAAATCTTCCCAACCCCAAATATCTTTTTATTTCCTTCCAAATCTCTTCCTCTCTTACTCCATCATCTGCTCTCCTCTCTCTCTACTTCCAGCCCCCCGCCCCCATCTATCACTTACTTCTCAATACATCATTTATCCCTACACACATCACACCAGGAATATATTTGCCAAAGTTACAAAAAATCTCTGTCTCTTCATTCAATGGAAATTTCTCAGTCTTTATTTTCTTTGACCCAAAAACATTTGACATTTATACTATCACTCCTCTCTGGTTGTTGTACCCTCTCTGGATAAAATTCTCCATCTTTTGGTGGGCTTCTTGCTTCTGATTAGAATTTTTTTCTTGGTACCTATCTCTTCTAATCCTATACACTTTTATTTTGTAGGCATATTCATTTCCATGTTTCCATTTCCAACATACTCTTATGCTTTATATATTTTATAAAATAATTTAATAAAAATACCTGTATATTTTCTTGAATGCCACAGACTTATGTATGCAATAACTTTCTGAGGAAGTCAGCATTTCTTAAAGCATTCTTAACTACTCTCTATCCTCATCCTGATATCCAATCGCTCTGTGAATTTAACCTCATGTAAATCTCATTCATATATCATCTTCTCCATCCCCTTCAAGAATCACTTGCCATACTTCTAATTTCCTTCTGCCTCTAGTCTCTCCTTTTCCTGAGTTTTCAATAAGTACATGATAATCTCTTAAAATTATCAATATCATTATTTTGCATCCCTGCTTGAAATTCTTCAAAATTTCTTGTGATAAAGTTCATGTTCTTCCTTGTGACCGAAGTTTTGTATAATGGCACACAATTGTACCAATAATCAGATTTGTACTCATTTCTTTGAATTAATGATTAAAATCTGGAAAACTCCTAATGTGTTAATAATGTTTCATAAGTTTTTCCCTTATTTTGAAGTGAAATGAATGAGCTTAATTAGCATGTGCAATCATCACTATTTAAACACAGAAAACTTAGAGGCATAGATCATACACCAAACAAATCCCATATCTGTTCTTCATAAGCTAAATATATTGCTGTCAAAAGTGAAATACAATAGCATGAAAAAATAATATCAAACATTTTGTTTCTAAGGATAATAAATAGTAACTATCACTTTGACATTCAGAAGACTGATAAATAACAGGAAAATGACACATCCTTTAGAATTTACTCTCACACATTTATTTCGATTTTTCTAATATTTGAGAAGATTCTCACTGATCCTTGCCAAATGTCATCATAAGACATTTCAAAGATATATGAGTTTTCATTATCACATAACCAGAGATTTTCTGAGTAAACATTTTTTTGAAAAAATATTTGTTAGAAAATCTGTGCAAAAAAACTCAAAGGCCTAACTCCCCTTACATAAAGGATGTATATTCCATCCAAGCCACCAATGCAATTCAAAACTGTCATACTCGGGGTACTTCAGTTTTATATATGAAAGGTGAAAATCTCTCCACATAAACACACATCATTATCCTAGGAAAGAACATAAAACTAACCCAAATAAACAAATCTTACAGAATCACTTAAGAGCTACCTATGTAAGATCTAGAATCTGATATTTATTGTTTCAGACAGTTAAAACTATTGGAAACAGTTTCTAATCAGCTGTTTATTTGA
>NW_011889023.1:3857951-3865448 GCF_000151845.1 Pteropus vampyrus | reverse complement strand
ATAGGATACAAAGATCAAAGAGAATGGGTAGCTGACCAAACAGGGCCCCATCAAGAGACATAAAAGTGGGAAATATATCTAGTTAATACAACAGAGTTTAATAATCAACATCAGTAAAACTGTCCTTAATATAGGAATTTTTTTTTATCATTTTCTTTCTTTTGATCATCAATAAATTAAAAAAAAAATAATGTTTCCTTGCTAGCCTATAGGGATATATCAAATAAAAAAAACTCACTAATGCTTGAAATGATAAGCTAGAGACATGGAAGTATTGGGGACAATAAGTTGGCAAAAATCTAAATTAGATAATCTAATACAAATTACCTAGTTTCTCAGCACTGCAGATATTTTAGGATGTAATTATGTTCATAATTTTAAAAAAATTAACCTATACCTTTCAGAAAACTAACATTCACTATTTTCAGCTTCTCCAGGGGAGAATAGAGTGTTTGATTTTTAATTGTTGATTACTGCTTCTCTGTCAGGCTTTCCATGATGCAATGAAAATGACTTGACTGTGAGCTCATCGAGAGTAAGGGCTGAACTGTCCTACCACGTAACATGATTACTGGTTACCGACACACAGCAGATATTTTGATAGGTGTTTTTGGATAAGTTCAAACATATGATATAGGTTTTGACTTCCCAGTAGAGATAACATGGATTCTGCATATGGTGGTTCCATATGCAATATCTATTTATCAGTAATACATGTGATTTGTTCAAAGAAGTTAATGTAATTTTTTTTTTTTTTTTTTTTTACTAATAATGAGAGTTTAGTGGTAGGAAACAAATCAAAAACAAAAGAATTATTCTATAGAGCTCAACATTATGTCATCATATCTTTCAGCAAATTCTTGCTAAAAACAATTTTAAAATAGCTTTTTAACTATACAGGACCATAAACATTATAGTTCTTATTAGTATTAACTGTTGTAAATTTTTTAAAAATAGCCAGTAGTGTCAGTTATAACATGAAAGCAACTTTAGAACAAAAACACCACTTTGCATAACTCCTTAAATGAAATTTACCATTTTGAATATGAATAATTTGTTTAATAAAATACGAAGTCGAAAATGTTGGACAAAACATGGGAATTATTGCTGAAAATATCACATTAAGTAAATGAATTTGTGATAAATTCTACATAAAATCCAGCTAACCTAATTTTGCAAATTGCCTGAAATTACAGATGAAGATATTAACGATTCTTTTATTAAAGGATAACTTGACCGTAATACCCAAGGCAATACACTGATTAAAGCAGGTGCAATGGAAGATAACCCATAAGCTTCATAATTCCTTGGATAATAGATTAGTGATTCACTGTAATGTGCTTATTAAGCAATATGAAAAATTGTGTCAAATTAGACAGTGAGATAGAGTTGTTCATATATGACATGGCTTGCCATGGAGACAATCAAAGTGACATTTCTTAAGCGAAATCTCTAGGTGAAATACCTGGCATCAAATTAGTTACCTAACCTTTTGGAAAATCTATGGTTGCAATCAGTAAAGGAAAATTGCATTAGAACCGGCAATTATGATATATGGTAAAATTGTAGGGAACAAAGTTTCTTTCTAATACTAAATTGAAACTCTCCTTTATTAAAAAAATGAAGGTTTAGAAAAAGGCACTAATGGTTATTTGCATAAAGTAATATACCTAACTCACTTGTGATGTCTGTTCTGGATAGCCGTGATAAACTCTAACATTCATAGAAGAACAAGTCCTTAGAGGACCATTGTGAGATTCTAATAATTGGTAATATCAAACATATTTTTCTCAGCTTTTTTGGAAATAGAAATGTTTAATTTTTTCATGAGGCAAAACATTTATTTTGCTTTGAAAAAATGACAGGAAATAAAAGCATACCTGCACAGAGTGATTCTATGTTAGATAATAATTAGGGTCACACTCAGGGAAACTTGAAAGTAGTTGTTTTAGCAGTGGTTTTCTGAGCAACTTCTGAGATTTGGCACGTCCTACACAAATATAACTGTGTAATAAGACCTCTTTTGTTCAATCACTAAATTTAGCTAAATTTAGCGGGCCTTAAATATAAATCAGATTGATGTAATCAGTTTAAGTTTAGGTGACTGCCATGTTAGAAATGCACTGGTCTGATTAGCTTTTTGAAACAAATGTTTAAATGCCGGGGGGCTCGGCTCAGGTAGGCCTCGCTAAATTCAACGAGTCAGATTCTGAAACGAAGTAGGCTTCATATATAGAGGACCTGATGCATCATGCTTGAACAGCTTGAGACAACCAGATAGTCTCTGACGGTACTGAGGTACATTTGCTGAAGGTATATTTGCTAATAGAAACTTTGCATTCTGTTGGATGAAGAGGAACTCATCCTCTTGGGGACCTTCAGGCTGTTTGAATGATGCCATCCTAATCCCACCATTTCTCTGTACCCTCAGGTCAGTCACTTTCCTGCTCTTGACTTATCCGTCTCAGTGGTTTTGACTTGAGCCTACATCAAAATCATCAGCAGGGCTTGTTGAAGCACAGATTGCATCCATGGAGTTTTGGGTTCATTTGAATTGGAATGAGGTCCAAGAATTTGCATTTCTAACAAGCTCCCAGGTGATGCTTATGTAGACTTTGAGAGCCATCATTCTTTCACGGCTAAACTGAAATCATTTTTGATTATTTCATATAGTTCTCATTTATTTATTGTTTTATTCACATTGCATCCATTAAATTATATAAAAATACAGATGTATTTACAATGAATTCTCTAATGATGTACTCTGTAAGGGACATTAAATAACAACAGATCTTACAGTCTTTTCCTGTTCCAGTTGTCCCATGCTTTCTTGTTGCTCTAAACTCCCAACACAGTGACAATTCCCTCCAGACCTGCTCCCTGCAGGAAATTCAATTTCAAAATTGTTCCTTTACTCAATTTTTCATTGCTTTCATTTTGCCTTATGCAATTATAATTTCCATTTACTCAATGCAGGTGATCTCACTTATGTGGATGAAGAAAGCAATCTACTTAAACTAATACATACTTATGATTGAGACTTGGTTTGAATGTTCACATTTTAGATAAAGATGCCTCTGAGCCAACATCAATTTCAAAACCCATGACAACATGAAGTGAAAACTGTCAGTTGAGACGTGTTTGCTCTTTCATACCTCCTGCCTTTAGACACTCCTAAGGAACACTGCAAATGATTCATTTGGTTACAAGGCACTGGACAAAATGAATTGGTTTGCGGGTATTTCAGATATTTAACAACTTTGGAGAAACTATATACAATTCATGTTTTACATAATGTTTACAAATCCATTCAACTAAAAATCAAATAGTTATAAAACCCTTGTAATAACCAATACATCTGACTAAACATCTATTCTTATTGAAAATGTTCCAATAGGATATTTCTATTTTTATAAGTATTATCCCATACATCAATGGTCCCCAACCTTTTCGGCACTAGGAACCAGTGCTCCTACAGGAATCTAATGCCTAATGATCTGAGGTGGAGCTGAGGTGGTGATGCTAGCACTAGGGAGCGGCTGCAAATATCTCCTGCTGTGCGGCCTGCTGTGGGCCCAGGGGTTGGGAACCTCTTCCTTACATGACAAAGAAAACCCATATTTCAAGTAATTACATTATACTGTTTTCCTCAGAGATATACATAAGAAACTGAAAAACAGAAAGGCAATAGAGCCAGAGAATACCCAGCTCATCCATCCAGAGGTGGTCAGCGAGACTGAGCTTCAAGATGCATTTTCCATGCCAAGCCATCTTATTAAGACAGATGGTCTAAGAACTTATATGAGAAAGACATCACTGGCCTAGGAGAGCAAGGAAAGAAAGTGAATATGTAATTGAATAAAAAGATACTCAGGAATAGGAGGAAAAAGGAGTTGGAAATTGTATTGAATGATGGTGGCCATAATCCAGAGGAATTCATAATTCTGAGTCTTGTCCTTTGAGCTGCTGCTGCTGCTGCTGCTGCTGCCGCCGCTTTTTCCCGCTTTCCCCTTTACTTCCTTCTTCTTTCCTATCTCTCTTCTTTATTCTACTTTATCTCTGCCTCCTCATTCTCTTGCATCTTCTTCTTAAATCTGCTTTTTATTCTTTATTTTGACTCCATTCCCCCAAAATCTATGTATTCTCCAATTACCAACTTTATTTGCTCATTTGATGGTTTCGGCTAATGCAGAAACAATTGAAAATAATTGTACATATAATCGCAATTTCACTTTTGGCAAATTCCTTTAAAATGTGATTTCCACAATAAAGACATTTTATCTAAAGATGAATACTGTCTGTTCCAAAAGGTAAAACCCTGGACAAGTCACTAAGGACCCCTTTTGGATCTCACTTTCATCCCTTAGCAAATAGTTAGGTTAGTCGATTTCCAGCTCTGAAGCTTATTTTCTAGCCCATATTTTCTGTGTGGAACGTCCATTTTCTATCTTTGCAAATTTTTTTCCTCAGTTATAATAAAAGTATCTTCTGCTGACTGCACACTACTCAGCACTAGCACCTCGGGCAATTTCTTTTACAAGTGGTTACTCCAGTATAAACTGGAAATGCTTAAACAGAACCAGCCATGCAAGCAGTATGTGAGAGATTTTCCTGGTAAAATCTCACACAATGTATTTAGTCCATTTACATTCTCTCATTGAAACCTAGCAAGAGGAAAGGCAGATTTTCACATTTCTCCAGGCAGAGGTCAGAAGTAACTTTCAGAGGGAACTTGAATCTTAGGCAAAAATCCAAACTCATAAAAGCGCAGTCATTTCAAAACCAGTAAAATGAACTGTTACTTGGTATAGCAGATGGCAATATTTTATGAACCATTTTGTAACATTATAGAATTCCCAGCATCTACTAAAATTCAGCTTCATGAATACCATTAAAGAAGTTATGTTGCTTTTGCACATGGAATTTTAAAGGGAAATGCTATGTAGTGAACCTAAATAAGAATTTCTTGAGATGTTTAAGGATTGCTCGATGCACAATGGCAGGCAAAAACCAGGTCATTGTGATACAAGCCAAGGACATTTTTCCATGCTGTGAAAACACCATGATATTAAGGTTACTATATTCTATTTTAAAGGAATTTTATAGCTAAAGTGTGTAAAGTTAGAGAAATCTTAGTTTACATTAGAACATAAATTTTTAACACACACTTATCCAATTAGTATTTAATCCTATATATGTTACTGCTAAGGGAAGCTTTAGAACTAGCAACTACTTACCTGATTGGGGAAATAAACCTAGAGAGAGGATGAGAAGTCTTTTGAATAAAAAAATGATGTTTATTGTGAGAGTAAAATTGCTGTCATGATGTACTACATATTTGTAAATTTCCTCTTTATGTTTCCACCAAATAATATGTAAGGAGATGGAAGAATTCAGAGGAAGTTCTTGAAAGGCTTTAAAGATTTTCTTCAGTAGATATAAGAGACAGCAGCAACAGGGATGTTTGATTAAATTTAATGCAACCAGTCACCAGGCAGGAAGGAAATTGGGACCTATGAGCTTTGAAGGGTTTATATAAATTTGAGTGAGAAAAGGTACCAATTTTAGAATAAAAATTAACAATAGTTGATTCTTACTTTGTTTCTCAAAAATTAAGGAAAATTATGTTATTAAGATAATTTTAATAATTGTTCAGAGATACTAAGGTTATACTTCACTTTTTAATAATATAAATATTAATTTGATCATTCCATATAGAATTTGGTTTCATATATGAATCTACATATTTTGTTGTAAAACTTTAGTTTTGTTATTTCTATAGCATTTTAAGTGCCACATTCTAATATATTGATCAATGTTTCATAAGCTATATATAGAGTAGGGTGCTGTATAATTGCAAGAAGACTTATAACCATATCCTATTTAATAATTTGGAATGAGTGGTGCTTATTTTCATCACTAATTGACAAATTAATAAGAAAAATATAATTTTTCTCCATCGTTTAACTCCTGACCTATCAAAGAATCCTAAAAGCTATTCAACATTTTTTTAAAACCATAGAGGTGTTGGTTAATATTTATGATAAGGGATCAGCAGTAAAAGAAATTATCTTTTTTGAGAACTTATTTTACAACAAATAAGAGAATAGGCATTGTGCATAATTATTGTTGTTTACTTTCATAGATACTCCCATGAAGTAGACATAATTATTTGCATTTTACAGCTTAGGTCGGGCAGCTTGACTAAGGTTATATGGCTAGTAAGCTGTGAGGCCAAAGTTTGGACCCAGTACCACATGACTGCAAATTCCGTCAGCTTTCAATGACAACTCCATCAAAATTCAAACAAGAAAGAAAGAATCAGCTCAGGTGCTGCTGAATCACTCACAACTAAGTTTCAAGCAATTGTTTCTATGTTAAAATCACCAGTCTCCAGGTTTAGGAATAAAAAGGGCAAGAACAAAATCAAGAAATAGCTTTGAAAGATTTGAAGAATTCATAATAATTTTTTTAAGGAGACTTGGATATGGCAAAGTTGACTAAAGAATAAAGTGGGAATAGTTTTTTTTCACCTCTGTGAAGGGATTAATTCAGATCTAGTATCTGAATCATTTCTAGTAACTTCTCTTAAATTATTTTCTTGATTAGGTTACTCTACATGTTCTTAGAATAAAATAAGCAAAATAAAAACAAGGAGTAACTTCATAACTATTTATTAACTTACATTTTAAGAATAGCAAGGGTCCAAATACATATCACATATAGTTCATGTCCTCTTCACAAGGTTACTTTCTAGATTATTTTAAAAAGTAAAATAGCAGAATATGTTCAATGCAAACGATTCTAAAATCATTGCTGGACTGATCCTTTTAAAGTTTTAACCAGATAATGTCAGCCTTTTTTTCAAAATGCTTTATGGTGTCCCATTTCATTCGGAATAAAATCCAACATCTTCACACAGCTGCAGATGATCTGATCAGTCAGTCTCTCTTCCTGGCCTCACTGCCTCTTTCCCTCCTTCACTCTTATTTAAATTGGGCTCTGCTTCTTGTTGTACCTGAATCAGAAACACTTGCTCTGACTTCAGAGCCTCTGAAATGACTGTTCTCTGTTTTAAACCTTTTCTGCTCAGACATTTCCATGCCTTACTCTCTCGCTATGTTTCTCTGCTCAAATTTCACCTTACCAATGAATATGGTCCTGATCACCCTATTTAAACTAACATCTCTATAACATTCTATTTCCTTACGTGATATGGTAGGTTAGTCATTGTTCAAAAAAAAATTTACTCCCCGTTTTTGCATCCTAGTGGGCAAATTGTTTCTCATTCCTTGGCCTTTTTACTTTTTTACTTGGTTAGGTGGATTTAATACAGATAGAGCTTTCAATGCACTTTCTAGTTGGTTTTGATCTCTTGCACTTCTGATTTTGCCATGTGAAGGATTTGCTTGTAGCCTGCTGATTTCAAGAGGAGGGTAAGAGAAATGTGGAACAGAGACATCCAGCCCAGGCATCTTAGTTGAGTCTAGCCTCCGA
>NW_011889023.1:3853430-3855546 GCF_000151845.1 Pteropus vampyrus | reverse complement strand
TTTTTTTTCCCCTATCACTTAATTGATGACTTGGTAGCTTTATAAAGGGAGCCCTCCGCATATACACACACAATCATGAGAACACACATACACATATTGTAACAAATCACAGAAGATTATATTTTAGACACATTACATTAATTTGATGAGCACTGTCATTATGTAAATTAAAGTGATTTGCTTTAAGAATTTTTTTAAATTATGCAAAACTTTCATTTCACATATAATGGCATAGAATTTCATGAAACCATGTAAAGAATCTCAGTCTTTAGTTATGAACATCTTTACTCAAATTATATAGAATAACCTTCCTGTCAGGCAACCAATGCATTATTTTACTGATAGTTATCAGGCTTCTCTTGTATTTTATATATAATTCAAAGCTTATTGTTAAGCCATTTGGAAGACAAAAACGCTCATATAATGAAGTGATATATATACTAAAAAAAACTGAAAATTAAATACACCCTGACCATCTTTAAAAATGTGCATAGCCTAGAAAAAAAGGAAGTGTTTCTATTTATTCAGTCATTCCATAAGAATTTATTGGTTGCCCTACTATCTACCATGACCTCTTCATATAAAATTGGCTAATAAATAATTAATATTCTTAAGTAATTTTAAATGATTACAGTATCTGAGGATTATAGGTTGCACTGAGAATATAAAACATCTGGAGAAGTGTCAAGAGAAACTCCTCATAAAGAGTAAGAACTTTTTTTATTTGTATTCTAAAGAATGAGACAAAGTTAGATAAAACTAGCAAATATAAAGCAAACAAAACATCTTGGAGAAGAGCTTATAAGAAAGTATAGTGGTATAAAGTGCATGCTTACTGTAATCAGAGAACTAAATTCATTCAATTAAGAGTATATATAAGCAAATAAGGTTGAGATAGGGGTAAAGGGTAAGATTCAAGGCATAGGCAAGAGCATAAGTATGAAGTGCCATTGATGTATCTTATGTGAAGCTGTGGAGATTGTAGAGGTCTTCAAAGATGGCCCTCAAAAGAACCATCATTCCCAGTATTCACATTCTTCTACTATCCTTTCTCATTACATGAGCTGGCTTGGTGACTCCTTTCAACTAAAAGAATATGGAAAAAGTGATGCTATGGTCCTTCTAAGGTTGAGTTGTAAAGAAGTCTCATGGCTTCTACCTAGGTCTCTTGAAGAGCTAGCTCTTGGTATACTTCTTCCTAGAATCTAGCAGCCATGATATGAGAAGCTACATGAAGAAGCTATCATAAGCAACCCAGTCAACAGTCACAGTTGAGCTCCCAGCCACAATAGTAAGTCATACAGTGTGTGATTTGGGGTTGTCCAGCTTATCAAAGACTTCAGATGACTAATTCTGGCCAATATCTAACTGTAGCCCTGTTTGAGACTCTAAGCATGAACTACCCAGCTGAATCATGTCAACCCACAGGATCATAAAAATAATAATAAATTGTTAAGGCATTAAGTTTCGGGGAGGTTAGTTAGATAGTATTAGATAACGAATAGGATCCACTTAATGGTTCTGGACCATGTTTTAGAAAAATAACCCCTTTTGATATGAATAGTAAAACAGAGCAAAAACTGAGAAGCAGTAATGCTAGTTATTGCAGAAATTTGAATGAATATGATGAGGTCTCGAACTTAAGACAGTGGAATAGAGAAGATCTAAAATATATAATCTACAGGCCCAGATGCCTTGACATCCCACTGGTTTGGGGTGTGGAAAAAGTGGTAAGTAAAAGAGAGAAGTCTAAGTTGATTAACTTGCAAGGAAATACTATTTTCCTTCATTCTGTTCTTTATTTTTTCATCCAGCACATGTGCACTGAACCCTAATATCTGTGAAAAAGGTGAGCAGAAAGAGCCAACATGTCTGGTCTCATGAATCTTACAATCTAGTGGAGAAAGACAAAATTAGTCTCATATTCTCATTAAACCACTGAAGTAACTATTGCAGAGTAAAGGAAACCATTAGGCACATATGGAACCAGATCTATTCATGGACAGCAGGAGATTGACAGAAGACTGAATAGAGAGAGCACAAAGATGATTAGACTTTAAGTTGAGTCAGAGAGAACAGCTACTCTACATTCACGCACACACACAAAAAGTAAAAA
>NW_011889023.1:3848772-3852115 GCF_000151845.1 Pteropus vampyrus | reverse complement strand
AGACTGAATAGAGAGAGCACAAAGATGATTAGACTTTAAGTTGAGTCAGAGAGAACAGCTACTCTACATTCACGCACACACACAAAAAGTAAAAATAAAGATAAATTACATATTCATGGACTTAAAAGAAGATAAGAGGTAGAGTATAATATAAAGAGATAAGAGGGGATGACAAATCAAGACTCAAGAGAGGTAAGTAGGGGTGAAATCTTGCAAGCCTTGTCAGCCATATTTATTTATTCTAATAACATCTGTAACTCATTAGGTGGGTTTGAGAAGCAACGTGTTACATTTTCTCTCAATTATATCATTCTGACTTTAGTGTGGAGAATGAGTTGAAGAATGAGTAGATACCTGCAAGTGCACTATCACACTACAAACCCTTCAGTACCTGACATGTATTAAGTACTCAAGAAGTCAATAAATGTTAGCAGTAATTATTATTATTATCAGCATAATCACTGCCATTGTTATCTTCAACTAGGTTGATGGAGACTGAGAATAGACATATTAAAGGTACGTTTTGTGGTAATATTAACCAATAAAGATGGTTTGACTATAGGGTAAGGAAATAAGTGAGTAATGGGTCAAAAATGACTCCTGGGTTTTAGGAATATGCAACAAGATAAAAGACAATAGTCATTTGTGGCAGGAGATAATGATGAGTTCTGTTTGGGACATGATGATTCTAAGATTTCCTTTAGACATGATAAGGAGATATTGAATAAGAAATTGAGTATTATAGATGAGAGAACGTGGTTAAAGAGAGAAATGTACGATGACAACTGAAGCTATAGCCCTGATAAGATTGCCCAGGTAGAGAGTAAGCAGTGAAAATAAAGGTTAAGGAATAACTCTTGAGGAAATCCAACACTGAGTACTAAATAGAATAGATTTAACCTATGTAGTTCAAAAAGAGGGAACAAGGGACAGAAAAAACGGGCACATGTGCTGACAATGAAGAAAAAAGTTTTCAAGGAGGGAATGATTCACACTATAAATGTTACTGAGAAATAGAGATGTGGGTATTGTTGAACACAGTAGAAGAGTGTGGCTTAAAGGATGAGGACCAAAGCTGAACTGGAGAAAGGTGAGGACTGTGTAGAACATAAGAAAGTGGAGAACAGTTGAAGAGTCTTTCTGCTATGAAAGGGATGAAGAAGAAGGGAGTTACGTAAAGGTAATTTTGTTGCTAGTTGCATCTTTTTGCTATTACTCATTTTTAATATCAGAGAAAGGGTTAAAGTGTTGATAGAAAGATACTATGTGAAATGCAGTAGTAGTTGAATCAACAGGAGAATGATGGACTAATTTATTGTGAGAGTCCAGATAAATTATAGCTTTATTGCTTCCAATGTTAAACATAGTATTGCTTCTAAGTGGTGACAATGGATTCAGTCCCAGTATTTAAAGCCTCACTTTGCCAGTTGTTCTTCAATGTAGCCTTGGACAAGTTATTTAACCTCTTTGAGATTTCATTTCCTCATGTCTAAAAATGGCTTAATAATAGTCTCTATATCAAACGGCTGCTTGTAGGATTGAATGAAATAATTCAAATAATGATGTTTGCATAGAGCTTGACACATTAGAGGCTTTTTGTCAATGACTGTTGCTATCATTATTTCTTCCTATTAAAAACTATCAGTGACATAGTTGACTATTTCTCTTTTAGTTAAGCTTACATTTGAAAGGAAAAAAAAATAAAGATACTACTTATGGCACCATAAATATATTGCTATGGAATGTTAAAAATTATAGGAAGTACAGAATCTACATAGACAGTTAATTGCAACATGTGGTCACCTTAGACATGACTCTACTGGGTATTGTTAACATAACCTATACCACAAAAACTTTATTCACTTGTGATGAAGATAGTTTAATTTTAATATTTTAACACACCAAAAAGAGTTTATTTTTTCTTCATAACTGATATAAAGCCCAATGCATGTCAGGTATCCTCCATCTTGAAATGACATCAACTGCACACAACATGAGGCTGTCAGATCACTGTGGCAAGGGAAGTGAGGAATGCAGAAAGCACACTAAAGCTTAACTAGGCTGGCCCTGAAGTGACATTTATTACTTCGTATGGTCTTTTAGCTACAACTGGTCACATTGCTCTAACCTCACCTCAAGGAGGGATTGGGAATATAGGGAAACATATAGAATATTTGGTGAGAATCAACCATCTCTTCCACATTTTAAATATTTATTTTATTGTTTGACACATTTTTAAATGGTAGAGAAACACACAAAAAAATATTGACTTAATTTTTGGAGATCTCATTCTTGGTATATTTTATTTTTTAAACTTTTCTGTACTGAACATATTGTATAAAATCATGAGGGATTTTTTTAATAATAATTACATATGGTTGTCATATAACATAATTGGAAATCAAATCTACAGTGGTTGCATCATTAAAT
This sequence comes from Pteropus vampyrus, assembly GCF_000151845.1. NCBI lineage: Eukaryota > Metazoa > Chordata > Mammalia > Chiroptera > Pteropodidae > Pteropus > Pteropus vampyrus. The sequence continues at coordinate 3,849,685 of NW_011889023.1, read as the reverse complement.
TACTTTCAAAAGGTAAAGAACAAGCCAAGTGCCTCTTCATTTTGATTCACCAAGAAATAGCCTGATCAAGCAAATGAATATGTAGATCATAGATATCTACCACAAGTTCTCTTGATATTTGTATCTTATTGAAGGTGATAATAAAGAATATGTTTCTCTATGTCAGTCCTTTTTTGCACATAGCTATTTAGGGTGTCACATTATTTTTCAGCTATCCTGAAACTTATGCATAACTACTTTTTCTTTTTTATCTTTTAAAATGTTCTTGTAATATCTCAGCATAATAGTTTGTTTCTCAACAGAAAAAAATTCAAAGCTGTACATGTATAAAACTGTATTAAAGCAAATTTTATTTCACGATCACAAATGATGATAGGAGTTCAGTGCTATGAATTTAATGGCTGACAGAGCAGTGAAAAAAGGTCCTTATATATATAAAGATTAGTCACAACGGAGGGTCTCCAATAATTTGAATGTACAAGATTCAGTGTTGGTAATCTGACCTGCATATCTAACACACAGATTCTGGAGATGAAACATGTTACAAGCCAGCCTGAACTTTCCCATAGTAAATGATGGGACACCAAAGCATAGTGTGTACAAGCTTATAAGAAAAATATAAGGTAATATAAATAAAAATATTTATCAGATTATAACATTTATGAGCAATGTGTTTTGTGGGCAACATTATTAATTCACATTTCTCCTCTTTAAAAATATTTCCCATGTAATGTAAAAAAAAATACAGCATAGCGTATAATTCTGATACTGAATGAAACAATGACTAGTGTGTTTGATCTTTCTGAAAGGCTGAACTTCCTGTTTTATAACATACTTTATTCTGAAAGTGATGTATACCACTACAATAAAGTCAATATAAGTGTTGCCAAGGTTTAAATTAACAATTAATTTA